>NC_083894.1:5161818-5465454 GCF_032452875.1 Bos javanicus
CAATTGTCTGAACTTATCTCAATAACTAAAGAAACCTACCAACTAGGCAATAAATCAACATCAGCACTTAACTTCTGACCCAGTGATCCTACTTCTAGGAATCAACCCTGAAGATACACCATCAAGAAGATAAAAATACAAATGCACAAGGCTGTCCATGGCAGTTGCAAAGCATGGGAAACAACCTGAATTCCCCTATAAGGGAAGGTGTTTGAACGCTGCATTTCCATAATGGAACAGTATTCAGAAGTTAAGAAAAGATCTTCATAAACTAATATGAAGTGATTTGATCAGAGCCAAATGTTCAGTGAAACAAAGCACAAAAAGAGCACTTATTGCATAGTATCTATTGCTACAAAAAAAGTATTAATAGAATAAGCATACATATATCTGCTTGTGTCATTAAGAGAAACGTAGGAAGGAAAAATCAGAAAGTATAACAATTAGTTATCTATCAGAAGTGGGCAGAAAACAAATGAAAAGTAGAAATACTTCTCTGAGTGTATTTTTTCTGTATAGCTCTGACTCCTACAACCATAGGAACATGCCAAGTTATAGCATCTTTTACGTACTTGACTTAAATGAGTAATTAAAGACAAGCAGCCTATGAAGTGAACCAAAAATGAAACATAGCCATTAACAAATGTGAGTGCCCAACTCTCACACAAGATAAATAACATCATTACAGGGAAGTTGGTGGATGGGAGTAGAAACAATATTTTGACTGGACCCTGGCCAGCTAAAAGTAAAAACAGCTTCACTTGGATGACGTCGCTTAATTAACACTGTATTTCTCAAAAGATGTGAACCAACAGTCCTGAAACTTTACACGTATATTGAAATTCAACAAATCAGCAAGCACGTTGTAGATAAGAACTGGGTTTGCTGCTGCTGGAGAATGAATTTACAAATAAGAACAAGGTGGGAGGGCTGAAGGAAGCTCGTGACCTTGAACTGGAATCTTCAGCAGCTCTGTTCTATGGGACATGCACACGCACACAAGGCATATCACAGACAAACGGTTCAGAAACACGGATGTGTCTATACGAAAGGTTTAGTATGTACACACGGATGGCGTAACTGCCAAGAGGGAATGAAGCAATGGCATACTGCGTTTTCTGATCCTAAAGAGTAAATAAAAAGTCAAGCCTCACCCTAACATCTCTAAATTTGCCTGCTCCCTTCTGCAGTAACACCTCTAGGCAGAGCTGTCTATACTTGTTCATTTTCAATTTCTCTCTTCCCATGCATGCTCTATTAAAGCCTCCCAATCTGGCTTTCACCTTTGACCACTTGAAATAGGAAAAAAAAAAAAAATGCTCTCGCCAAGGTAATCATTAGCACTGTGTTCAGAAGGCCTTAGGAAGCATCACTATGAACAAAGCTAGTGGAGGTGAAGGAATTCCAGTTGGGCTATTTCAAATCCTAAAAGATGATGCTGTGAAAGTGCTGCACTCAATATGTCAGCAAATTTGGAAAACTCAGCAGTGGCCACAGGACTGGAAAAGGTCCGTTTTCATTCCAACCCCAAAGAAAGGCAATGCCAAAGAATACTCAGACTACTGCACAATTGCATACCTATCACATGCTAGCAAAGTAATGCTCAAAATTCTCCAAGTCAGGCTTCAACAGTATGTGAACCATGAACTTCCAGATGTTCAAGCTGGATTTAGGAAAGGCAGAGGAACCAGAGACCAAATTGCCAACATCTGCTGGATCATCGAAAAAGCATAAGACTTCCAGAAAAACATCTACTTCTGCTTTATTGACTATGCCAAAGCCTTTGACTATGTGGACCACAACAAACTCCGGAAAATTCTTAAAGAGATGGGAATACCAGACACCCAACATGCCTCCTAAGAAATCTGTATGCAGGTCAGAAAGGAACAGTTAGAACTGGACGTGGAACAACAGACTGGTTCCAAATCAGGAAAGGAGTATGTCAAGGTTGTATATTGTCACTCTGCTTATTTAACTTCTATGCAGAGTACATCATGAAAAACGCTGGGCTGGATAAACCAAAAGCTGAAGTCAAAATTTCCGGGAGAAATATCAACAACCTCAAATATGCAGATGACACCACCCTTATGGCAGAGAGTGAAGAACTAGAGAACCTCTTGATGAAAGTGAAAGAGGAGAGTGAAAAAGTTAGGTTAAAGCTCAACATTTAGAAAACTAAGATCATGGCCTCTGGTCCCATGACCTCATGGCAAATACATGGGGAAACAGTGGAAACAGTGACAGGGTTTATTTTGCTGGGCTCTAAAATCACTGCAAATGGTGACTGCAGCCATGAAATTAAAAGACAAATGCACCTTGGAAGAAAAGTTATGACCAACTTAGATAGCATATTAAAAAGCAGAGACATTACTTTGACAACAAACATCTGTCTAATCAAAGCTTTGGTTTTTCCAGTGGTCATGTATGGATGTGAAAGTTGGACTATAAAGAAAGCTGAATGCTGAGGAACTGATGTTTTTGAACTGTGGTGCTGGAGAACAGTCTTGAGAATCTGTTGGATAGCACAGAGATCCAACCAGTACATCCTAAAGGAGATCAGTCCTGAATATTCATTGGAAGGACTGATGCTGAAGCTGAAATTCCAGTATTTTGGCCACTTGATGTGAAGAACTGACTCATTGGAAAAGACCCTGATACTGGGAAAGATTGAAGGCAGGAGAAGAAGGGGACGACAGAGGATGAGATGGTTGGATGGCATCACCGATTCAATGGACATGAGTTTGAGTAAACTCTGGGATTTGGCAATGGACAGGGAGGCCTGGTGTGCTGCAGTCCATGGGGTTGCAAAGAGTCTGACATGACTGAGTGACTGAACTGAATTTATTGAACTATGGTTCATGGTCAGTCTCTGGAGAAGACTCTTAAGAGTTCCTTGGAGAACAAGGATATCAAACCAATCAATCCTAAAGAAAATCAACCCTGAATATTCATTGATGCTGAAATTGAAACTCCAATACTTTGGCTACCTGATGTGAATAGCTGACTCATTGTGAAAGATCTTGATGCTAGGAAAGACTGAAGGGAGGAGGAGAAGGGGACAACAGAGGATGAGATGGTTGGATGGCATCACTGGCTCAATGGACATGAGTTTGAACAAACTCTGAGAGATAGTGAAGGACAGGGGATTCTGGCATGCTGCAGTCCATGGGGTTACAAAGAGCCAGACAGGACTTAGCAACTCAACAACAACCAACATTAAAACAGTAATCCAGGTTGTCTTCACTCATCCACATTTTGCAGTAACTCCCATCTCATATTTATATCCTCCCCTTGTCAGCTCAGAAGCCACATAATCTTTTGTAAAGCAAACTTTATGTTGTATATCACATATTTTGACTCAATGAATTTTTCAAAGTGAACAACCTCCTGTTACCATAATCCAGATGAAGCCCTGTAAACATGGGGTGCAGCACCCTTTCCACACAAGTAGTGAGTAAGCTAACTTGCCCCTAGTGATAAGTTTTTTTCAAGTGTAAATTCTGTATAAAGGAAATCATAAATGTCTACTCCGATATGTGGCTTTCTCAGAGCAAAACTGTTCCCAAGATTTACTCATGCAATGCTATTATAGCAGATGTTAATCCTTTCTCATTGACGAATATATCCCATTGTATGGATACCCAACATTTATTTGAAGCTTTTATTTATTTCCAGTTTGGGGATACTCGGAATTATTTTTTATGGGCACATGCATGAATATCTTATGCCTGACAAATTGTTTTCTTTGGGGTACTTTTGAGCAGCAGAGAAAGCTGTCCTAGAAAGTGGGCACAATTTCAGATTTAGCAGAAACTGTGAAACTTCTCCAAAGTGGTTGTGACAACTTATGTCTCACATATATATGAGTTTGTGCTTCTCAGCAGCTGCTTCTCATCCTCATGAACAACTGGTATTTTCAGTATTGAAATTTAAGGCATTTTGATGGGGCTTAATCTGCCTTATTCTAACAATTAGAGAAGTCAGCATTTGAACGCATCTATTGGCCATAGGTAAATCTTCTGTTGCCTATACTGGTAATAAGTGATCTACTGTTTACAGGAGTTCTTTATATATTCTCTTCCTGTGTCTTTTGTTAAATATAAGTATTACTACTATCACATCCCACTCTCTAGATAGAATTTTCATTCATTTACTGGAGTTTCTTTTACAATAAAAAGCATCAGTTTAGTATAATTCATTGGTATTTTCCTTTATGGTTAGGCTTTTTTTAAAATACTGTTTAATAAAAACTTACTGAAGTTATTGGAAGAGATATCTATGCATAATTTCACTTGTCAAAATTCTTTACAAATGAATATCCAATTAGTATCATTTATATCTAATAGTCAGAGAAGGCAATGGCACTCCACTCCAGTACTCTTGCCTGGAAAATCCCATGGACGGAGGAGCCTGGTGGGCTGCAGTCCATGGGGTCGCTAAGAGTCGGACATGACTGAGCAACTTCACTTTCACTTTTCACTTTCATGCATTGGAGAAGGAAATGGCAACCCACTCCAGTGTTCTTGCCTGCAGAATCCCAGGGACAGGGGAGCCTGGTGGGCTGCTGTCTATGGGGTCGCACAGAGTCGGACACGACTGAAGTGACTTACCAGCAGCAGCAGCATATCCAATAGTATCATTTCTTATAAAAATATCTTTTCTGTGCTTCAGTGCAGAGACGTGATTGTCATCCATCAAATGACAATATTTAGAGGCTTTCTATTCTGTTCCAATACTACATGGTTTTCGTGATTCTGCCTACATAATAAGTCACACATGTTTCAACTTGGTTCATCTTATTCAAGATTATCTTGGTTATTCTTGACCCTTAAATTCTGGTAAATTTTTTAAAAAATGAGTATGCCAATGTTGGCAAATAAATAAATAAATAGAAACATACAAACTCACTTCTAGAATTTACACTGGAATTGCACCAAATGTTTAGACCAATGTATCATGGTCTAAACATTTAAAATTTACATATTAAATTTCCCAAGAACTGCTGTGTCTCTTTCCATTTATTCAATTTTGCTTTAATTCATCTCATCCGTGTCTTGTAGTTTTCTGTTTATAGGAGTGCACATCTTTGTTAGATGTATGCACAGTTATTTCATGCTTTATAATATAAGTAGTGTCAGTTTAACATTTCATTTTGTATTTATTTGCTGTTAGTGCATAGAAGCAAACTTTTATGCTGGATTTATATTGACATTTGTGCTAAAGTTATGCATTCAATTCCTATAGATTCACATTCTATTGGA
Organism: Bos javanicus; assembly: GCF_032452875.1. Classification (NCBI taxonomy): domain Eukaryota; kingdom Metazoa; phylum Chordata; class Mammalia; order Artiodactyla; family Bovidae; genus Bos; species Bos javanicus. Next base: position 5,167,080 of record NC_083894.1, read on the forward strand.
TTTTCTAAAAATCACATTTCATTTCTTACTTTAAAATCTGAATGCCTTTCATTCCCATTCCATGCTTTTATGTCTCTCTCCACGACCTCTTATACAGTTCTCAACAGAAGAGGTGAGAGAAAGCATCCTTGTTTCATTTTAGATGATAGAAGAAGCATTTTTAGTAATTTACCATTAACTATGATGTATAATGGGCTTCCCAAGTTGCAGAGTGGTAAAGAATCTGCCTGCCAACACAGGAGCCTCAGGAAATGCAGTTTTGATCCTGGAGTGGGGAAGGTATGCTGGAGTAGGACATGGCAACCCACTCCAGTTTTCTTGCCTGGGAAATCCCATGGACAGAGGAGCTTGGTAGACTGCAATTCATGGGGTCTCAGAGAACCATGGACATGACTGAGCAGTTAAGCACACAGGCACACAATGTATATTTTTTCTCCTGTTGTTCAATAATCCTTACAAGACAGGGGCAGCCCTCTTTCCCTCATGGTTTGTTAATGTTATATAATTGCTAGCTTTGAATTTCACTGTGTGCATTTTTTACATGCACTGAAATGACTTTATGAATTTGCTTTTTTATTTACGTAATGAAGAAAATCACAGTGGAATATCAAGTGTTTAAAAAAAAACTGAAAAAAATGCTTCCAGAAATAAACAATCACATGATTCCAGTTTGTTTTCCTTTTTATACCTTTCTAGGTCCCCTTTGCTAGATTTTTAAAATATGTTTCCATGTGCGCAATGGGCTTCTAGCTTTCCAGTGTTGCCTTTTTGTCATGTCCTTGTCATATTGTGGCATTCTGTCATTTTGCTTCATAATCGGTGTGGAAATTTCCTTGTTTTTCTTTAATTTCTGTAACAGAACGTGAGAAAGACTGCTGTTATTTCTTGTGTAAGTGTTTGGGAAAGCTCACTGGTGAAGTCACCTGTTTCTGCATATTTTTTTTATAAAAAAGCTTTTAGTTACAGCTTTAGTGTCCTCAATAGATAATAGAATTATCTAGATTTCTGTATTTATTATTGAGTCAGTATTTGTATTTTATGCTTTTTCTATGAAGTTTTCCACTTTACTTTAAATTTTTATGTTGTTTTGAATAATATCTTCTCATGCTTTTTCCATGTTCACAAAAATTATGGTCCAAGTTTATAATTCACTCTTAATTGTACATATTAATTTCTGCTTTATCTATCAGCCTTGCTAGAGTTTATCAATTTTTGATAAGGTTATCAAATTAATTAATTCTTACCTCACTGATTTTAATATTGAGCATTATTTTCTGATTTTAGTCCACTCTTTTCTTGGTTATTTCCTTCTTTTTGCTTTATCTGGGCTTAATTTGCAGTTCTTTTTGAAAATTCTTGAAAGGAGTACTTAGATAAATAATTAGGTAGGTAAGTAAGGAGAAGGGGGCTGCAGAGGATAAGACGGTTAGATAGCATCATGACTCAATGAACATGAATTCTAGAAAACTCCAGGAGATAGTGAAGGACAGGGAAGCCTGGAGCAGTCCACAGGGTCCCAAGGAGTCGGACAAGACTGAGCGACTGAACAACAACAACACACTTTGTTAGGTTGTGGTATTTGCTTTCAGAGGCATAAATTTCCTTTGACAACAGTTCTTGGTTTTTCCACAAAGATTTTATAATTATAGCTTCATCATTATTATTTTTCAATCATTATAATACTCATTTGATTCTTCTTTTCCTATAAAATTATTTTTAAATATTTTAGAGTTACATTATTTTGTTCATAAAGATTTATTTTTCTTGTATCTTCAGGAGAATTAGCATATTAATCATTATGAAGTGTCATTCTATTTTTTTCAAATAATTCTTTCCATAGTGAGCTTTGTCTGATTCTTATCAGACTAATGGTGGGGATATTTATTTAAATTATTATTTGCATTTGATTTTCTTTTTTACATCATTTTGTTTTCCAAAATTTATTCTTAATATCTTTAACATGTGCCTCTTATAGCTTTGTTCTTTAAGTCAACTAAATATTCCCTTTTTATCACTGGTTTGTTAGGATTTATATAACATTTTAATATTTATTTTCAACTTCAACTATTTTTTTCTCTTCATTCTTATTAATCAAGCATTTTTACATGTTACAATTAACTTTCAGTCACAAGGTACTTTATGAATTTTTTAGTTGTATCACATGTCAACATCACATATACATCTTTGATTTATAGAGATGTATATAATACAAATAATAATATAATATAAAGATAATGTTATATTAAAGTTTAACACAAAACATTATTCTTATCTCATTCCGCAGCACAGACACTGTAATCTAACTTACATCTCTGCCACCTTTTATAGCATGGTGTCATAAAACACTAAAGCAGGGGGAAAAGTCAAAACAATTCCCATGGCTCTGGAAATCAACCAAAAGAAGACCCAAATAAGAGACATTTATTTTTGAAAAATTAAACAAGATTTTGGGGTAAGAATGGGGAAGTCAGAGATCCCTTCTCTCCCATGCCTAGTTCTGACAAGGACAAACGCAAAGCTGCCAACCTTAAGATCTGTGGCTTTATGTAATAAACTTTATTCGGGTTGGTTGTGTTTATGTAATCAACTTTATTTGGGAAAACCTTCAGGAGGTTGTGGTGCCCACACTGAAGTCGGTGCAGGCCCAGCCAGAAATGGGAGATTCTTGGCATAAGAGGAGTGTCAGAGGGCAGAGCCAGGCTCTCACTCATCTCTTGCTGACTGGGCAACCGTACGCATGCCCTGAGAGCACCTCATAGCACGCGGAAGAGTGAAGCACGGGAGATGGAGGCCTCGAATGTGCCTCCAGCCAAGAGACAGGCCGACTGGAATAAGACTTACAGATGGATGGTGTTTAACACAATCTCTGCCCAAATACCTGGCTAAGTTCTGCACACATTTGGATTATCCTTGTGGGTACTTAAAAGTAAATTTAAAAATATAAGTGTGAAACAGAAATGATAGTGGCTGCACATATACTGAGAAAAATCCAGAATTTAAATCCATATAGGCTACAACAGGAAACAAGCAAAGGCCCTCAAACTATAAAACAGAACCCAGAGATATTATTGTCCACTACATTAAAATGCATGGTTTTAAACAAAAATCTTGCAGCATGCAGAAAACCCAAACAGAGTCGTATTATAAGAAAAAAAAAATCAGTCAATAGATTTTAATTCTGGGTGGGTCTAGATATTGAGCTTAGGAGAAAAGCCAGTCAAAGCTAGTATTATAAATCTGTTAAAAGAATTATAGTATCATATTAAAATAATTAAAGATTTGACAATGAATCTATAAATATGGATTCTGGATAAAGACACACAAACTATTCAAAAGTACTAAATGGAAACCTAGAATTGAGAAAAGTTAATTGATTCATGACATGGATTCAACAGCACACTGGAGTGGAGCGAAGAGATCAGTAAATTTGATTATAGCTCAATACAGATTAGATCAACACATTAAAATAATTTAAAGAATAGTAAACCTGGGTGGCTGCATTTTTTTAATTTTTCTCTTATCATATATATGAAAATGGAAGTGAAATTCACTCAGTCATGTCTGACTATTTGCGATTTCATGGAGCATACAGTCCATGCAATTCTCTAGGCCACAATACTGGAGTGGGTAGCCTTTCCCTTCTCCAGGGCATCTTCCTAACCCAGGAATCGAACCCAGGTCTCCTGCATTGCAGGCAGATTCTTTACCAGCTGAGCCACAACAGAAGCTCAAGAACACTGGAGTGGGTAGCCTATCCCTTCTCCAGTGGATCTTCCCCACCCAGGCATCGAATCTGGGTCTCCTGCATTGCAGGCGGATTCTTTACCAGCCGAGCTATAAAATACATATATATTTATTTACACAATACATGTGTGGGTATATATTGATGCATATATATTAGTTTTAGGCTCACAACAAAACTGAGTGGGAAATACAGAGTTCTCATATATCCTCTGCCCTCTCATACAAGCATGGTCCCTTCCACCATGAACGTCCCACATTAAAGTGGTCCATTTTAGTTATAACTGAAGAACCTACACTGACACATCATTATCAACCAAGTCCACAGATGACATTAGGGTCCATCCTTAGTGTTGTACAGTCTGTGAGTTTGGACACATGTATGATGACATGTACCCGCCATTACAGTGTCATACATCACTGTCCTAAACACTCGCTATGCTCTGATTATTCATCCACCCACAACCATACCGCTCATAAGCCCTGGCGTTCACTCATCTTTTTACTGTCTCTAAAGTTTTGCCTTTTCCAAATGTCATATTCCAGAATGTTGTATGGTTAGAACCATACAGTATTAGCCTTTTCAGATTGTTATCGTTCACTTAGCAATGTGCATTTAAGATTGGCCCCCCTCTTTTCATGACTTGATAGCTCATTTGTTCTTAGCACTGAGTAATATCCACTGTCTGGATGTACCACTTTCATGATATTTTTAAACACTCATTATTTCTCTCACTTTTTCACTTAATTAAAATTTTCAATTTATTTTTCTTTCAACTAAGAATCAGCGGAATGATAGAAATGGTATGAAGGAGCAGTGTGAGCTCAAACGCTCAGCTGTGCCCAACTCTTTGTGACCCCAGGGACTGCAGCCCTCCAGGCTCCCCTGTCCATAGGATTCTCCCACCAAGAATATTGGAGTGACTTTCCATTTCCTCCTCCAGCGGATCTTCCTGACCCAGGGACTGAACACATGTCTCTTATGTCTCTTGCATTGACAGGTGGATTCTTTAGCCCACGAAGAGGTAGTATTAATAGATTCTTCCAAACGCTTCGATGGCTTTGCACTCAGAAATTATATTATGGCAATCAAAGTCAGATGTCTCAGGCAGCTGTAACACCTCATATCAACTCAACCATTTTCTGAACATTCCCTTTTTCCCTCCAGACAATGCCTGTGTATGAAGATACCCTCTGAGGTCACAGCACTAGAGACAGTTTGTTCACTGAAGAGGATGACTTGAGTCCTTGTTTTTTGTTTTCTGAAGTTAGTTGTAATATTCTCTCTTATGTAAACCAGAGTAATAACCCCAGCAGATGCCATGCTTCCTGCATCAGTTCTAACCCATATTTAACTTTCTCTGCCCTTACTTTGCCATCTCCCTGCACTGGGTAAGCCCTTGTAAATGAAATCAACTTGCCTCTTTCTATTAAATTAAACTCATTTTATTTCATGAGAAGTAAGCTAGACCATCATCACATATATGTATAAACTATAAATGAACATATATTATACACTTAATACAGATTATACAACCATCTAAGTTTCTCTTTCCTTTCCTCCTCTGAAAGCAACAAATATATTTTTATTAAGGGCCTAATTTCATTTGAGCCTCTTTCACACCTTTTTTTTTTTTTAATTTTATTTTATTTTTAAACTTTACATAATTGTATTAGTTTTGCCAAATATCAAAATGAATCCATCACAGGTATACATGTGCTCCCCATCCTGAACCCTCCTCCCTCCTCCCTCCCCATACCATCCCTCTGGGTCGTCCCAGTGCACTAGCCCCAAGCATCCAGTATCGTGCATTGAACCTGGACTGGCATCTCATTTCATACATGATATTTTACATGTTTCAATGCCATTCTCCCAAATCTTCCCACCCTCTCCCTCTCCCACAGAGTCCATAAGACTGTTCCATACATCAGCGTCACTTTTGCTGTCTCGTACACAGGGTTGTTGTTATCATCTTTCTAAATTCCATATATATGCGTTAGTATACTGTATTGGTGTTTTTCCTTCTGGCTTACTTCACTCTGTATAATAGGCTCCAGTTTCATCCACCTCATTAGAACTGCTTCAAATGTATTCTTTTTAATGGCTGAGTAATACTCCATTGTGCATATGTACCACTGCTTTCTTATCCATTCATCTGCTGATGGACATCTAGGTTGCTTCCATGTCCTGGCTATTATAAACAGTGCTGCGATGAACATTGGGGTACACGTGTCTCTTTCCCTTCTGGTTTCCTCAGTGTGTATGCCCAGCAGTGGGATTGCTGGGTCATAAGGCAGTTCTATTTCCAGTTTTTTAAGGAATCTCCACACTGTTCTCCATAGTGGCTGTACTAGTTTGCATTCCCACCAACAGTGTAAGAGGGTTCCCTTTTCTCCACACCCTCTCCAACATTTATTATTTGTAGACTTTTGGATCACAGCCATTCTGACTGGTGTGAAATGGTACCTCATAGTGGTTTTGATTTGCATTTCTCTGATAGTGAGTGATGTTGAGCATCTTTTCATGTGTTTGTTAGCCATCTGTATGTCTTCTTTGGAGAAATGTCTATTTAGTTCTTTGGCCCAGTTTTTGATTGGGTCATTTATTTTTCTGGAGTTGAGCTGGAGGAGTTGCTTGTATATTTTTGAGATTAGTTGTTTGTCAGTTGCTTCATTTGCTATTATTTTCTCCCATTCTGAAGGCTGTCTTTTCACCTTGCTAATAGTTTCCTTTGATGTGCAGAAGCTTTTAAGGTTAATTAGGTCCCATTTGTTTATTTTTGCTTTTATTTCCGATATTCTGGTAGGTGGGTCATAGAGGATCCTGCTGTGATGTATGTCAGAGAGTGTTTTGCCTATGTTCTCCTCTAGGAGTTTTATAGTTTCTGGTCTTAGGTTTAGATCTTTAATCCATTTTGAGTTTATTTTTGTGTATGGTGTTAGAAAGTGTTCTAGTTTCATTCTTTTACAAGTGGTTGACCAGTTTTCCCAGCACCACTTGTTAAAGAGATTGTCTTTAATCCATTGTATATTCTTGCCTCCTTTGTCAAAGATAAGGTGTCCATATGTGCGTGGATTTATCTCTGGGCTTTCTATTTTGTTCCATTGATCTATATTTCTGTCTTTGTGCCAGTACCATACTGTCTTGATAACTGTGGCTTTGTAGTAGAGCCTGAAGTCAGGTAGGTTGATTCCTCCAGTTCCATTCTTCTTTCTCAAGATCGCTTTGGCTATTCGAGGTTTTTTTATTTCCATACAAATTGTGAAATTATTTGTTCTAGCTCTGTGAAGAATACTGTTGGTAGCTTGATAGGGATTGCATTGAATCTATAGATTGCTTTGGGTAGTATACTCATTTTCACTATATTGATTCTTCCAATCCATGAACATGGTATATTTCTCCATCTATTAGTGTCCTCTTTGATTTCTTTACCAGTGTTTTATAGTTTTCTATATATAGGTCTTTAGTTTCTTTAGGTAGATATATTCCTAAGTATTTTATTCTTTCCGTTGCAATGGTGAATGGAATTGTTTCCTTAATTTCTCTTTCTGTTTTCTCATTATTGGTGTATAGGAATGCAAGGGATTTCTGTGTGTTGATTTTATATCCTGCAACTTTACTATAGTCATTGATTAGTTCTAGTAATTTTCTGGTGGAGTCTTTAGGGTTTTCTATGTAGAGGATCATGTCATCTGCAAATAGTGAGAGTTTTACTTCTTCTTTTCCAATTTGGATTCCTTTTATTTCTTTTTCTGCTCTGATTGCTGTGGCCAAAACTTCCAAAACTATGTTGAATAGTAATGGTGAAAGTGGGCACCCTTGTCTTGCTCCTGACTTTAGAGGAAATGCTTTCAATTTTTCACCATTGAGGATAATGTTTGCCGTGGGTTTGTCATATATAGCTTTTATTATGTTGAGGTATGTTCCTTCTATTCCTGCTTTCTGGAGAGTTTTTATCAACCTTTAATTCCTTCAAAACACTGATGAGATAGTAGTACTTCACTCCCTCAGTCTTGTCTGACTCTTTGCCACCCCATGAACTGCAGCACGCCAGGCCTCCTTGTCCATCACCAACTCCCGGAGATAGTAATTACTGACAAATTAAATGCTATTATTCCTTCAAGGGGGTTTCCTGGGTGTCTCAATGGTAAAGAATTTGCCTGCCAATGCAGGAGAAGCAGGAGACATGAGTTCGATCCCTGGCTCTGGAAGATCCCCTGGAGGAGGAAATGGCAACCCACTCCAGTATTCTTGCCTGGGATATCCACGGACATAGGAGCCAGTGGGCTACAGTCCTCAGCGTCACAGAGTTGGACACGACTAAGCATGCATGCAAACCTTCCTTCACGGCCCCGTTTATGGCACATATACCACAGTTGTCATATGCCAGATAGATCAAATGAAGAAATTTAAAGATGATGGAGTATTAGCCTATATCTAAATCATCTAACTTGCCAAATAACATGAAAACTCATTAACACAGGTGAATACATTTTGTTGTTACCTTTAAAAAAAGATTATAGATATCTAAAATCTTAGTCTTATTTTTGAAAACTGTACTTATAATGCAGACTTATTGTTTCCTAATAGAAAGTAGTAAAAATCTATGCAGGTACAGATTTAGCACAATTATTATTCTTGTGACCTTGCTTATGAAATACTTTATGTACTGAATTTCTTCTTCTTCATCAAAATGAATGAAAGCAATTTGTAGAAAACAAAGTAGATTTAAGAGAATACATTCTTAAAAACCTGTCACAGTGATATTCTTTATAACCCTTTGTTCCTCGGATAGCACTCTGCTGCAACATCAAAGTGAAAGAAGCTTTGTAACAGGTCCAGGGCTGGGTCACCCTGTTTGTCCTCTCAGGGGTGTCCAGCTGCCAGTCCAGGCACAGATTAGTCATTTTTGTTCTATGTTTTGGTTCCAATTTCCATCTCAAGTCTGAACCTCGGGAGAAACGTGTCACGGGGGCATTACGTTTTTCCTTGGACAAGGAATAGCAAGGCTGACCTATTTCACTGGGACAACTTAAGAATAAATCCTTGCTAAGGAGGTGAAGGTATAAACTAAGATACAGTGTTTGTGAGGTTTGCCAAGGTAATCTAAGTGCTGGCAGAAACATAAAAGAAAATCACAGGACACCAGTCATAGCCCCTCCTCATTTGTAATTAACAAGGCAATGGGGGTTTTGAACTCTTTCTTAAAATAACAAATGTGGAGAACCATCTAACTTAAATACAAATTCCAGCAATACTTCAACTTTGACACTAATTGTTCTACTTATAATTTATATTAGTTCCACATCCAGATATATAAAAACAAAAGAGGATAAAAGACAGAACTTTTCTTTAGAAAAAGCTGATGGCAGAATTCTTTTTCCCTGTTCTTTAAAAAAAAAATAATTCTTAAACCAAGAATTTCTAAAATCTCAAATTTAAAATGGCTCAAGCATTTTGCCAACAAAGGTCTGTATAGTCAAAGCTAAGATTTTTCCAGTAGTCATGTATGGATGTGAGAGTTGAACCATAAAGAAAGCTGAGCACCAAAGAACTGATGCTTCTGAACTGTGGTGTTGGAGAAGACTCTTGAGAGTACCTTAGACTGCAAGGAGATCCAACCAGTCCATCCTAAAGGAAATCGGTCCTGAATATTCACTGGAAGGACTGATGCTGAAGCTGAAGCTCCAATCCTTTGGCCACCTGAGGCAAAAAATACTGACTCATTTGAAAAGACTTGATGCTGGGAAAGATTGAAGGCAGGAAGAGAAGGGGACAACAGAGGATGAGATGGTTGGATGACATCACCAACTCGATGGACATGAGTTTGAGCAAACTCTGGGAGTTGGTGATGGAAAGGGAAGCCTGGCATGCTGCAGTCCATAGGATCACCAAGAGTCCAACATGACTTAGCAGCTGGACAACAACTTTTATTTTTAAAGTTGTAGTTAGTAACCTATTCTAGCAAACTAAAATAGTTGTTAAAATTACCAGCACCTTATAATTTTAGAGCAGGAATGAAATCAGAGATTATTTATTCCTACATCTTAATTTTAACTCTAAAGAAACCAAGAGCCAGAAAATGTGATGACCTAAGATCACACAGTTAATTTACTCCAGGGGTGAAAAGGACACTTTGGATGTATTCAGGCGATCACACATTCTTCAAGTGGGAAGAGAGGAGACTTTCACTTTTAAAACATTTAAAGCAAATTATTATCAAGAATAGAATAAATTCATCTACACAAGGAAAAGTAGTAGGAGACTCTTCCTATTAACCATCAGAAGAGAAACATTCAGGATCTGTTTAGTGTTTATTTTATTACCTCTGCCAGTAGACAGAACAACTAAGAAGTGTAGCCCTCTGAAGTTTAAAGTCTATAAGGATGGCTAATAAAAACTTTGAAGTTGTACAGAACTTTACAGTTCTTAAAGCTTTCATGCTGCTATGATTTAGCATAGCCTCCAAGGACGCATGTGAAGTGGGCTGGCAGTAACTAGGTCCCCCTGATTTGCCTGTGAGTAGAGCACTTGCCCAGATCCACAAAGCAATATCTCATGGGAGAGATCCATAGAACCCAGTGCTAGCCCAGGGCCCCAACAGCACACCCCACCCACAAATAACACCGGGGTGGGCAGAAGGGAAGAGAATGAACGTCTGGCAGCTAAAATCAGGGCAGAAAACATGCTGATCAGCAGCACAGGATATTTGGAATGAAGTATACTGGTATCTGGGCTTCCCAGGTGGCTCAGCAGTATTAGTATGCCAAGGAGGAGATGCAGGAGACACGTGTTCAATCCCTAGGTCAGGAAGATCCCCTGGAGGAGGGCATGGCAACCTACTCCAGTATTATTGCCTGAAGAATTCCATGAACACAGGAGCTTTGTGGGTTATAGTCCATGGGGTTGCAAAGAGTTGGACATGGCTGAGTGACTGAACAACAAAAAAATATTGGTCTTTATACACATACATAAAATAAAAGAAATTGGCACCATTAACATACACAAACTACTATATATAAAATATTCAGTTTAGTGGCTCAGTCATATCTGACTCTTTGCAACCCCATGAATCGCAGCATGCCAGGCCTCCCTGTCCATCACCAACTCCCGGAGTTCACCCAAACTCATGTGCATCGAGTCGGTGATGCCATCCAGCCATCTCATCCTCTATTGTCCCCTTCTCCTCCTGCTCCCAATCCCTCCCAGCATGAGGGTCTTTTCCAATGAGTCAACTCATCTCATGAGGTGGCCAAAGTATTGGAGTTTCAGCCTCAGCATCAGTCCTTCCAATGAACACCCAGGACTGGTCTCCTTTAGGATGGACTGGTTGGATCTCCTTGTAGTCCAAGGGACTCTCAAGAGTCTTCTCCAACACCACAGTTCAAAAGCATCAATTCTTCAGCGCTCAGCTTTCTTCACAGTCCAACTCTCACATCCATACATGACCACTGGAAAAACCATAGCTTTGACTAGATGGACCTTTGTTGGCAAAGTAATATCTCTGCTTTTTAAAATGCTATCTAGGTTGGGCATAACTTTCCTTCCAAGGAGTAAGGGTCTTTTAATTTCATGGCTGCAATCACCATCTGCAGTGATTTTGGAACCCAAAAGAATAAAATATTAGATAACCAAAAAAGGATCCACTATAAAGCACAGGGAACTCTACTCAATATTCTGTAATAATCTAAAGGGAAAATTATTTGAGAAAGTATATATATATATTTAACTGAATCACTGCTGGACACCTGAAACTAACACAACACTATCAACTGTTTTCCAATATGAAATAAAACTCAAGTAAAAAAACAAGACTGATGGAGGGTGAGACTTCTGTGTGTATTCTTCCTCCTCGCGAGTGTGCTCACATCTGCGATGCTGGCATACGTGCACACACATCCTGTGTGCATACATGGTTACTAAACACGGGCTTGCTTTGATGCATTGCCCCCTGAGCTTTATCTCATGTCTGTTTTAAGAAAGCCACGTTCCAACATCCACGGTAATGATGCCCATGTTCCTCCCTCTTCCCCTTTGTCACACCCAGGATGTGTGTCCCGTTTTTATTACAGACAGCAGACCTGGAAGCAGAGGAATGTGAGAGAAGCACACTGGCCTGCGTCTTGCATCCTATCACATGGTCATCACCCACGGGTCTCTGCAGGGCAATGGAGGCCACGGAAGAAGTGCTTTACTCCACCCTCTTCCTTCCACCACCTGCTTCCCAGGCCAAATCCAACCATGTAAACTGATTAATCTACTAAACTTCCTAGATAACAGTTGCATCACAAGTCATTAGTTTCTTGTTTTTCTTGTCCTTCTTCTCTCCATTGCTCCTCCCCTCCCTCTCTTTCTCTATTTCTTTTTTTTTTTTAATTTATTTCCTCCCTCCCTTCCTTCTGAAGGGAAGGAAAAAGTTTTCCTCAACCCTCTGAGGGTCCCTGTCTGGCTTTGAAAATTGAACTGACAAAGACAGATCAATAAGAGAAAAACATTCAGATTGTACTGAATTTTTACACGTATGTGAGAGCCTTCACAAGAGAATGAAGACCGAGGTGACCAGAGCTGGAAGCTTTTCTACCTTTTAGATGAAAAAATAAATTTGTGAAGAGTTTACAAGACAATGTGGGAGACCCAGGTTCGAGCCCTGGGTTGGGAAGATCCCCTGGAGAAGGAAATGGCAATCCACTCCAGTACTATTGCCTGGAAAATCCCACAGACAGAGCAGCCTGGTAGGCTACAGTCTATGGGGTCACAAAGAGTCGGACATGACTGAGCGACTTCACTTTCACTTCACTTTCACTTTACAAGACAAAGAGGTTTGGGCTGGTGGAATCAATGGTGGAGAAGGAACTGGGAAGGGAAAGTATGTTTGCATAGATTTCCCCTGACTCTGAATCCTCTTATCTGTCTGGTGACTGTGTTCTTTCCTCCTGGTACATGGAAGGCCCCTTTCACAGGCAAGGTCTAAGGGACGCTTTGGTGAAGAACTGGGGGGTGGTTATAGTGACTGTCTGGCTCCTACCATTTTCTCATGATATTTTTAAGACATTCAAAGTGCCAAAGGGCCATTTTGGTGGTAGCATGTCCTGAACCCTATCCCTCCTTTCCCTCCTTCTTTTTTAATAATTATGCAGCAATTATTTCTCTTAATTTATAATACAGATAACCTGATCTTTGATTCTTGAACAGTCACTCACTAGTAATTAGAAATGGCCTGAAATTTTCTTAAAAATGCACATCCATTATTTACATTTACCGGTCCGAGATCCAGGCAGGACATACAACATATCCATCAAATATATTGTAAAATCAAGCTTCAGGAAGTTTTACTTGCAAATAGTCACCCATTCTTAGTAATGAGGGGTAGCAGAGGACATGATCCCAAAATATGCCTCTTTGGCATAAGGATATGTTTTTTCAGTTGATATTTTGAGAAACTGCAGACACAGGAGAAGCTTTGAAAACAATAGAAGTTACGCATTTGCAAGGGACCTTGACATTTATAAATGTAATTTATAAAGGGAATCTCCATTTCAAAAGTTATCTGCCTCCTTATCCCAGGAAGGGAAGGATGACTGACTCAGAAGAGGGTCTGACCTTGGCAAAGGCACTGACTTAAATCTGCATAAGAAACCTGCCCTTGTTGACAGAGATTTTCCTGGTCACCTCCCATTAACTGGCCTCCCACTCACATATTTTTCTATCTTTCCCTTTAGCTGAAGATGGCAGTCAAGGTGGTGGCTTAGGTCATCTCAGGGAGTTGCTCAGCCCCCTACCCAATGAACCCTGTGCCTGATTTCATTATTCCTTAAGATGCTACCAAAATATTCAACCAACTATTTTTTAAAGGATGGATTTCTCTGTGGGCTCTCCTTTGGTAATCCACACTTAAGTCTTGTTCTAAAGTGGTTCTAACATGATCATGGTAGAATATTAACACCTTGGTTATTTTAACAGAACAAGATGGTCTGGTGTTTCTTCCTTTTCATTCATGTCTTAAGAGAAGAGGGTACAGTTCTTTACCTCATTGTCTACGTTACAAATTGAGATTATTCCTTCCCTACTTTTAAGAAAATATGAATCAGTTCTTGCTTCTTTATTCTAAGCTTGCAAGTGTTAGTCACTCTGTTGTGTCTGACTCTTTGTGACCCCATGGACTGTAGCCTGCCAGGCACCTCTGTCCATGGAATTCCCTAGGTAAGAACACTGCGGTGGGTAGCCTTTCCTTTCCCCAGGGGATCTTCCCAGCACAGTGATCAAACCTGGGTCTCTTGCATTACAGGTAGATTCTTACCACCTGAGCCACCAGGGAAGCCCTTATTCTAAGCTTGCTGCTGCTGCTGCTAAGTTGCTTCACTCATGTCCGACTCTGTGCGACCCCATAGATGGCAGCCCACCAGGCTCCCCTGTCCCTGGGATTCTCCAGGCAAGAACACTGGAGTGGGTTGCCATTTCCCTCTCCAATGCATGAAAGTGAAAAGTGAAAGTGAAGTTGCTCAGTCATGTCCGACTCTTAGCGACCCCATGGACTGCAGCCCACCAGGCTCCTCTGTCATGGGATTTTCCAGGCAAGAGTACTGGAGTGGGCTGCCATTGCCTTAGATCATAAATAGGATGACCAGGACCATTCTGTTTAAGCTTTATATCTAGTATGATTATTAACAGTGTGCTCTTTCTTTTTCCAAAGCTGTGTTGGCTGAGTTTTTATGTGCTTACCCTGCCCATAAGGTCTTTTGTAAAGGAGAGAGAGGAGAAGGTTTATTGGTCGGGTGTGATGAGAGAGGAACAAGAACCTGAAACATGCTTCTGTGGGCTCCAAGTGGCTTATGGGCTACATCAGCCTCTATGCTATTTATCAGTCTGTTTTCTGAGAAGCTTTGTACTTGGTGTTCCCTTAAACAGAAATATTCTTTCTCCTTAAACCTATGTGCGTTTTATTTCATTTCTTGCTGCCAGCTGAGCTTGTTAGAGCCGATGAGATGGCTGGATGGCATCACTGACTCGATGGACATGAGTCTCAGTGAACTCCGGGAGTTGGTGATGGACAGGAAGGCCTGGCGTGCTGCGATTCATGGGGAGGCAAAGAGTCGGACACGACTGAGCCACTGATCTGATCTGATCTGATGGGGGCCAGCCTCTATCAGGTATGCCCTCATCTCCACCAGTCTCTGCTCATGCTACTTACTTTTCTTCATAAAATGTATTCCTACAAGGCATACTATGCACTTACACTCTTAATGTCTGTATATCTGCTGTATCTCTGCGTTAGGATTGAAACTTATGAGAGAAGGGACATTTGGCCTGTTACACTAACTCCTATGGAGTCTGGCACTTTGCGTTTTGCTCCATAAACATCTTTTGAAAGAAGAAACTCATTCATCTTGCATAATACACGTCAGGTACCTCTTCCAACTGCACACATTGCACATCAAACATCTTCTGCTCAAAGGTTTTTTTTTTTTTTAATCAGTTCTCCACTCATGCTGAATTAAGTCAAATGAATCTCAGCCTGACATTTCAAATATTACGGGTAAGTGGTAGGGAAAGGAAATTAAAAATACTTGCAAATACCATGGTATGTATTTTATATATAAGGAACTACTTTATGTGTGAAGATGATCAAGAGGGATTATACAACTTGAAAATATAATGAATAGAGGCACCTGGGACCAAACCCAGAAAACAAAAAACATCATGCATAATGATAACTCTCGCAGCAGAAAACAATGGAAATCTGTTTCAAATCAAGAGAAGGTCTTAACAGACCAGTGCCATTGGAGAGCTGACTTGTGTGACACTCTGCTTGATCTGAGGCACCTTATGAATACTATCTACAAAAATGGAGACAATTTCAACAGAACACTGGGAATCAATTACAGCAGGAGCCGTGGCTAAACCAGGTCTGTTTCTGTTCCCTGGAGAAGAGTCGGGAATACAGAAAAGGAATATGTGATGAATCAGCATATATTAGATGAACAGACATAGTCTGCACAACCCCAGAGAACATAATAGTATCAAACAACAAAGACACATTTTCAATTAAAATGAGAAAAATCTGAGTACTGGAGTTGCAAATATGAGATGGAGGTTTTTCATGCATTTGCACATTTCAAAACACCCTTCACAGGAATATCAGGACAGAATGAAGAATGTAATGAGACAATTTAACTGGATTACAAATGTATGAAATAATCTAACTGAAAGAGGTGGGACCTGACCTAAGTTACCTTGTAAATGAGGCAAATTTGTAAGACTAATGGAAACTCTGATTTCACAACTCTTATTGTACTTATCCCATTACATTTTGCATTATAGCTGTACATATACTTTATTTCAACTGCTAGACGATGACAATAAGACAGAACATCCCCATGTTTCACCTGCATTCCTTTCATAGCACTCGGCAAACTTTGGCTCCACGATAGACACTCAGTAGACAGATCTGAGTTCATGAAAGCAGTTACGCTCCACAGTACTTTGGTTTCCTATGGTCAACATCCCAGCAAAACTCATTTGGATATTTGCGAATTCTTGAGCTGACAGACACTTAAAATGCAATCACTGTCAAGCTGGCTTTAAACTTCATTGCTGCAAGATCAAGACTCACCAGCAGCATATGCTTACCAATGATTAGCTGTCAAGTTCAAGCAAAAATTACAGCCGAGAGAGAGCAAGACAAGCCAGTTGGAAAACATAATTTTGGCTTCGTAGCTTTTTTGTTTATTGTGTCTTGTTGGGTCATTGTCAATCGGTGCCAACTCGGAGGCAGCCCCTACAGGAATCTACTAAGCAGAAAATCTATATATTTTAATATGTTTCTCCTGGTCCTGATGTGGAAGTCATTTAGCTGCAACAAGACTTATGTAAAAACCAAGTGTCAGTGGTTTCACTTGCCTTTTCTCAGTGCTTTTTGGAGTCACATTCCTTTGTAAATTGAGTCAGAGTGGATGACCAACCTCACTGAAAGTTTTCAGATTTTTTTTGTTACAGCGGATATGGCTTAATGACACTAGTTTCTGACCCTTCACATTTTGGAAAATAAAATCCTTAAAAGCATTCTCACCATCACTTGAACTCATAGAATGTCTTCCCTGTATAAAATTTATGATTACTGAAACATTATCACCAAGGGTACAGCTAAAAGTGTGTCATAAATAAAGCAGAAAAACTGCCTAATATAGATACTTTCACTGTCATTAACAGATGACCCGAACTGTCTTTAATTTGTGATATTGACCAACCAAGTGAATTTTCTAAAACAAGAAACTGTTTCAAAGAAAAAAATCCATAGGATCTAACATACATCAAATGGATTAAAATATCTTAAATGCCCCATTAGAAATATTCTAGAAAAAAATCTCGGAGATGTACTAGTCAACATTTAGCTAATGTATGTGACACAACTTTTCAAACTAAAGTTGCATATATATATATATATATATATATATATATATATATATATATAATCTATAGTTATATACATACAAAATCTATATATTTGCTTGAAAATACAATAAATTATATAGTATTTTAAGAATTTTTATAGGATCATATTTATTCTAAATGCAATTAATGTGATTCAGCATATTTACAATAGAGACAAGATATCATATAATATACAGCTCCATGAATAGTGTTCTTATTTTCATACTCAGGTCTTTAATTTATTTTTAACTTCATATTTAAGTTTTCATTGTGGTAGTTCCTAAAATCATCTTCAAACTCATATTCACATGCAGAGCCACAATTTAGCTATAGTTACAGACATTCCACATACACTGGAATCTGGGGATCATTCCATCAAATCTACTCATCTTAGTGAGGAGCAAACAGACCCTTAAAAATACACGGACCTGTCCAAGGTCAATGTATGCTATTGACTCACGGTGTGACCGCTCTGACCCTTTTAACAGGAAGATGGTAAAAGTAGAAAAAGGATGTGTCAAAACAAACATGAGGGTTAAAACAGCCCCATACTGACGTCTGTACCTTTGTCCTGTGTCACTTCTGAGGTAACTTCAGAATCGACTTTAATGGAATTTTAAGCGTTTGGATCCTTAGGTTTCTGAGTCTGTAGGAGACTGAATGCAGCGATTTAGAATTCTGGAGCATGGGACGTATGCGAGGCAGAGACAATGGAGGGAGACACGAGATGAAGTAAGACAGCACGGGGATCATGGAGCATAAAGACACAAAGATAGTTTTTAAAATCCACTCTTCTGGACTCACGCAATGAAGAAGCAAACCATCCCAGGCACACTAATAGCTCCCGAGGAGACCTGCACAGGTGCCCAGGATGCTAATAGAGGGCTTAGGGGTCACGGATGAGGAGAGGAGGGAGCATTGTGCACACAGGTGTCCGCAGGGTGAAGGGCAGTGCAGGATGATGTCAGCAGGGGTTCTGTCCACAGCGAGTGACATAAGATAAACTTCCTTAGAAAGGATAAGCTTCAGTTTGCCAGAAAATGCACTTAGATGGACCTCTTCATTTTCTGAAAATGCTGGTCAAATAAGATAACCATCTACCACGTGACAAGTTTAGAAGGTTAAAAACATGAGTAACAAAAAAGAAAAAGCAAAACCTGATTTGCATGTGATTACACATGATTACATGTGATTGTATGAGGAAACACTGGCTATCTTTACTTACAACATGTGTGTGTGTGAGAGAGACAGAGAGAAAGACTGGGAACGTCTAAGAACTGTAACTGATGGTTTATTTCACTCCCAGGATGTATGGACTAGTTTAGTCACAGAAAAAGACCACCTTAACCTGACTCGAGTGTATGAGTGGGACAGGGATGGTTTAGCTGGACAAACATATTCCATCATTTGATTAATCCACCCGCATCTACTTCCCTTATCCAACTTTCACTTTCCTTGAGAACTTCCCAGGATTCTGTCAGATCGTCCAGGAAGTTATCCCTTTAGTTCATATCAAATCCATCAACAGATAGGGAAGATTGATGGCAGAACAAATCATTATCTCCTTTGTTCACCATCCAAAAACACAAGAGAACCACATCATAAGGGGAGAGAGGAGGGGGATGAGAAACAGAAACATGGACAAATTCCGATCTGTTGTGAGATTAGTTGAAAAGCCCTAACAAAGAGCAGTATGGAAGGGGGGGTGGGGATGGACACCAGAGAAACGTTGCCGTTGTTCAGTCACCCAGCCGTGTCTGACTCTTTGTGCCCCATGGGTTGAAGCACGCCAGGCCTCCCTGTCCCTCACTATCTCCTGAAGTTTGCCTAAGTTCATGTCCATTGCATCACTGATGCCATGGGCTTCCCAGATGGCGCTAGTGGTAAAGAACCTGACGGCCAATGCTGGAGACACAAGAGGCAGGGTTCCATCCCTTAGTAGGGAAGATCCCCTGGAGGCAGAGATGGAAACCCACTCCAGTACTCTTGCCTGGAGATTCCCATGGACAGAGAAGCTTGGCAGACTACAGTCCATTGGGTCACAAAGGGTTGGACACGACTGAAGCAACTTTGCACGCATGCAGAGAAGCTGAGCATGTTTTTATATACCTGCTGGTGATGTGTAGGTCTTCTTTGGAGAAAAGCATATTCAAGTTCTTTGTCCATTTACAATCAGTGAAAGACAAGGAGGCGCCAAAAAAATCAGGATTTGCTGGGACTCAGAGAAGCTCACTTTAGAAAGCAAGGAGTAGCAATTTATGTCAGACACATAAATGCATCCACCTATTTCTGAAATAGTCTTTGCATTTTATCTTTTGCTATTGGTTTTAGTCACTAAATTCTGTCTGACTCTTTTGGGACCCCATGGACTATAGCCCTCCAGGCTCTTCTGTCCATTGGATTCTCCAGGCAAGAATACTGGAGTGAGGTTGCCATTCCCTTCTCTAGGGGATCTTCCCGACACAAAGACTGAACCTGCATCTCTTGCTTTGGCAGGTGGATTCTTTACCACTGAGCCACAACGGAGGCCTGCATTTTATCTACTTATTTATTTTCATGCATATAATGATAAATTGTAAAATTTAAGGTAAAGTCTTTAAAAACTGATAGAGAAAAATTTGTACTTCTTTGAAACTTTCAAGAACCTAGCATTTGCTTTCATCCTGGCTGAATTATATTGCAAGACTTAAGTATCCAAATCACTAAAGTATATGGAAATACCTGAGTCATAAAGATAAATCATTATGAAGACTGAAGTTGTACATGTAAATGACATCATTGATAATTTCATTGACTTGTATTTTAACTGTGTTAAACTTTACTTTTACTGGGTAATTTAATTGGGTATAGACTTTGTTTGTCCTTTCCTTGTTCAAGAAAAATTAAATTAAAAATCAAACATTTAAAGCTGTTTAATGCTAGAGATATTCATTTATCTATTCTCCCTTGACTTTATATATGGTTTTGGGTGTGTCCCCAGTCTGCCTGGGGCCAGAGGAAATTAACAAAAATCTATGTAACTAGATTATATATATATTCTGGTGTAGTTTACCAGCAGTGTCTGAAGACAGATAAAAATCCAGAAATGGAGCCCTGGAAACTCTGACTCCTGGAGTTTGCAAACTCTAGAGGCAGGCAGACTCTCAAAAGTAACTGGGATGAATTTGCTTGACAATCCTCACCTTCTAGAAATGCCTCATTTCTCTGTTTTTCTAACTCAGTTTTCCCTGTCTCAAGCTCCAGTTATTCAGGACACTGGGGCAGTTTAATCTCAGTCCCATCATTTGGATTTTTTCATCATCCTTCAGTTAGATCCTAAGAGAAGCCCAGTGTTCAGGCAGTCCAGCATAAACAAGAAAGGAGCCACTATCTTGATGTCATTCTGCTCTGCCCTTTAGGTCAAGATCAACTCTTGGTGCCTCATTTTATATCAGAGTCACTGTTTGAGGCACAGTATGGGATGCCTCTCACATGGAGGATTGGTCACAGCTGACCCCAGCGATGTCCTATAACACGTGGAGCTGGGAAGACCATCTTTGAGGACCTACTGCTTCCTGTCCTGCCAGAAGTCCTAACACGCCCAGACCCACGGCCCACTGTGTGGGGTGCAGCCTGAGCAATCTAGAGGGTCCTATGTTCTAAAGGACCCCACACTTAGAGTTTAATGTTCTGTGATGAAGTCCTAAAAGTCTGAATATTTTTATCTTTGCATTTGTGTTTTGTTAAGTGAAATCAAATGGGACACTGGAGCATGCACTCGGGGGCTTGGAGCCCTAGTTCCCAAGAGAGCTCACCTCCCACCAACAAACCCCTCTTCTTTTCCTGGACAAGCTTTCATTTGCCTGTTTAATGTATTATTCTGATTTCAATTTTGGGGGATATATCCCCCAGACATGGTATTACTGGATTGATTTGTAGTTCTGCTTTTAATTTTTTGAGGAGACTCCCTTACTTTGTCCCACAGTGGTTTTACCTACCAACAGTGCAGAAGTGTTCCCATTTCTCTGCATCCCCATTCTCTTCTTATTTATTTTTGAAAGTATCCCTCCGAATAGGTGTGAAGTGATACTTCATCGTGGTTTTGATTTGCATTTCCCTAGTGACTAGTGTCACTTCAGCTTCCCAGGTGGTGCTAGAGGTAAAGAACCTGCCTGCCAATCCAAGAGACATAAGAGGCGGGGTTTCCATCCACGGGTGGGGAAGATGCCCTGGAGAAGGAAATGGCAGCCCACTCCAGTATTGCTGCCTGGAGAATCCTATGGTCAGAGGAGCCCGGTAGACTAGAATCCACTGGGTCGCAAAGGGTCGGACACGACTAAAGTAACTTAGCACGCGTGCAGAGAAGCTGAGCATGTTTTCATATACCTTGTGGTGATGTGTAGGTCTTCTTTGGAGAAATGTATTCAAGTCATTGGCCATTTATCAATCAGGCTACTTCTTTGGTCTTTGTTTTGGTTTGGTTTTGCTACTGAGTTTTAGGAGTTCCTGGATATGGACCCAACAGATAATTTGAAAATGCATTATCTCATCCTGAAGGCAGGCTTTTCACTCTGTTGATGGTTTCCTTTCCTGTGCAGAAGCTTTTCAGTGTGATGTGGTCCCATTTGTATCTAGTTTTGTTTCCTAATTTTTGGTGTGGTATCTCAAAAACTTAAAAGGATAGATATCATGATTATTTGCACCACCACAAGAAAAATGTTTTCCACATTAACATGTAATGGATTTATTATTATTTAAAATAAAAACATATATAAAAATGAACATAGAAGTTAAATGTATGTTTATTTAAAAATAATATTAAACCCATTAATATTATACTAGATCATTGTATGTTATATAATTATATTTTATATATTATATACTACATATTATATAGCACCATTTTATGTTATAACACAGGTGAAATGACACAAGAATACAATGTACATAATTCAGTTAGGTTCAGTCACTCAGTCGTGTCAAACTCTAAGACCCCATGGACTGCAGGACGCCAGGCTTCCCTGTCCATCACCAACTCCCAGACCTTGCTCAAACTCATGTCTCTCAAGTCGGTGATGCCATCCAACAATCTCATCCTCTGACATCCCCTTCTCCTCCTGCCCTCAATCTTTCCCAGCATCAGGGTCTTTTCAAATGAGTCAGTTCTTCGCATGAGGTGGCCAAGGTACTGGAGTTTCAGCTTTAGCATCAGTCCTTCCAATGAATATTCAGGACTGATTTCTTTTAGGATGGATTGGTTGGGTCTCTTTGCAGTCCAAGGGACTCTCAAGAGTCTTCTCCAACACCACAGTAATATGTTGTCTAAGTTGGTCATAGCTTTTCTTCCAAGGAGCAAGTATCATTTAATTTCATGGCTGCAGTCACTATCTGCAGTGATTTTGGAGCCCCCCCCAAAAATAAAATCTGTCACTGTTTCCATTGTTTCCCCATAGTTACCATGAAGTGATGGGACCAGATGCCATGATCTTAGTTTTTTTGAATGTTGAGTTTTAAGCCAGCCTTTCAATTTCATCAAGAGGCTCTTTAGTTCTTCACTTTCTGCCATAAGGGTGGTGTCATCTGCATATCTGAGGTTATTGGTGCTTCTCCAGGGAATCTTGATTCCAGCTTGTGTTTCATTCAGCCCCAGCATTTCTCATGATGTACTCTACATATAAGTTAAATAAGGAGGGTGACAATGTACAGCCTTGACTTACTCCGTTCCCTATTTGGAACCAGTCTGTTGTTCCATGTCCAGTTCTAACTGTTGCTTCTTGACCTGCATACAGATTTCTGAGAAGGCAAGTAAGGTGGTCTGGTATTCCCATCTTTTGAAGAATTTTCCACAGTTTGTTGTGGTCTACACAGTCAAGGCCTTTGGTATAATCAATAAAGCAGAAGTATATGTTTTTCTAGAATTTCCTTGCTTTGTCTATGACCCTACAAATGTTGGCAATTTGAACTCAAGTTCGTCTGCCTTTTCTAAAACCAGCTTGAACATCTGGAAGTTCACAGTTCACATACTATTGACGCCTGGCTTGGAGAATTCTGAGAATTACTCTTTGCCCTGCTTCATTCTGTACTCCAAGGCAAAATTTGCCTGTTACTCCAGGTGTTTCTTGACTTCCTACTTTTGCATTCTAGTCCCCTATGATGAAAAGGACATCTTTTTTGGGTGTTAGTTCTAGAAGGTCTTGTAGGTCTTCATAGAACCATTCAACTTCAACTTCTTCAACATTACTGGTTGGGGCATAGACTTGTATTACTGTGATATTGAATGGTTTGCCTTGGAAATGAACAGAGATCATTCTGTCATTTTTGAAAATGTATCCAAGTTCTGCATTTTGGACTCTTTTGTTGACTGTGAGGGCTACCCCATTTCTTCTAAGGGATTCTTTTTTTTTTTTTTTATGTTTTCTGATCATTTTTTCATTGCAACATGGTTTTTTTCTTTCTTTCTTTCTTTTTTTATTTTATTTTAAAACTTTACATAATTGTATTATTTTTGCCAAATATCAAAATGAATCCGCCACAGGTATACATGTGTTCCCCATCCTGAATCCTCCTCCCTCCTCCCTCCCCATACCATCCCTCTGGGTCGTCTCAGTGCACTAGCCCCAAGCATCCAGTATCGTGCATTGAACCTGGACTGGCAACTCGTTTCTTTTTTTCTTTTTTTCAGCAACTCATTTCTTACATGATACTTTACATGTTTAAATGTCATTCTCCCAAATCTTCCCACCCTCTCCCTCTCCCACAGAGTCCATAAGACTGTTCTATACATCAGTGTCTCTTTTGCTGTCTAGCACACAGGGTTATTGTTACCATCTTTCTAAATTCCATATATATGCGTTAGTATACTGTATTGGTGTTTTTCCTTCTGGCTTACTTCACTCTGTATAATAGGCTCCAGTTTCATCCACCTCATTAGAACTGATTCAAATGTATTCTTTTTAATGGCTGAGTAATACTCCATTGTGTATATGTACCACTGCTTTCTTATCCATTCATCTGCTGATGGACATCTAGGTTGCTTCCATGTCCTGGCTATTATAAACAGTGCTGCGATGAACATTGGGGTACACGTGTCTCTTTCCCTTCTGGTTTCCTCAGTGTGTATGCCCAGCAGTGGGATTGCTGGATCATAAGGCAGTTCTATTTCCAGTTTTTTAAGGAATCTCCACACTGTTCTCCATAGTGGCTGTACTAGTTTGCATTCCCACCAACAGTGTAAGAGGGTTCCCTTTTCTCCACACCCTCTCCAACATTTATTATTTGTAGACTTTTGGATCGCAGCCATTCTGACTGGTGTGAAATGGTACCTCATAATGGTTTTGATTTGCACTTCTCTGATAATGAGTGATGTTGAGCATCTTTTCATGTGTTTGTTAGCCATCTGTATGTCTTCTTTGGAGAAATGTCTATTTAGTTCTTTGGCCCAGTTTTTGATTGGGTCATTTATTTTTCTGGAGTTGAGCTGGAGGAGTTGCTTGTATATTTTTGAGATTAGTTGTTTGTCAGTTGCTTCATTTGCTATTATTTTCTCCCATTCTGAAGGCTGTCTTTTCACCTTGCTAATAGTTTCCTTTGATGTGCAGAAGCTTTTAAGGTTAATTAGGTCCCATTTGTTTATTTTTGCTTTTATTTCCGATATTCTGGGAGGTGGGTCATAGAGGATCCTGCTGTGATGTATGTCAGAGAGTGTTTTGCCTATGTTCTCCTCTAGGAGTTTTATAGTTTCTGGTCTTACGTTGAGATCTTTAATCCATTTTGAGTTTATTTTTGTGTATAGTGTTAGAAAGTGTTCTAGTTTCATTCTTTTACAAGTGGCTGACCAGATTTCCCAGCACCACTTGTTAAAGAGATTGTCTTTAATCCATTGTATATTCTTGCCTCCTTTGTCAAAGATAAGGTGTCCATATATGTGTGGATTTATCTCTGGGCTTTCTATTTTGTTCCATTGATCTATATTTCTGTCTTTGTGCCAGTACCATACTGTCCTGATAACTGTGGCTTTGTAGTAGAGCCTGAAGTCAGGTAGGTTGATTCCTCCAGTTCCATTCTTCTTTCTCAAGATCGCTTTGGCTATTCAAGGTTTTTTGTTCTAAGGGATTCTTGCTCACAGTAGTAGGTATAATGGTCATCTGAATTAAAATTCGCCTATTCCAGTCCATTTTAGTTTGCTGATTCCTAAAATGCCGATGTTTGCTCTTGCCATCTCCTGTTTGACCACTTCCAATTTACCTTAATTCATAGACCTAACATTCCAGGTGCCTATGCAATATTGTTCTTTACAGCATCAGCCTTTATTTCCATCACCAGTTACATCCACAACTGAGTGCTGTTTTCACTTTGGCTCCATCTCTTAATTTTTTCTGGAGTTATTTTTCCACCCTTCTCCAGTATTGAGCATACTGGGCACCTACCAACCTGGGAAGTTCATCTTTCAGTGTCACATCTTTTTGCCTTTTCATATTGTTCATGGGGTTCTCAAGGCAAGAATACTGAAGTGGTTTGCCAGTCCCTTCACCAGTGGGATCATGTTTTGTCATAATGTTAAAATGACAAATTTATGGAGCTCTATATTAAAAATGAGAACACAATGTTCTTTACTGTATATTTTATACTTCGAAAGAGAAGCTAAAAAGAAAATATAAATATAAATAAATCACTGGGAAAAGAGAGCTTCACTCTCAATTGCCTAACAAGGATTAATTCAGGTTTGCTCCAAATGAAACAAATAGTCATAACATCAGCAGATTTGGAAGTATAAGAGCTGCTGAGAAACTCAGTAAAGGAAAGTCACAATATTATTCCAGAGTTTGGAAGAACCCATCTTCTATCGTTCATCAGATTGTACTGTGTTGGAAATAAAGAACATAGTAAATGCACAGCGACCACCAAAGTGGTTTTATCGTTTTCAGTCAGCCTTCTATTTTTTTTACCTCTGTGCTGCAGACAAGGGTCAAAGGTTGCAGCTTTAGAGATCAGTGGTTTTTCTTTGTGATTCTCTCTTTGCTGAGTTTGATAATTGATTTACCTTGGTCAGAAAAGTTAAGGTTCTAGTGTATATCTTTGAGGGTAAAAAAATTATGGAAACACTACCAGTAACAAGTAAAATGAATCATAGTCTGGAAATGAGCCAATTATAGGATTGTTAAAATCTCAAAACTTGTGTTTTTTGTGCTAAGGTAATTCTATCACTTGGTTGGCTCTGCCGATTTCCTTAACCTGATTTTCAGAGTTCTTTTGTCATCATCTTCAAACTCAAAATCCTGCATTCTGAAATACACAGGAGTCCATAGAGACAAGGAGCTGTTTCATAAAATTCTGTAGCTATTTCTAAATATCATTTTTTGATTTCTTGATAGTACTTTTATTTCTATAGTTTCTACTTGTGTTTCCTCAGCATGAGTGTTAGTACAAAAAAATTGGCTAAGTTATGTTTACTAAGATCCATTATGAAATATAGTACTATTATAAATCTTGTACACTTTAAACTAACTTCCTTTTCAGGAAAAATAATATCAATTCAACTTTAAATTGCACATAAAAGTATATATTAATAAAAGGCATCACATTTAAACATTGTAGAATTGTGCACAATAAACTCTTATAGCAGACTCTGTGATAAAGACAGCCTACCTCATTCAAAATTCTCAAAAAAGAAAATTGAAGTGCATAAGAAAGGAGGGAAGAATATTAAAATCTTAGGAATCTGAAGCTGAAAGGGGCTTTCAAGAATTGGTAGAATGTAATTTACCTTTAAAGGCAATATTTTTATGTGTAAATACATTTAACTATAAGCCAGTATGGTAAAGTTTCCCTGTTTCTGGATAAATTTAGGGCAAGCTTCATAACATTTTTGGTAAAAAATAAAAACAGTTCTCTGATTAGTTGCATTTAAAAAACAGAGTTTCTGTTTATAATAAAATAATAGATACACTTAGACTATGGTTACAATTAAAATGTATAATAAAATAATAAATACCTCCAGTTTATGGTCATTAGAATTATGGTAATCAAACTTGAAAGCAAATTTTCAACCTCTTTATTTTATAAGCTCTGGGCTGAGTAAGCCAATCATTTTGATCCCGAGCTGGCTTATCTTCTTTTCTCTTCTCCAGAATCCCACCAGCTTGATAATTATGGTCACTACCCCTCAGAGGTCACAGCAGGGCATGGTGGTGAGCCAGCCATGCATTCTCTGGAGCTAGTGCATCCATGCACTTGACCATTCCTCATGGAGAGTTTTCGTCAGTTCTTCAGAGCACCTCTCCATTCTCCTAACACTGGAAAAGTAGCTCACTTGAAGCTACAGAAAAGCTCTCCCCAGCTAGAATTCTATAGCTCCACCTCTAGGAATCTGGTGGCCACTTCTTCTGCAGCTCAAGGCAGCCCTTCTAGACAGGATTTCACATTCTACTCAAAATACTTCTACACTCTTTACCCAAACAAACACTAAGCGTTCAATCTCAATGGATGAGCAAGCCCTTCTCACTCTAAACTCAGGGAATCTAACCACACAATCATTCCCTCAGCACACCATGACTCTAAACCTACAGTGTGTGCATGCTAAGTCACTTCAGTTGTGTCCAACTCTTTATGACCCTATGGACCGTAGCCCACCAGGCTTCTCTGTCCATGGGATTCCCCAGGCAAGAATACTGGAGTGGGTTGCCATGCCCTCCTCCAAGGGATCTTCCCGACCCTTGGATAAAACCCGCATCTCCTCCATCTCCTGCATTAGCAGGCAGGTTCTTTACCAGTAGCATTATCTGAGAAACCTACAGAGGAGACGTTTAGTGCTCCAAGGATCTCACTTGACTTAAGGGAGAAATAAATACCCATCATCTATCCCTTCCTACTGGATGAAGAGAAGGAGACAGCATGCTGACACCTGACTCCCAAGACGTCCCAATCTATAGAAACGCTCTTCTTGCCTTCTCAAAATCTCCTATGGGATGCAATTATACAAAAACCTTAGGGTAAACATTCAAGTTTCTTCAACCTTTTAAGTAAGCAATGCTTGGTAGTCTCATATCTCATATTTGAATAAGTTGGAATCAGCCATCACTGAGAAGCAGAGAGTTTTAAAAATATTTTGCTAAATGTAACATTTGTCATGATCCAGTTGCAGTTGACATCCCGTAATTTATAACAATCCACAACTGTCACAGCTCCTAGGTAATACAAGCTGAAAGTTTTGTGACTTCTGGCCTCTCCTTCTAGAAAGTACATAAGATAACAGGCCTACAAGATGTCATCCAGGTCTTAAGAAAAGGTCTACAGAGAGAGTTTGCAGAGACTACCACGAGGAAGGTAAAGCTTTCTGCCAAATACACCAATGCCAATTTGTTACCTACACTCAACATATTACCTAGAAGGCTCGTTTAACACCAAGTTGCACAGGTATTGGATGAAAACCATAGTTCTCTTGCCTCAGCTGTGCTAGGTCCTTGCTCCAAACAACCCCCACTTTTAGCAGCTGCTGCTAAGTCACTTCAGTCATGTCCAACTCTGTGTGACCCCACAGACGGCAGCCCACTAGGCTCCCCCGTCCCTGGGATTCTCCAGGCAAGAACACTGGAGTGGGTTGCCATTTCCTTCTCCAATGCATGAAAGCAAAAAGTGAAAGTGAAGTCACTCAGTCATGACCGACTCTTAACGACCCCAGGGATTGCAGCCTACCAGGCTCCTCCGTCCTTGGGATTTTCCAGGCAAGAGTACTGGAGTGGGTTGCCATTGCCTTCTCCAGCAGATGTCAACACAAATCTTTAAGTCATAGGGTCCAGAGATAAGAAAGGAAGCTACAAACAAACAAAGAAAAAAACAAACAAACAAAAAAAAAACAAGGAACCAGCTGGGACTAAGATGGAGATGAATCTGACCTCCAACAGACCCTGAGTCTCTTTATATGATTTTACTACATTATCATATTAAATGGCATACCTACTTGTGGTCTGACCATTACCAAAAAAGGATAAAATGGGTCTGGCACCCACTGCCTTGAAAAGTCCCACCCCTTGCCCTGTAGACAAATGCATATGATTCCCCTTCATTGCTTACCTGGTGGCTCAGATGGTAAAGAATCTGCCTGTAATACAGGAGACCTTTGTTCAATTCCTGGGTTGGGAAGATCCCCTGGAGAAGGGCATGACAACCCACTCTAGTATTCTTGCCTGCAGAATTCCATGGACAGAGGAGCCTGACGGGCTACAATTCATGGAGTTATACAGAGTAGGATGCGACTGAGTTACTAACACTTACATTTTCACTTTCCTCCTCTCTGTCTTTATTCTTTACAAATCCCTCTGGCTACATGGGAGAAGCTAGCCTGTGAACTAAGTTCCCACTTCTTCATTTTATGGCCATGAATAAAGTTTGTGCTGCATGCATCTCAGCTTCAGTTTCATTATTTGCAACCAGAATGGAAAAACAAACCTTACCCACTGAGGCAGAGAGCCTCAGCCATACAAAGGCCCCAGCACAGTTGATAGGACTTAATTCAGTAACAGTTCTTTGATTTCAAAGCACGGAGACAGGATTTCAACTGTCCAGGTACGTTAGCATTATGACGTGCACTGCTGGAGAACAGTAATTTAATAACATTATTTAGGGAAAGGTGTTATATCATTCAAGCGGCTGCTTACTAGTCAGAGCTGCCTGCTTCCTCCCAGGAGGATCATCTATTAGAAAACATATAAAGAGGTCAATTGGACCGGACACAGGCTGGAATGCCCTGCTTCTTCTGCCCGTCCCCTCACTGGAGGGACACACACTAAATGCCCCCTCCAACCCCCCAATAGGGGTGCAGGTCTGACTATAGGTCACCTGCTCTGCCCTGCCTTCCAGCATCCATTCAAAGCCAACAGCCCAGTTCCAGACTTTCTTTCCCTTTGATGCCAACAAAGATGTACAAATGCATTTTCTTCCCTTCTCAATAAGTCACAAAATGTCTTCTAATGAATTTTAGTGGTTGAAGAAACTAGACTTTCCTTTAGTTTTCCATGTACCTATTGATATTTTATGAATTTATCTATACTGATTTTATAAGAGGTTTCATTTGAAGTTTTACTTTGTCAAACAAGTGATTTTTCAGTGAAACTATCTTTTAAATTTCAAATAAATCTGTAAAGTCAGTCTCAGAACATAAAACAGATTCAAGAAATAAGACTTAGTTTGGCTGGAGCAATTAGGTGGCAAGAGTCAACAGGAGGCCCAGAGTCACCCACCACCTGAGGTCAGGGCTTCTCTGCTCTTCCTTGGATCTTGTCAACACAGTAAGTGATTTCCCCACGTCACCTCTTGGGCCTTGTTTTCCTGTTCACCAAGTGTGAGTGCTGTAGGAGACGGTCTCCTTTCCAATTTAATTACCTGCATTGAATCCTTGATGATTATTCATGACCTGTGACTAATTCGGCAAGACCATTCAGCATGGGTGCCCCCAAAGAAAACTGTCATTGTGACACCCACGCATTTTCCCCAGGTTGGCTACCCTCACAGAAAAGAAGGTAATGATGAGTCACACAAAATAAATTCTTTCAGATATCAAAACAGAATCCAATGTACCTTTAAATCAGGGAGACAGTTTTTGGTAACACAATCAGTAAACTAACCTCGAAAGACAGGCAGACGATGAGACAGGAATGTCACCAGACAGAGGAACCTGACCCTAAGATTCTGTAATTAACAGCCCCTACCTTCTGTGGGACCACCTGTAAAACACAGAGCACTTGTTTCTAAGAGAAGAAGACTTAGGCGGGAAAGACCGTTCATTTATTTTTGTCAAAGTCACCTGCTTCATGAAGTCAGAGGCATTTTATAATCCAATGAGAAGATAATATAATAGTGAGTGAAAGCCTGGAAGTGTTAATCATTCAGTTGTGTCTGACTCTTTGCAACCCCATGAACAGACTCTTCTGTCCATGAAATTCTCCAGGCAAGAATACTGGAGTGGGTAGCCATTCCCGTCTCCAGGGGATCTTCCTGATCCAAGGATGGAACCCAGGTCTCCCGCATTGCAGGCAGATTCTTTACCATCTGAGCCACCAGGGAAGACCCTGGTACTAGTGAGAGAATAGGCATATATGCTTTCTCCTTGGTTCCCATTAGACTTGGTCCAGAAAATGGTTTTCAGTTGTAACCAGCAGATGCTGAGAAATCAGATAAGCACAACTGTAAGATGCCTAGGTAACCATAGCTACAATGGTGGAAGAAATTGAAAGGGTTAAAGTTATTCTGAATTTTTAGCTTGAATTTTAAAGGAGACATGACAGCTGTCCTTGATTCTTAAATATCTGCTTTGTATCGAATGGATTACTTAAGTTCTGTTTTATCTTAGAGGAAGAAATTCAAACCAATTAGTTGACCCAGGGAGATGGAGGGTACATATGACAGATGACATTCAAACAGGGCTTGGAGACTGCTTGTCTGAAATGTTACAGGAAGGTTTGAAATACGTGGTGTTAGATAAGATAATAGCCAGTCTTGTTTCTGTCTCATTCAGTCCAAGAGAAAAATTATCTACCATATAGGACTGAAAGTTTGGCTGCAAATAAGGGAAAATACACAATGAAAGTGGCAAGAACATAGTATCAAGTTTTTTTCTTGCTTCTGTGAACAGAACAGAAAAATAGGCTCCTGTGAATTTTGTGGAAACTGTACCAAGTCATTAAGGGTCCCAGGTTCCCAGCTCAGCTCTGTACCACCCAAGATTTGTTCTCCATCAAGGACAGCCAGTCACTCACCAGCTTCTAAAACAGAATTCCTGGCCTTGACCCCTATACACACATTACAGACTGATCAGTGGAGAAACAATGAAAAAGGAGCCAGGTGTGTGGATTGGGTATGTTTTAAGGAAGATATTTTAGTGTCCTTTCAATATTTACAGGTATAAACCCTTGTCTGTTAAATCACAACAGGCGTACATGCTCATCCACAAGGTCGTGCCCAACTCTTGGCAACCTCATGAACTGTAGCCCAGCAGGCTGCTCCGTCCATGAGATTTTCCAGGCAAGAATACTGGAGTGGGTTGTCATTGCCTTCTCCAGGGGATCTTCCTGACCCAGGGATCGAACCCACATCCCCCACGTCTCCTGCATTGGCAGGTGGATTCTTTACCACTGAGCCACCTGGGAAGCCCCTAAGTTTCCACATCACCATCTAACTTCAAGGGAGCCTTGGAGCTGTGGACTTCATTCTGGGTAGCCAGGCCTCAAACTGAAAATGTGACCAAGGGAAATAGGGAGAACTTAATATTAAGAAAGGCAATGGAAGTTCCTGGCATGCCACCTGAATGATAGCTGGTTTGCTAGGATAAACTCTCAGTATGTTGTTAAGGAAATCTTTCTGCCCGCAAGGAAGAACAGTGATGGCTGCAATGCACTGACCCAGAGGAGAAATGCCAGAAGTAACCAGAGGAACACAGGAAAAACAGACACGGTGAGCTGACAATTTGGAGACAATCCCTGATAGATGTTCATAGATGACTGGGTCAGAAGGTTTAAATAAAAGGTAACCAAAAAGAATTCAACTCCAACATAAGAAAGAAGTTTTTCCTAACACAGCAGTAAATATTCCACAAACCCAATGGTCTCCTTCTTAAAAGAAAATATTAATGCATGCCCAAGAAGCAATTAGATACTGTCTAGATACTGTCATGGGAAAGGCTGGGCCCCTAACCTGATGGATCTCCTGAAGCCAAAGAGGTTTGCATTTTTTTTTTTTTTTGGTATCTTTCTACCTATGCATTAGGCATAGAACTGTTTTATATTGGAAACATTTTTACAAAAGAGACTTCAAGATGAATAATTTACCAATTATAAGGAGAGGAATGTAATTCATTGATGATGGGGCCACAGCAATAGGATTCGACAACTCATGATGAAGAACTGCTAGCAACATCATCAATAATAATCCCCTGTCACTGTGGTGTCTGCTGTGTTCACAGCCTTAATTCCTAGACAGAGTACAGGAGATATAAGAAAATTCATAATGTGGGGATTACCAGCAAACGGATAAGGCAGTGATTGAAGGGTAAGGTATAAAATTTCAAATTACTTATATCCTCAGAGGTTGGCAGGGCTCAGCCAAGGCCCACATCTGGTTGTCTGCAGAGTAACAGAAATTCCTGAGCATTTGTTGCTCCAAACTGTCTCTGAGAGTAAAGTCATCAGCCCAGTGCCATGGACACATCATGTTTGTGGGTGAGATTAATACAGGATCGAAGGGGACCAACTGCAGAGGATGCAACTGTGTCTATGAACCGGGCAGTCCTTCTCCAAACCTGAGCAAAAGAAACAGGAAAACTATCCAGAGAAAACAGATCTGCAAAGGCAGAGAGCATCATCCATCCATCCCGTATTCTGTGCCAAGCCTGTGCCCACAGGGGCATGCACAGACACAAACACGCACACACACACACAGACACACACAATTATGCACCCTTTCTGGCACATGACAATCTATTTTCACCTGAGCAATGAAAGGCAAGCTGAAGGCATGGCTTACATCCTGCACAATTTTAAATCACAGACCTTTTTCTGCACTTGCATCAAATTCGAGAATCAGCTGACACCTCAACACCACCTCCCAGAAGCCCTTCTGCACATCAGTTGTCCATCTGGAACACCTGGAGGTCATTATATCCCCTGTGGGAAACTGTTCTTCCTTCCTACAAAATTACCACTTGCTTACTCTAGACAAAAATACACAGTTAACCCACAGGTGTGGGCAAAAGCACCTTCTCTTATAGGATACACATAAAAAGTAAAGGAAAATAAGAGCAATAGCGAAGAAAGACAAGTCCAGACTGGCCACGGTAAGTTCCTTGCCCTAGCAACTTGATCGATTTGATTTCTTTCAAAGCTGTGGTCAGAGAAATAGCAGTCTCTCCCAAAAGTCATTATTATAAGAAAATATTAAAACATGGTTACAGTACACTTTTAGTGTTTTTGTTAGTGAACATGTACTGATATTTTGAGTCAATGAAAAACTCAAGATTTATTCTTCACTTGAGATAAGTATTGACCTTAATAACCTCAGTCAATATCTCACCTTTGATATAAATGCAACCAGATATTTCTCTTACCACATGTCAACAGAAATTTTCTTCTGTACAGTGGGTCAAATACTGTTTATACATTAATTTTATATTTTCTATTTTAAATTATATTTCTAAGTCTTCCAACTATAACCTAAAAACTTCTTTGATTTACTTTTGTCCTACTCATAAAGCTTTTTATTCTAATCACTGTTAATACACTCAACTAATTAAATTCATTTGTGCTTTTCAAAATGAGAGGCTTCATTGCAAAATATTCAAAAACAATAATTTTCATAACAACTCATGGAAAGTTTTAAAATTTTTCACTTAGAATAAATGAGTACAATTTGTATCAAATTGGAATACATCACACCACCTTTCATTTAAGACAAAACTCAATCAAGGAAAATGATTTAGTAACAAATCAAAAAACCATACATTTAGATGAGAGGACTTGATGAGTGATTTCCAACCATCACTATGATGTTTTCATTGTGGACATTAAGTAATATAATATATAAAAAATACTGACGTGTAATGCCTGGGTTTTCTGATTCTTAAAAAAAAGTGATATACTCAGAAATATTCCATCCAAAAAAAGATAAGGTAAAGCTCAATTTTAACATTTTGGCTGAAGTATAGCTCCCAAATCTGCTCAAATATCATTTTTTCACATTCTTCTTAAAGTCTGTCAACACCACCATACGCTGAAAGTTCATGAGTCGTCCCCAAGGGTGCAACGCAAAACCCTCATGATTATCTCCTACTAGATGCAGGCTGAAGCTGAATTCCAATACTTAGGCCATGTGATGCGAAGAACTGACTCCTTTGAAAAGACCCTGATGCTGAGAATGATTGAAGGTGGGAGGAGAAGGGGACAACAGAGGATGAGATGGTTGGATGGCATCACCAACTCAATAGACATGAACTTGAGCAAACTCCTGGAGCTGGTGATGGACAGGGAGGCCTGGCGTGCTGCAGTCCACGGAGTCACAAAGGGTCAGACACAACGGAGTGACTGAACTGAACTAAGATGCAGGCTGCTGAGGTCAAGTCCTTTGGGAAAAAACTTGTATTTGTGAAATTCACCCATTTTTCAATGGGTGAATGTCACCCACAGTGAGGGAACGTTTCCTCTTGGCCATCCAATGGGGCAGCCACTAGGCCCATGTAGATACTGAACCCTTGATCTTGACTAGTGTGGCAGGAGAATTAAGTTTTTAATTTCAGTTCTTGGTTTCTTTTATTTAAATATCCCCATGTGACTACTGACCACTCCAATAAGGTGGGTCTCCAACTCACGTGCCATGGTGGAGAGTGTACTCACGTTACCTTATCTCAGTCATATGCACCCTTCTCTCCCTACACACACACACACACACACACACACACACACACTTTCTGTCACATCGCACTAGTTTCACAGAGCTGTGTGACACTTCAAAAACTACTTACATGAAACCAGCCGTGATATTTATTATTGGATATCGTTGAGATAGCAAATGCTCTCTATAACAAAAGTTTTTATTATTATAAACTGTAGAATAATTTTAGAGATTGATCTATACATTCACACTATTTAATTTGAATCTAAAATACTTCTAATTAGTTGAAATCATTACAAAGGATATAATTTCTGATGCAGCAAATATCAACATTTAAAAATAAGACTGGTATTTTCATTAATTATCCAGTGAAATTTAAACAACAATGCAATTTGAAACTCATTATCTTCCATTTAAGAATAGGAACAAACTTCTTTAGGAAGAAGAAATTATAGATTGCACCTTTTGAACTTACAGTTCTCTTCCACTTATCCCATGTAATTGTATTCTAATGTAACATATTTTATGCTTTAAAACCTTTATTGATCACTTCATCATATTCCTCCAAAAACTGCTTTTATATTTCATGAATCCATAAAGCTTTAAAATTTTAAAAAGCAAAAACCATGGTCAATCAAATTATAAGTGTTTGTTTTAGCCAGATTGGGTTTAACAAAAAGAACCTATGAAATTTGAATTTTACCAGCTGGATTCCCTTAAAAACATCCCTGCTTTAGAAAATTTTTGCATATGGGCAAGCGTTGTCCCACTCAGACCTGCAGACACTATACAGGGCCCATTATAAATGTTTCTGTGTGAGAAACCTTTCAGGTTCTTGAGGCAGCTGTTTCTTCTGAGGAACCAGGAGTAGGATTTTTTTGTGGATTCCAGCCCTATAAAAGGACTGGTCCATTTTACAGTTGGGTCACTAGGAATTCAGAACCAAATTTAAAGGTAATCGTGAAGACACTGATTTCTTTGTTTCTGCCTCACTTTCTTCCCTTTCATCTCCTATCCCATCAGCATTTTTCTTAATCCTTATATACCTACTTATGGTCAACTTCATATTCACTGGGAAAATAGAAGACAAGATCACAGATATCCTTCAACAGAGTGATTCAAGCAAATTCTTGATTTTCAGGATGGGTCATTCATGGTAAAGACATAGAGGAACCCAGGGTTGGGCGCAACCCTTCCTGAATGCTCCCCAGGACACGAGTTAACACACTGATCCATCTCCTCACCCCAGCAGGACCACTGCTGATCACCACTGCTGACTCACGATGCTGTCTCAGCTTTGTGTCCACTGACAGCTGATTTGCAAACACAATGAACCTAGACAATTTAGTACTGACTCTCATTTTTGTTCCTTTTAAAATATATATATTGTGTTGTGTGTGTGCTTAGTCACGTCTAACTCTTTGCAACCTCATGGACTGTAGCCCGCCAGGCTCCTCTGTCCATGGGATTCTCCAGGCAAGAATACTGGAGTGGGTTGCCATTTCCTCCTCTGGGGGATTTTCCTGACTCAGGGATCAAACCCATGTCTCCTGTGTCTCCTGCTTTAGCAGGTGATTCTTAACCATTAGCGCCATCTGGGAAGCTTAATACACACACACATAGATACATAAATATAAGCTTAATATATATATACTATATACATACATATATATATATATATATTTGAAAATGCTTTTAGGTGGCTATCATTATATATACACTGAAAGTGAAAGTTTCTCAGTTGTGCCCAACTCTTTGTGACCCCAAGTACTATACAGTTCATAGATTTCTCCAGGCCAGAATACTGGAGTGGGTAGCCATTCCCTTCTCCAGGGGATCTTCCCAACCCAGGGATTGAACCCATGTCTCTCACATTGCAGGTGGATTCTTTACCAGCTGAGCCACCAGGGAAGCCTGAAAATACTGGAGTGGGTAGCCTGTCCCTTCTCCAGCAGATCATCTCAACCCAGGAATCAAACCGGGGTCTCCTGCATTGCAGGTGGATTCTTCATCAGCTGAGCTACCAGGGAAGACTATATATACATTTTTCTCTCTTATTTGTGCTTTTTATCTTTTCACAACTAACAATTTGAAAATATTTTTAGGTGGCTATCTCTAATGATAGCACAAATGAGAAAGAAAAGAAATTCATCTATATATCCAACTAAAGATACATTTTCCTTTGAGAATACATATAGAAATCACAGGATTTCAGAGAGTAGGGGACTAATATTATCACCCAGACTCAACCACCTCTATATTCATGGTTTGTATTTGAGCTGTGACCCCAAAACTTCTGATGACAATTACAAAAAAAAATCTATTAACCTGAGGGCAAAACAATGAGGAAAACACTCTGAAAGCCTGAAATCCTTCAATCCCTTGTGTTCTTGGCTTTCTGTACACTGTTGATAAAGTACTTAAAGGCAAAAGAAGCAAGCAGAAGAAAACAGAGGGGCTTCCCTGGTGGTCCAGTGGCTAAGATTCTGCACTCCCAATGCAGAGAGCCTGGGTTTGATCCCTGGTCAGGGAACTAGGTCCCAGATGCACAACTAAGATGGAAGGTCCTAAGTGCTACAAACCAAGGATCCCATATGCCATGACTAAGAACCAGCACAGACAAATGAAATAATTTCTAAAAATTTAAGAAAAAAAGAAACAAACAACATTGAAAAAAATAAAAGTATCACAACAACTTTTGCATGCAAAATTGATTTTGACATGCATTCAGCTCTCTGATAATGGACTGAGTGATAATGGTGAGCTGACCTGAGAGCATGAAGATCAGCAGGTAGCTCCTTGCTGGCAATGACCCTTTCCGGTCCATTCAGAGAAGAGGCACACGTTCACTGTGAAGCAAAGCTAGCTTAACTGCCTTTCATTATTTATTGATTTTTCAGCTTTCAACGTTTTGACCCCTTTTAACTAGTATGTGGCTAATTATTTTCTGAAGGCTTAGGAACACATGATGATTTACTTTCAAAGAATGCTGATGCATGGAGTGCGTCTATAATACCTTTAGAGCTGATAAAAGAGCGTATTTAATCAAAGGTCTGCAGGTTTATAGTCACTCAGCTCCTAATTGTCTGTGAATGCATCTTGTGTAATATACATCTTTAATCTACCACCACTGAGACTCAAGTGGAAAACACTCCAAAATCATTTGGCTTTGAAGTACATGTTGATGTAAGTTTGAAAAAAATCCACAATAATATCAGTAACATGCAATACTTTTTCCTATACTGTCCTATCAAAGCTGCCAATTTTGTGTGCCTGAAGGAAACGGAGCACGACCCTGTGACCCTCCCCCCACCCCCCAACACGTCCTCTGCCTGAGTTTTGTCTGCGGAAAATTTCAGTCAAGAATATGTTTAATCAGAGAAATGCGAAAACAAAGGAAAACAGTCAAAGGAGACTAAAAATAAAGTAGTCATTAAGCACAGTCAAGGATCTTTAGTTCTTTCCCAAGGGCTACAGATAATATTCTGAGCCATATCCTGTGAGCTGTCTTATAGATGCTAGAACGCCAGGTGGAGAAGCTAACTATGTGATGACTAGACTGTATCCACCACATGAGCTACCATAAATCTGAGAACTGGCTGCAAAGAAATGGGAACAAATGGACCCTGGAACTGAAAATTAACTATATCTAAAACAACCAAGATGACACTGGTTAGACCACTGATGACCAATTTGAAGATGACTGTCAGAGATGACTGTGCTATCTTTGCATGTAGTCCCCCACCACCACTCACCTTCTGTCTATAAAAGCTCTTGCCCCACTGGTTGCCACTGGGGGAAGTTGGCCGTTGGACAGATGTCTGCAACCTGCCCCCAGCTCCCCTCTGCCCAAGTTGCCAGCATATGAAATAAAGCAAACTTTCCTTTCCACCAACCTGGCCTGTTTATTGGCTTTCTAGCAGCAAACAACTGGCCCACACACTCTTGGTAATATGGTTTTCATGACTTTCTTTTACAAGAAAGAATGTGCCTTTGATCTCAAGATCGCTACTAACATTATTTACAGCAATCTGGAAAAAAAACATGTTGTAAATAATTTTATTAGTAAAGCACCATTTGGAGTTGTTTATTCCTCACTGAGTTTTTGAGCATATACCATCTTCTAGACTCTGGCCTCAAAAATCAGTCTATGGTGTCCACGTGGTTTGATTTAATGGAGTTGGGATGATTGATCACAGAATGTATATAATTCAGTGTGCTGAGGACAAAACTCAGTGTGCGCAAATGTTGACCCATTCTTTGATCACTAAATTTAGAAATCTTCAAGATCTAGGCAGTTCCACTATTCTGTGTTATCTTCCCTGGTCTCCTTGAACACAGTGCTGCCCTCCACTTTGTTATTCACAATCCGAGGACTTCAACCTGAGCCTGACATTACTCCTTATGTGATCATTTTCTCAATCACATGGCAAGCCACTTTGAAAAGAGATAGTCATTGCTGTGACACATAGGAGACAGGCTATAAACATGTGTTAAATTGAAGTGAAAACTAGAAACTAAATTCTCTGTGTCACTGGCTGACATCTTGAAATTTGTACATTGTGACTTATTAACATTTTAAGACAAACGTATGAGTATGAGCATAGAGGCTGCACAGAAACATACTTTATCTCTGATGTCGTTAAGGCTGATGGAAAAGAAACCTGCGCATGAATTGTTAGGACCTGGATCAGCACTCAAAGGAGGGACCTAACACAGTCATAGGAGCAGAAATTAGAATGGTGGCTGCCTGGGGTGGGAGAAAAAGGTGAGTTTTTCTCAATGGCTACAGAGTTCTAGTTTTAACAGTTGAGGAAGTTCAAGAACAATATAACTGTACTTAAAACTACCAACCTATAAATTTGAAAATGATTAAGATGGCAAATATTAAATATTTTAACTTATATTAAATAATTTAAATAATGTGTTTTTTACCACAACTTTTTAAAAAGCCAGTTGGATGTTGGAAAGCTCCACCACTGGATGAAGGTCAGGACATTCTGACTCTTCTCTCAGCCATGCTACTGTACCTTTTAAGGGGTTATTTCAGTTCCCAGGCCTCAGTTTCCTCATCTGTAAGCTGTCAGGATTTGGTAAAGAGAACTCCACTACCAGGGGTGAAAGTTAAGAATCGGGAATCACACTGACCACGGCCCCTCACTCCGTGGCCTTGTCACACTGGAGCCTGAGCAGGTGCTTACCTGTGCCAACCCACCAGGATGGCACTCAGTCTTGATGGAAGGGCCCCAGGTGTTCAGAGATGGCATAGTCCTATTTTCATTCCATCATCTCAAAGAGAAAAATCCCTGAGACTGTAATGTTACAAGAGACCCAGAGTCCCATCCTTAATAGTTTCTAAAAGTGTATCTAATCAAGGACTTAAATTTCTCTGCAGTAAGGTAAATGTAAATGCAACTCGACTATTTTATGACAAGAGGTCCAAAGAGTTACTGCCAGCAAAAATCACATAAATGGTTACCACTAGCTGATTATGCAACTTCTAATGGTTAAGAGTCTATAAACAAAATTATGACTTCATATATTGAAACAAAGAATAAATAAGCATTTTGTGTTTTCACACAAAAAGCAAAATTTCAATTTCAATTTAAAGTGTAACATCCAAAGTGCATATACTTGTGAAACTGCCACCATCATCATGATACAGTGTTTTCACATCGCCCTCCAGAGTTCTCTGGTGGTACATCATGACCCAGCCTTCCATCCACGCCCCAATCGCAAGTAACTGCGGATCTCCTTCCTGGCACTATAAATCAGGCTTTGTTTTCTGGGACTTTATATAAAGACCTCAGAGACATGCAGTAGGTATGATCTAGCTTCTTTCACTAAGCAAAATGAGTTTGACACTTATCCAAGTTACTGTACATGAATTTATTCATTTTATTTCTAAAGGATATATATCCCATTTTGATTATATACGTATGAAGTGATGCATATTTGAGGTTTTTTCCTATTGCATTTGTTTTTTACTACTATGAATGAAACCACTATGGACATGTCTGTACAAGTCTCTGTAAAACTACGATTCAGTTTCTCTGAGCTAAATATCTAGGAATGGAATAGCTGAGCCATGAGGAGAATAAGTTTAATATTTTAAGAAACTCAATCAGATGATTGAGGCCATTGGCTGTACCACTTTATATTCTCGCCCAAAGAGAATCATAGGCCCGTTCCTCCACACCCTCACCAACATTCCATATTTTAGGACTTTTTTATTCTTTCTAGTTTGCGTGTGACATTATCATAGTGAGACTGTAACTTTGCATTTTCCCGATAATGAAACAATACAACTTTCTATGTACCTGTAGGTCAACTGATACATAAAATGTTTATTTATAAAATGTTTGTTCAAATATTTTTACCCATTTTTGAAAAACTAGCTTGTCTGCTCTCTTATCATTGAGCTGTAAGAATTCTTCACATACGCTGGATTCAAATATATTTTAGACATGTATATTGCTAACACTTTCTTCTTTGTGGCTAACCTCTTCATTTTAGTAATATGTATTTCAAAGCTCAACGGTGTCAAATTCTGATAGCTTTTGATTTCTTGATTTTTATTTTCTGGTTATTACCTTTTTTTTTTTTTTCCCTAAGAAACATTTGCCTGTTACAGAGTCATCAAGATTTTATTCTATCTCTTTTTTCCTACTATTTCATAGGATTAGGTCTGATATTTAGGTCTATGTAGTGGGTTGAATGGGCCTTCCTGGTGGCTCAGACAGTAAAGAATCTGCCTGCAATGCAGGAGATGCAGGTTTGATCCCTGGGTCAGGAAGATTCCCTGGAGAAGAAAATGGCAACCCAATCCAGTATTCTTACCTGGAGAATCCCATGGACAATGGAGTCTGGTGAGCTACAGTCCACAGGGTCACAAAGAGTCAGACATGACTGAGCAACTAAACAATAACAACTAACGTGGATTGAATGATATCCCCTCAAATTTCATGAATACCTGAAATTTCAGAATGTGGCCTTATTGGAAAAAGAGCCTTTGGTGATATAATGAGGTGTGATCATATTGGATTGGGTAATGACAGTATGTTATACCTTTAATATAATTTTCATCATTGGCAAGTCCACAAATATTAGTTCATTGTAACTTTGGGATGTTCATGCAGCCCATCTTTGACAAGGGTCATATTCTTACCATGTTTGGTAAGGACTGTTTCAAACATTTCATTCTCTGTGAGTGTGTGTGTTCAGTTGCTCAGTTATGCCCAGCTCTTTGTGACACCTCTGGAGAGACTCCTCTGTCCATGGGATTTCTCAGGCAAGAATACTGGAGTGAGTTTCCAGGCCTTCCTCCAGGGGATCTTCCTTACCCAGGGATCGAACCCACATCTCTTATATCCCCTGCATTGGCAGGGATTCTTCACCACTGAGCCACCTGGGAAGGCCCTTCATTATCTGTATAATTGTTTAAAGCTGTTTAGAGATGATACACTTTCAAGGTTTCTCTGAGGTGTAAGAAATCTAAATGACCTAATTTCATAAAATACGAACCAAATTATTGTGATACTCCCTGGGTGGCACTGGATTTCAGTCTGGATGGTGTCAGGCTGCAGGATCTTTTTCCTGCAGAGTCTGCTCTCTCCTGCTGGCTTCTGCAAGCACACTATATTTAAGCTCTTCTGAAGATATTCTGGACTTGGCTTCTCTGTGATGCTGACCCCACAGGCGCACATCTCTGCACCTGCTTGCTGTGGCCAGCATTTTTACTGGAAGTGGATCGTTTCATCCTTCTGACATGGAACAATGCCATCTGACTGCTTAGAATTCTTTTTAGAGAATTTAAAATATCTAACTTAGCTTAAGCAAGGTACAGTTTAGAACCGCCTCCATCACAAAAAGGACCGGGAGCTATACAGCAGTGTCATCACCACCACCCATCACCTCGTCACAAGGGGTGCCAAGCAGGATGGATTTGCCAGAAATCCAAACACGCAAAGGTAAGTGTAGCAGAGAAGTCATTTAGTCCACAGCGAGATGAAACTCGCAGTTTCACAGAAGTGTCAGAAAAACTAAGTACATCTCACATTTAGGTAATTGTAAAATATCTTATTTTGATTACTTACAAACGCTTGTAATAAAAAAAATTGCTTTGGTTTTTCACATATGGTTTTATTTTCATAAGGAAGATAAATTTGTTACTACAAAATATTGTTGATTTTAATGCAAGAAACAAACAGGTCTCCTGCAATTAAGAATCATATTAGAGACTGCTTTGTTGAACTAGCGGTGCACACTAGCGCACACTCAATGTGTCAGAACCTGGAAACTGAAGGGTGGCAGAATATGTCACCCTAAAATATGACAGCAGGAGTTCAGGACGTGCCACCCCAAAGTCTGCCACTTTGGCTTGTTGGTTACTGGGAGCTGTAGGCACCTGGAAAAGGACCATGCAAGGACACGCTTTCTCTGAACTCCCCTGTCTGCCTCAAAACAGATGCTCTAAAAGGAACTAATTGTCATAAAGCCCTTCCCCAGGGCTCCATCAACCAGGGAAGAGGGATTTGTCACCAGAGAGGAAACAAGAAGGGAATACCACACTCAGACACACTTGGTTACAAACTCGTAACCTCGCATCAGCTCTCCTAAGGCTTTCATCTTCCTGACAATCGTTTCTCCTCCCATGAGAGGCCTGCTACTACTACTGCTAAGTCGCTTCAGTTGTGTCCGACTCTGTGTGACCCCACAGATGGCAGCCCACCAGGCTCCCCGCCCCTGGGATTCTCCAGGCGTGGGTTGCCATTTCCTCCTCCAATGCA
Organism: Bos javanicus; assembly: GCF_032452875.1. NCBI lineage: Eukaryota > Metazoa > Chordata > Mammalia > Artiodactyla > Bovidae > Bos > Bos javanicus. Next base: position 5,211,390 of record NC_083894.1, read on the forward strand.
TGAAAGTGAAAAGCGAAAGTGAAGTCTCTCAGTCGTGTCCCTTATTTAAGCATGAATTCCAAGTCACCTCAGGGAGTTACTCATTTTGCCCAGGATATCTCCCATATGTATCAAAATATATGAAATCAAATGTTAATCAAATATCTGTGTGTTTTCCTCTTATTAATCCATCTTTTATTAAATGAGGTCTCAGCTAAGAACACAGAAGTTTAGAAGGAAAATTATTTTCCCTCCCCTACAAAATAAATCTGTAAGAAAACAATAACCAGTATATTTTTGGAAGATATTCTGATATACTCTTTCAATACTATTCAATGGCCTTTAAACTTTAAAAAGGGAAATCATTCTCTTTCCAACTCAAACTGCCCACATTTCTCTAACGTACCCACAAATGGATGCTACACAGAAAGACTAAAGTTCTGGCCACACAGGCCCCCTGCCTGCAATTCTAATAGGCAGTAGACTGGAAAGAAACAAAGAAAGAGTGCTGGAAGGTAGCACTGAAATCTTTTTTTTTTTATTTTTTTTTTATTTTTAAACTTTACATAATTGTATTAGTTTTGCCAAATATCAAAATGAATCCATCACAGGTATACATGTGCTCCCCATCCTGAACCCTCCTCCCTCCTCCCTCCCCATACCATCCCTCTGGGTCATCCCAGTGCACTAGCCCCAAGCATGAACCTGGACTGGCATCTCGTTTCATACATGATATTTTACATGTTTCAATGCCATTCTCCTAAATCTTCCCACCCTCTCCTTCTCCCACAGAGTCCATAAGACTGTTCCATACATCAGTGTCTCTTTTGCTGTCTCGTACACAGGGTTATTGTTATCATCTTTCTAAATTCCATATATATGTGTTAGTATACTGTATTGGTGTTTTTCCTTCTGGCTTACTTCACTCTGTATAATAGGCTCCAGTTTCATCCACCTCATTAGAACTGATTCAAATGAATTCTTTTTAATGGCTGAGTAATACTCCACTGTGTATATATACCACAGCTTTCTTATCCATTCATCTGCTAATGGACATCTAGGTTGCTTCCATGTCCTGGCTATTATAAACAGTGCTGTGATGAACATTGGGGTACACGTGTCTCTTTCCCTTCTGGTTTCCTCAATGTCTATGCCCAGCAGTGGGATTGCTGGATCATAGGGCAGATCTATTTCCAGTTTTTTAAGGAATCTCCACACTGTTCTCCATAGTGGCTGTACTAGTTTGCATTCCCACCAACAGTGTAAGAGGGTTCCCTTTTCTCCACATCCTCTCCAGCATTTATTATTTGTAGACTTTTGGATTGCAGCCATTCTGACTGGTGTGAAATGGTACCTCGTAGTGGTCTTGATTTGCATTTCTCTGATAATAAGTGATGTTGAGCATCTTTTCATGTGTTGGTTAGCCATCTGTATGTCTTTTTTGGAGAAATGTCTATTTAGTTCTTTGGCCCATTTTTTGATTGGGTCGTTTATTTTTCTGGAGTTGAGCTGTAGGAGTTGCTTGTATATTTTTGAGATTAGTTGTTTGTCGGTTGCTTCATTTGCTATTATTTTCTCCCATTCTGAAGGCTGTCTTTTCACCTTGCTGATAGTTTCCTTTGATGTGCAGAAGCTTTTAAGGTTAATTAGGTCCCATTTGTTTATTTTTGCTTTTATTTCCGATATTCTGGGAGGTGGGTCATAGAGGATCCTGCTGTGATGTATGTCAGAGAGTGTTTTGCCTATGTTCTCCTCTAGGAGTTTTATAGTTTCTGGTCTTATGTTTAGATCTTTAATCCATTTTGAGTTTATTTTTGTGTATGGTGTTAGAAAGTGTTCTAGTTTCATTCTTTTACAAGTGGTTGACCAGTTTTGCCAGCACCACTTGTTAAAGAGATTGTCTTTAATCCATTGTATATTCTTGCCTCCTTTGTCAAAGATAAGGTGTCCATATGTGCATGGATTTATCTCTGGGCTTTCTATTTTGTTCCATTGATCTACATTTCTGTCTTTGTGCCAGTACCATACTGTCTTGATAACTGTGGCTTTGTAGTAGAGCCTGAAGTCAGGTAGGTTGATTCCTCCAGTTCCATTCTTCTTTCTCAAGATCGCTTTGGCTATTCGAGGTTTATTGTTTTTCCATAGAAATTGTGAAATTATTTGTTCTAGCTCTGTGAAGAATACTGTTGGTAGCTTGATAGGGATTGCATTGAATCTATAGATTGCTTTGGGTAGTATACTCATTTTCACTATATTGATTCTTCCAATCCATGAACATGGTATATTTCTCCATCTGTTAGTGTCCTCTTTGATTTCTTTCACCAGTGTTTTATAGTTTTCTATATATAGGTCTTTAGTTTCTTTAGGTAGATATATTCCTAAGTATTTTATTCTTTCTGTTGCAATGGTGAATGAAATTGTTTCCTTAATTTCTCTTTCTGTTTTCTCATTATTGGTGTATAGGAATGCAAGGGATTTCTGTGTGTTGATTTTATATCCTGCAACTTTACTATAGTCATTGATTAGTTCTAGTAATTTTCTGGTGGAGTCTTTAGGGTTTTCTATGTAGAGGATCATGTCATCTGCAAATAGAGTTTTACTTCTTCTTTTCCAATTTGGATTCCTTTTATTTCTTTTTCTGCTCTGACTGCTGTGGCAAAAACTTCCAAAACTATGTTGAATAGTAGTGGTGAAAGTGGGCACCCTTGTCTTATTCCTGACTTTAGAGAAAATGCTTTCAATTTTTCACCATTGAGGATAATGTTTGCTGTGGGTTTGTCATATATAGCTTTTATTATGTTGAGGTATGTTCCTTCTATTCCTGCTTTCTGGAGAGTTTTTATCATAAATGGGTGTTGAATTTTGTCAAAGGCTTTCTCTGCATCTACTGAGATAATCATATGGTTTTTATTTTTCAATTTGTTAATGTGGTGTATTACATTGATTGATTTGCAGATATTGAAGAATCCTTGCATCCCTGGGATAAAGCCCACTTGGTCATGGTGTATGATCTTTTTAATGTGTTGTTGGACTCTGATTGCTAGAATTTTGTTAAGGAATTTTGCATCTATGTTCATCAGTGATATTGGCCTGTAGTTTTCTTTTTTTGTGGCATCTTTGTCAGGTTTTGGTATTAGGGTGATGGTGGCCTCATAGAATGAGTTTGGAAGTTTACCTTCCTCTGCAATTTTCTGGAAGAGTTTGAGCAGGATAGGTGTTAGCTCTTCTCTAAATTTTTGGTAGAATTCAGCTGTGAAGCCATCTGGACCTGGGCTTTTGTTTGCTGGAAGATTTTTGATTACAGTTTCAATTTCCGTGCTTGTGATGGGTCTGTTAAGATTTTCTATTTCTTCCTGGTCGAGTTTTGGAAAGTTGTACTTTTCTAAGAATTTGTCCATTTCTTCCACGTTGTCCATTTTATTGGCATATAATTGTTGATAGTAGTCTCTTATGATCCTTTGTATTTCTGTGTTGTCTGATGTGATCTCTCCATTTTCATTTCTAATTTTATTGATTTGATTTTTCTCCCTTTGTTTCTTGATGAGTGTGGCTAATGGTTTGTCAATTTTATTTATCCTTTCAAAGGACCAGCTTTTGGCTTTGTTGATTTTTGCTATGGTCTCTTTTGTTTCTTTTGCATTTATTTCTGCCCTAATTTTTAAGATTTCTTTCCTTCTACTAACCCTGGGGTTCTTCATTTCTTCCTTTTCTAGTTGCTTTAGGTGTAGAGTTAGGTTATTTATTTGACTTTTTTCTTGTTTCTTGAGGTGTGCCTGTATTGCTATGAACTTTCCCCTTAGGACCGCTTTTACCGTGTCCCACAGGTTTTGGGTTGTTGTGTTTTCATTTTCATTCATTTCTATGCAAATTTTGATTTCTTTTTTGATTTCTTCTGTGATTTGTTGGTTATTCAGCAGCGTGTTGTTCAGCCTCCATATATTGGAATTTTTAATCGTTTTTCTCCTGTAATTGAGATCTAATCTTACTGCATTGTGGTCAGAAAAGATGCTTGGAATGATTTCTATTTTTTTTGATTTTACCAAGGCTAGCTTTATGGCCCAGGATGTGATCTATCCTGGAGAAGGTTCCATGTGCGCTTGAGAAAAAGGTGAAATTCATTGTTTTGGGATGAAATGTCCTATAGATATCAATTAGGTCTAACTGGTCTATTGTATCATTTAAAGTTTGTGTTTCCTTGTTAATTTTCTGTTTAGTTGATCTATCCATAGGTGTGAGTGGGGTATTAAAGGCTCCCACTATTATTGTGTTATTGTTAATTTCTCCTTTCATACTTGTTAGCATTTGTCTTACATACTGCGGTGCTCCCATGTTGGGTGCGTATATATTTATAATTGTTATACCTTCTTCTTGGATTGATCCTTTAATCGTTATGTAGTGACCTTCTTTGTCTCTTTTCACAGCCTTTGTTTTAAAGTCTATTTTATCTGATATGAGTATTGCTACTCCTGCTTTCTTTTGGTCCCTATTTGCATGGAAAATCTTTTTCCAGCCCTTCACTTTCAGTTTGTGTGTGTCCCCTGTTTTGAGGTGGGTCTCTTGTAGACAACATATGTAGGGGTCTTGTTTTTGTATCCATTCAGCCAGTCTTTGTCTTTTGGTTGGGGCATTCAACCCATTTACGTTTAAGGTAATTACTGATAAGTATGATCCCATTGCCATTTACTTTATTGTTTTGGGTTCGAACTTATACACCGTTTTTGTATTTCCTGTCTAGAGAATATCCTTTAGTATTTGTTGGAGAGCTGGTTTGGTGGTGCAAAATTCTCTCAGCTTTTGCTTGTCTGAAAAGCTTTTGATTTCTCCTTCATACGTGAATGAAATCCTTGCTGGGTACAATAATCTAGGCTGTAGGTTATTTTCTTTCATCATTTTAAAAAAGTGGGCTGTAACATCATATTATAGTTTAACATTTGATGTAGACGATGCAGAGGCAACCAACATTTGTAGGTACAGCCTACAAATTACAAATTGAAAGCAATTACTCAGAAAAAAATTACAAAGGAAATCTTGTTCTCTGATGCTAATTGATTTCCTCTCATTCGAAGCTTCATCACGTGTCAAAATTAAGGTCATAAGAGAGAACAAACACTGCCTGATCACAAAATTATTGAAGCAGTCGGAGAGAGGAGGCGGCCCACTTCAACCAACCAGTCTGAATGAATTTTAAGTAAATCTCAGTTTACAGCTAGAACATAGAAGTACCCACCTGTAGGAACACGGTGGGAAAAAATAATGTTGAATAAATGTTTGATTTAAGGTTTAAACTAAACATATTACAAACTTGTAGAGCATTAATTTAGTGTAGGCTTTCCTGATATGCACTGCAAATTTTCCATTAACATGTCTATTTTCAGACACAAAAGCCATAAAAATGTAAATAAAGCTCTAAACTCATTTGGCAACTGCCTGACATCTGGCTCCTGGTGCTATCAAGCCACAAGGTCCCCCAAAGACACCCCAAAATATCAGTAGGAATTATCTCTGGGAGAGGTCTTGAGGGCTGCATTGTTCTAATTTGTGCTTGTCTGCATGCACTATAATAGGCTTCTAATCAGAACACAGATGTCTACTTCGTTTTAAAATAATACTCCCATAAATGAGTATTAGGGCAATTAAGAATAAAAGCCTTTATTAAAACTTGGTATCTAGACTTAGGGGATAGTATCAAACAAGGATTCAGAGACATGGACTCTGTGGGAGAGGGAGAGGGTGGGATGATTTGGGAGAATGGCATTGAAACGTGTATAATATCATATATGAAACGAGACACCAGTCCAGGTTTGCTGCACGATACTGGATGCTTGGGGCTGGTGCACTGGGACGACCCAGAGGGATGGTACGGGGAGGGAGGAGGGAGGAGGGTTCAGGGTGTGGAACACGTGTATACCTGTGGCAGATTCATGTTGATATATGGCAAAACCAATATAATATTGTAAAGTTAAAAAAATTAAATTTAATTTAAAAAAGATAAATAAAAAAAAAACTTAAATCATTTCAATCATTCAGTGAAGACAATGATCAATAAATAAAGGCTCATTCATAAGGATTCATTACAAGAGCTTAAGTTAAAACTAAGCAGAAACAAAACAGAATGCTTGAAGAAAACAAGATCAAAATACAAACACACAAATTAGAGAAAAAGAGAAAACTTCACTTCAATTGATGAATAATTAGTATCCTGTGAAACAACTAAATACCTGATACAAAATTCTAGAAATGAAACTAAGAAAAGGTGGGTAAGATGAAAATACACAAAATAAAATATGAACAAAATAGGAATTTGAAGCAATATAATAGAAATAATCAGAAGCTGCTTGGAATATCACTAAAACCGGTACTTCTGAAAATAGATGCATATAAGTATACCCATTTTATGTATACATAAATATTTATTTTAGGGGTGTATGTGTGTACAGGTGAACTCTGATTGAGAAATAAAAATCATTATTGAACTATAAACTCACATACTGTTGAGAGGCCATAAACATTCAGTAAGCATTACCATATTTAATTTTCAAAGCAGCCCTGGAAAGTATTTTAAAACATAACAACGCCTCTTTCTGACAGCCTGCTGCCCGGATCCCGGTAGCACATCGCTGTCACAGAAGGTGTAACACACACAGAGACTGTTGCCATCACAAACTCCTCATCATCAGCCACGCACCCTCAGCACCCAGATGGCGCGATCCCACTACGTTCCTCAGGTCGTCTCGCTCTCCTGCTCTTCCCAAGTCCTATTGCAGATGGTCTTCCTCTTTTGTCACCTGGCCATGTGGTCTCCAGCCTCTCTCTTGTAGAAGAGCATGCACGAGAAACAAGAGCCTAATCTTCCTAACAATCAATGTAGTTCCTGCATCCATCTCCTCTTCTACTGCAAGAGCAGGGCTAATTCTTCCACCATGACTCATTTTTCCAGCCAAACTTTGGAGTCTAACTCTTCTTATCAGAAATAATACCAGACCACCTTACCTGCCTCGTGAGAAACCTGTATGCAGGTCAAGAAGCAACAGAGCCAGACATGGAACAATGGACTGGTTCAAAATTGGGAAAGGAATCTGTCAAGGCTGTATATTGTCACCCTGCTTATTTAACTTATATGCAAAGTACATCATGAGAAACGTGATGAAGCATGGGCTGGATGAAGCACAAGCTGGAATCAAGATTGTTGGGAGAAACATCAGTACCCTCAGATATGCAGATGATACCACCGTTATGGCAGAAAACAAAGAGGAACTAAAGAGCCTCTTGATGAAGGTGAAAGGGGAGAGTGAAAAAGTTGGATTAAAACTCAAAATTCAAAATATGAAGATCATGGCATTTGTTCCCATCACTTCATGGCAAATAGATGGGGAAACAATAGAAACAGTGACACACTTTATTTTCTTGGGCTCCAAAATCACTGCAGATGATGACCGCAGACATAAAATTAAAAGACACCTTCTCCTTGGAAGAAAAGCTATGACAAACCTAGACAGTGTATTAAAAAGCAGAGACATCACTTTGCCAACAAAGGTCCGTATGGTCAAAGCTATAGTTTCTCCAGTAGTCATGCATGGATGTGAGAGTTAGACCATAAAGAAAGCTGAGAGCCAAAGAATTGATGCTTTTGAACTGTGGTGTTGGAGAAGACTCTTGAGAATCCCTTGGACTGCAAGGAGATCAAACCAGTCAATCCTAAAGGAAATCAGTCCTGAATATTCATTGGAAGGACCAATGCCAAAGCTGAAACTCCAATGCTTTGGCCACCTGACGCGAAGAGCTGACTCATTTGAAAAGACTGTGATGCTGGAAAAGATTGAGGGCAGGAGGAGAAGGGGATGGCAGAGGATGACATGGTTTGATGGCATCACCAACTCAATGGACAGGAGTTTGAGCAAGCTCAGGGAGACAGTGAAGGACAGGGAAGCCTGGCGTGCTGCAGTCCACTGGGTCGCAGAGTCAGACATGACTGAGCGACTGAACAACAACAACAACCCCTTTTCATTGGATATTCAGTCCTTGTCTATCATCTGGACAATTTCCATTGTATTCCCCACCACTGAAGACACTTTCATTGAAACAATCAAATCCTCACTCAAGTTGGAAAGCTCTTCTGGCCATTTGTCAATCTTTCTTTCAAAGGCAGAATTCCATAACAGAAGTGAGTACTTAGCATCTGTATTTCGCAGCTACCTGCCTTCCTTCCTGGGCTGGCTGCCACTTGCCTGTGGGCGCCTCCACTCCATCAGACAGCGGTCAGTAGACCCACCCAAGACCTCTGTGCAGCCAGACCCACAGGTCACTTCATCATGATGAAAACATTTATTGCATTTTCCTATTATATAAGTAAAACATGGTCATTGTAGTATCTTTACAATAGACAAACAAAATTACAAACACTCCTTCACAATCCTGAATATACCCTGCTATGTAATTTCCTCTTGTTCACCTAAAATTTCAGTGTGAACTTACTTTCCCATTACTAAATATGTTCTTGTAACATCGTTTTAATATCAGTGTAGTGAAGGAATAACACCACTTTCATAATCAATCCTATACCTCTGAAAACACCACAGATTTTGCTGTTAGAAACAGTGCTATATAGAACATTACTGCAGATAAATAATCACATCCTTAGGTCACTTTTTAAATTTTGGGGCTATTCTTAAATCTAATTGTATCTCAGGACTCAGCAGCACTCCGAACTAGTGGCCACTGCTCAGAAACAGGCATCCCTTTATCCTGATAGCCAAGGACACTTATGTCTCTTTTTCTTTAATGACTGATTTCCTGTCTGTAGATTTAATCTCCCCCACCAAACATTAAATGTCAGAATTCTCCCTTCTCCTCTTTCCACTTTAAATTTTCTCCCAAAGCCTTCTCATAGACATCCACATAATTTTACAGACTACCTTTGCATATTAAATGAACAGAAAATATATTATTATAATTTGCTACGAGAGAGGGAAAAATGAAAGGTAACTAATTGTAGTAGGACATGAAATCATAATACCAAAATATTAGAAAATGTTGCCTAATAACAAAGAAAATATTTAGATTAAACACTAACCTATTATTTTAATTTGAATTTATGTTTGTAAGTCCAAAATTCATATTCACTCCAACAGGCAGATGATTTCTAGAATCATTTCTCATTAGAAAATGCTTTTATAATGAATCTCAAAGACATTCTAAATAAGAAAAGAAATGTCTCCATAGTTTTTATAAAGCCATTCTATAACTTTTGACAATTTCTAATTTTGAAAATATTATATATTAGATATAGGGTTATACTTGTATAACTGAAAAAATTCTATCATTTTTGAAGCTAAATTCAATGTAAATTAAGCAATTCTCATTGACTATTTTCACGATATTTTATACTGTTTTAACTTTCTAATTTAGGGATAAGTTAGAAATAGAAAAAAATTTAAAAGAGCTAAATTTATCATAATTTATAAATGATATTTATTGACTTAGAAAACATAAGGAAATTGTCTAAAAATTTAAATTAATAAAATATTTTAATAACAAGATCCAATAAAAGAATCAAGATGCAAAGGAAATACTTTAATTATATATCTATGATGTATCCATGATAATTTATTTTCACTGATATCTACTTTTCTATTCTTGTGTATTATAGCAGACAAAAATATTAAAACATTAAGAAAAAATAATTAAACTATACATGTGGAAAAATTCAAGCTTTTACTGAGATATAATATTTTAATAAATTGAATAAGAATGAATCCTTAATACAGTTATCAATGTACTATAAATGTGAGATTCTTAATATTTTGAATCAATAATTATTTCTATAAACATAACATAATATTGAACTTTTCTTGAGGCACAATGAATGTTTCCTAGGTATAAACAGAATGGAAAAAAATTACAGTCTCTAGGAATAAGTGCATCTGTATTTGTTGAACACATGAGTAGTGAAATGAATACAACCCCCCACCCCTGCCGACAAAAGGGTAGTCCTCATAGTATTGACAACAGAAGAGAGACAGAAAAATATGAATGATCAATATCAGAATAAGATAATGGACATCCAAGCGACAAGACACATTTTTACAATTAGAAACCATATTTTAAAGCATAATTAATGACATACAGACTGTGGTACACCATTTAGGGGAAACACATAATTGTTAAGAGGTGATCACTCAGTACACTTTTCTCTTGACTGCTGTTTCACTGTCAGCCAGAAGCACATTTCCTGCCTGGTGGGTAGGGGGCAAACATGCGTTTCTGAATCTCAAGGCTTTCAGGCGCCTCTGAGGATGCAGCAACCGCAACAACCACATTCCGCTGCTTTTTGCCTCTATTTGTGTGCCCTAAGCTCTCTTCTCCAGTTAATTTCGATATTACAGAATCAATCATTGCCCTGGAGTGAGAGCAAGTGAAAACATCACACAGATTTCCCGTCATTTTCAAGTTGCCTTTTTCCCAATCCAGCACGCAGGGGTCTACTCTAAACTTCTGTGTGTTTTCTGGAGTTCTGACAAATCTGATCCTGACAGTTTCAGTTCATTCTTTCCATATTGTCAGTTTTTCTCTAGGGGGTGAGGTCTTGGCACTGCCTACTGTGCCATGTCAGTGATGTCACTCTTGAAATAACTTCTAAAAGACCTGGAGCTGATCATACTAAGTGAAGTAAGTCAGATGGAGGAAAACAAATACCATATGATATCATCCATATGTGCAATCTATTTTTAAAAAGTGATATAAACTCAGTGGAAAAAAAAAATCCATCTGCCAATGCAGGACCCATGGGTTCCATCCTTGGGTCAGGAAGATCCCCTGGAGAAGGAAATGGCAACCCACTCCAGTATTCTTGCCTGGAGAACCCCATGGACAGAGGAGCCTGTGGGCTACAGTTCATGGAATTACAGAAGAGACACAACTTAGCGACTAAACCACCACCACCATAAATAAACTTACTTACAAACAGAAATGAATCATAGATTTCAAAAACAAACTTATGGTTACCATAGGAGAAACGTGGGGTAGGGGGAGGGATAAATTAGGAGCTTGGAGTTAACATATACACACCACTATCTGTAAAGGACCTACTGTATAGCACAGGCAACTATACTAAGCATCTTATTATGACATATAATGGAAAAGAATCTGAAAAGAATATATGTATGTATGCATGCTGTGTGCTCAGCTTAGTCGCTCGGTTCTGTCCGACTCTTTGTGGTAAAACTGAAGACAGGAGGAGGGGACGACAAAGGATGAGATGGTCGGATGGCATCACCAACTCAATGGACATGAGTTTGAGCAAGCTCCAGGAGATGGTGGAGGACCAGAAAGCCTGGCATGCTGCAGTCCCTGGGGTCACACAGAGTTGGACACACCTGAGCGACTGAGCAACAGCAAAAACTATATACACACACACACACACACACACACACATATAAGTGAATCACTTTGCTGTTTACTTGAAACTAATATAACATTGTAAATCAAGTACACTTCAAAAAAAATTTTTAAATAAATAACTAAAACATCCCCCAAATGGATACCTAAAATATGATCCTTGCTGGTGGGGATCCCCAGAAGCAGATTCAGACCCAGTAGCCCTCAGGATGGTTAGGAATACATGCTCTCCACCAGTGGAGAGAGAGATGACGCAGGAATGGGGGCCAGGGCATGTGGGCACCGCTGTCACCATCAGAAAGCACCGAGTGAGCAGGACACGTGGAACTCAGGAGCTGAGGTGGCCTGTTAATGCTACCTTGATATAAGCTGAGAAGGGAGAGCCTTGGTACTCCTGCATGGACCAGTAGGTGGATACAGGCTGGCCCATGGAAAGAAGCGTGACCTCAGGCGATGCCAGTCTCTTTAATTCAGAGGAGAGTAATTCCCAGGTTGAGCTGATACCTGGACTGTCTGCCAGCAGGTTTCCCTCCCGCTCAGTGAATGTCTTTAATTCCCAAAGTGGGATCTGGACCTGCATTATGATGCCAGCTATCGTCCACCCCTCAAGCCACTCAGACCCACTTTGTCTTATGACCTCTGGGGACAGCACCCAGATGTGGTGGTGCCTCTCTTCCCAAGGGTATGTCTGAAGAGGGGAGATGGTACAACCAGCTCTTGGCATTACGCATCCACGGATACCCAACGCAGACAGTCCCAGGCGATTCCGTGCAAGGGACTTGAGCACCAAAGGACACTGGTGTCTCAGGGGTCCTGGAACCAGTGCCCTTCGACAGCAGAGGGACAGCTGTGGAAGGAGCTGCAGCTCCAGCCTCTTGAGACGGTCTCAGGGCCTCACTGGTGTCATTCCCAGCTCCCCTTGCACTCAGCCTTCATCTACAGCGGTCCAGGTGAGCCAAACGGTGCTTTGTCTGAGACGTTCATTCATGAGACACCTCTAACCCCCAGTAACTATGCTCTTCTCAGGCCACATCTGTCCAGTTACTCTCAAAATTAGGCGGGGAGAATGCAGAGGTGCCTTTACGTGAAGGGAGGAAGACATATTTCTCCTGATTCCATATTATGAAAGCACCCCCATCTCGCCTCAATCATCAGGGACCACTGTCCCTCCCAGGAAGGCGACTCCACTGGTCACCTGCCGGCCTCCTGAGGTAGATCCAACGAGCCTGAGCAGCGTAACCGCTTGAAATCCTGTGCTTCCTGGTTCTCCATAGGAACAAAAGAATCTGCAGAGCCCAATGCAGGAGAGGCAGGGAGAACAAATACAAGTGAGCACTGGGAGTAACATTAGTGGATTCATACCTACACCTTTACCACTGATTCCTAGACCTACGTATTTTAACCATCAGGGACACAGCCCCATTGCTCATTTAGAATATATCCTGCAACTCTGAGGATGAGACCCTAACCTCGCAGGATGTCACCTCCAACCTGTGACCTCCAGCTGTGCTACCTGTGAGCTGGCTGCCTACAGGAGGCACAGGAGGTGACAACGTTGGTGGGGCAGCTTTGCTGTGCTCACAGAAACATCTTCTTTCCTGTGAGGCGGATTCCTCAGTCTGACTCCGTGTGACAGAGGACCCGAGCACTTGGACCGTTTAAGTGACTGAGGCCCTCCGTGTCAGGAAAGGCAAACCTACATCCAAAACACGCTGCTTCTCTGTTGAGATCAAGCTCTACCTTTCCCAGGGAGGAAGGAGTCCAGCGTGGCCAACTTTCCCCCAAGAGATGGCTGTCTCTGCAATAAACAGTGTCAAGTGAAGGCTCGGTGTTGGCCTCTATTTTAGGCAGTTTGGGTTTTCGGGGCCTTGGTAGGAGATTAGCCTCAAGGAGAGGAAGCCCTGGATGCTGGGATCACGCACTCAGAGCCTTCAAACTACAGCCCTGAATATTCTGCTTGCGTCCTTGCGCTAGTATTCCTGGGGTGTCCCCTGGCGCAGGCTTGCTGATGCCAGCTGGCTGCTTCAGCTCCCAGGGCACAACAGGAGGTGGGGGGTGGGGGGGTGCTCGCTTTCCTTCTATGCACAAAAACAAGCAAAGGACTGATTAACTGACAAAAAGCAGTGAAAATTATCTTGAGTGATTTCTTAATTCTATGTCTTTTACCTCTTTCTGTGTCTTTCCAAACAAATAACTCAGGTACCTTGTATTGAGTGCTAGTTTCAAGGTTTGTGGTATGGTGCCAGAACCAAGGAAATACACCAATATGCAGGATCTTTAAGAATAATAATAAAATAAACAACCCAGTTTAAAAATGGGCAAAATATCTGAATATCTCACCAAAGAAGATACACAAAAGATAACTATGCATAGGAAAATATGCTCAACAATGTGTACTGTTAAGGGCTTCCTGATGGCTCAGTGGGTAAAGAATCTGCCTGCGATGCAGGAGACACAGGAAACACAGGTTCGATCCCTGCATTGGGAAGATCCTCTGGAGGAGAAAATGGCAACCCACTCCAGTATTCTTGCCTAAAAAACCCCATGGACAGACGAGCCTGGCAGGCTACAGTCCAGAGTGTTGCAAAGAGTTGGATACAACTGTTAGTGAATTTCAAATTAAAACAACAATGAGATATCACCATCTTCCTATTAGCATGTCTCTAATCTAGAATGGGAATACCAGACCACCTGACCTGCCTCTTGAGAAACCTATATGCAGGTCAGGAAGCAACAGTTAGAACTGGACATGGAACAACAGACTGGTTCCAAATAGGAAAAGGAGGACATCAAGGCTGTATATTGTCACCCTGCTTATTTAACTTCTAGGCAGAGTACATCATAAGAAACGCTGGGCTAGAAGAAGCACAAGCTGGAATCAAGATTGCCAGGAGAAATATCAATAACCTCAGATATGCAGATGACACCACCCTTATGGCAGAAAGTGAAGAGGAACTCAAAAGCCCCTTGATGAAAGTGAAAGAGGAGAGTGAAAAAGTTGGCTTAAAGCTCAACATTCAGAAAAAAAAGATCATGGCATCTGGTCCCATCACTTCATGGGAGATAGATGGGGAAACAGTGGAAACAGTGTCAGACTTTATTTTTCTGGGCTCCAAAATCACTGCAGATGGTGATTGCAGCCATGAAATTAAAAGACGCTTACTCCTTGGAAGGAAAGTTATGACCAACCTAGATAGTATATTCAAAAGCAGAGACATTACTTTGCCAACAAAGGTCCGTCTAGTCAAGGCTATGGTTTTTCCAGTAGTCATGTATGGATGTGAGAGTTAGACTGTGAAGAAATCTGAGCGCTGAATATTGATGCTTTTGAACTCTGGTGTTGGAAAAGACTCTTGAGAGTCCCTTGGCCTGCAAGGAGATCCAACCAGTCCATTCTAAAGGAGATCAGCCCTGGGATTTCTTTGGAAGGACTGATGGTAAAGCTGAAACTCCAATACTTTGGCCACCTCATACGAAGAGTTGACTCACTGGAAAAGACTGATGCTGGGAGGGACTGGGGGCAGGAGGAGAAGGGGATGGCAGAGGATGAGATGGCTGGATGGCATCACTGACTCTATGGACATGAGTTTGAGTGAACTCCGGGAGTTGGTGATGGACAGGGAGGCCTGGCGTGCTGCAATTCATGGGGTCGCAAAGAGTCGGACACGACTGAGCAACTAAACAGAACTGAACTGAATCTAGAATACTGACAACACAAATGCTGGTGAGGAAATGAGGCAAAAGGAACTCTCATTACTTGCAAAATGTTAAAGCCAGTTTGGAAGAAAATTAGGCAGATTCTTACAAAACTAAACATACCCTTACATAGAGTCCAGCAATCATGCTTCCTAGTATTTATCCAAAGGATTTCAAGACTTGTGTCCACATAAACGCTGCACACAAATATCTAAAGTAGTTTTTCTCATGAATGCCAAAATTTGGAAGCATCTTAGATGTTCTTCAGTAGATGAATGGACAGATAAACCGGTACATCCAGACAATGCGATATTACTCAGTGGTAATTAACCTGTGCTAGCAAACCATGAAAAGACATGGAAGAAGTTCATGGATATTACTGAGTAAAAGATGCCAATGTGGAAACACTATATACTGCATGATTCTAACATATAACATCCTGGAAAAGATGAAACTACAGAAGCTGTATAAAGGTCAGTAGTTGCCAGAGGCTCAGAATGAGGGAGGCAGGTTGATTAGGTGGAGCATACAGAAATTTTAGGGCAATGAAACTTCTGCATAATCGTGTGAGAATGAATAGGTGATATTTGGCACGTGTCAAAACTCATAGGATTATACAACAAAGAAAGCACACTAAGTCGTTTTGACTTAGCTAAGTAGTGTCTGAGTCTTGGCGACCGCATGACTGTAGCCCATCAGGCTCCTCTGTTCATGGGATTCTATAGGCAAGAAAACTGCCAAGGGGTCTTTCTGACCCAGGATTTGAACGTATGTCTCATATATCTCCTGCAATGGCAGGTAGGTTCTTTACCATTAGCACCACTTGGGAAGCAAAAAGAGTGTACCCTAATGTAAACCATAGACTTTAGTTAATAAAAATATGCTGATATTGGTTCATGAATTGCAACAGATGTTACATACCACACTAATGTAAGTTGCTAATAGCTACAAAAACTGTGTTAGGAGGAAGAAGGGCATATACGGGGACTCTGTATTTCTGGTTCAATTTTGCTATAAATCTCAAAGTGCTCTAAAAGATTACTTATTAACAACAACAACAAAAAATATCCCCTGAGAAATAGTGACCAGTTGCCTGAGAGTTCATGTGTTCACCAGCCTAATAATGAAAAGACTATGAAAACCCTCTAAAGCTGGGCTATCTCAGTGGCATTCTATAAAGGCTGGCCAAATGATATCACCCTAAAAAAACAAAAAGCATGGCAGCTTCATGATCATAAAACTCCCCAGAGTAAAGATGAGGACAAAGTCGCAATTACATAAGAAGATGAACCAGTAAGACTGGCAAGAAGTTCTTTAGCCATTTATGCAATGACTAAATGATAACTTCCAAGACAACTTCAGAAATATCTGAATGGGTCTGGAGTGACGTGAAGTCAACAAATGCTTAAATATAGACAGGATCAGTTATGACACATATATTAATACATTCTTTTTTGATGTGAGGAACACGTGTGAATATTTTGCATCAGCTGCATTCCTAGAGTAGATGAAAGGGTTTAATTACAGGGCTTAGCTTGAGCCTGGCTTTATTTATCTTCACTAAATCTGTCTTTTCCATATGGCTACCACTGGTCTGCCACCCAAGCTGCTTCCCTTTTTGCTCCCTTGCTAATAATTACCAACACCTGTGCTTAACTCTATTTAAAGCAAAATAAACCATATCATTAATTTTTTTGGGGGGAGGCTGCATGATTTGCAGGATCTTAGTTCCCCAACCAGGGATCAAACCTGTACCCTAGGAGTGAAAGCACCAAGTCCTCACTATTGGACTGCCAGGGAATTCCCTTATGAAACATTCAGATAACATGTATTCCTCAGAAGAATTATGTTTTCATAAAAGTCTACATGGAGAGAATAATGACTAGTATTAAGAATAAACAGCATATTTTGAGTAGAGATCATCAGTGTACCACTGGACATTAAGGTGAGCAATGTTTTAATTGTAGGTCTCTTCAAATCTGGCCCACACAGCAGCACTGGAAAAGTAAGTGTGGCAGAATTCTCGTTTTAAAGAAGAAGCAGCAGTGGGTGGAGAGCTGACATAATCAGGCAAGGGTCACAGTGGAGGAGAGTGGTGTGGCTGAACGGGCTGTCACAATTCACCCTTACCCAGCAGCTCCTATATCCAGTGATTTGATGAGAAATCACCATGTGGTTATTAAGGCACAAAACCTCTGTCTGACTTACTTCACTTAATATGATAATCTCTAGATCCATCCATGTTGCTACAAGTGGCATTATTTTGTTCTTTCTATGGCTGAGTAATATTCCATTGTGAAGGGAGCCAGACAAAGATATACATCACATAACACCACTTTGCTGTTGCTGCTGCTAAGTCGCTTCAGTCGTGTCCGACTCTGTGCGACCCCATAGACGGCAGCCCACCAGGCTCCCCCATCCCTGGGATTCTCCAGCCAAGAACACTGGAGTGGGTTGCCATTTCCTTCTCCAATGCATGAAAATAAAAAGTGAAAGTGAAGTTGCTCAGTCGTGTCTGACTCTCAGCAACCCCGTGGACTGCAGCCTACCAAGCTCCTCCGCCCATGGGATTTTCCAGGCAAGAGTACTGGAGTGGGGTGGTACCAAAAAAAAAAAAAAAAAAGATACAAGTGAACTTATTTACAAAACAGAAGTGGACTCACAGACATAAAAAGCAAACATAATTACCAAAGGGGAAAGAGGGGAGAAATAAATTAGGAGTCTGTGATTAACAGATACACGCCACTATATCAGTTCAGTTCAGTCACTCAGTCGTGTCCAACTCTTTGCGACCCCATGAATCGCAGCATGCCAGGCCTCCCTGTCCATCACCAACTCCCGGAGTTCACTCAGACTCCTGTCCATTGAGTCAGTGATGCCATCCAGCCATCTCATCCTCTGTCGTCCCCTTCTCCTCCTGCCCCCAAATCCCTCCCAGCATCAGAGTCTTTTCCAATGAGTCAACTCTTTGCATGAGGTGGCCAAAGCACTGGAGTTTCAGCTTCAGCATCATTCCCTCCAAAGAAATCCCAGGGCTGATCTCCTTCAGAATGGACTGACTGGATCTCCTTGCAGTCAAGGGTCTCTCAAGAGTCTTCTCCAACACCACAGTTCAAAAGCATCAATTCTTTGGTGCTCAGCCTTCTTCACAGTCCAACTCTCACATTCATACATGACCACTGGAAAAACCATAGCCTTGACTAGACGGACATTTGTTGGCAAAGTAATGTCTCGGCTTTTCAACATGCTATCTAGGTTGGTCATAACTTTTCTTCCAAGGAGTAAGCGTCTGTTAATTTCATGGCTGTAGTCACCAGCAGTCATTTTGGAGCCCCCAAAATACTAAGTCTGACACTGTTTCCACTGTTTCCCCATCTATTTCCCATGAAGTGATGGGACCAGATGCCACAATCTTCATTTTCTGAATGTTGAGCTTTAAGCCAACTTTTTCACTCTCCTCTTTCACTTTCATCAAGAGGCTTTTTAGTTCCTCTTCACTTTCTGCCATAGGGTGGTGTCATCTGCATATCTGAGGTTGTTGATATTTCTCCTGGCAATCTTGATTCCACCTTGTGCTTCTTCCAGTCCAGCGTTTCTCATGATGTACTCTGCATAGAAGTTAAATGAGCAGGGTGACAATATACAGCCTTGATGTCCTCCTTTTCCTATTTGGAACCAGTCTGTTGTTCCAAGTCCAGTTCTAACTGTTGCTTCCTGACCTGCATATAGGTTTCTCAAGAGGCAGGTCAGGTGGTCTGGATTTCCCATCTCTTGGAGAATGTTCCAGTTTATTGTGATCCACACAGTCAAAGGCTTTGGCATAGTCAATAAAGCAGAAGTAGATGTTTTTCTGGAACTCTCTTGCTTTTTTGATGATCCAGCGGATGTTGGCAATTTGATCTCTGGTTCCTCTCCTTTTCTAAAGCCAGCTTGAACATCTGGAAGTTCATGGTTCACATATTGCTGAAGCCTGACTTGGAGAATTTTGAGCATTACTTTACTAGTGTATGAGAATAGTGCAATTGTGTGGTAGTTTGAGCATTC
Source organism: Bos javanicus (assembly GCF_032452875.1). Classification (NCBI taxonomy): domain Eukaryota; kingdom Metazoa; phylum Chordata; class Mammalia; order Artiodactyla; family Bovidae; genus Bos; species Bos javanicus. Next base: position 5,230,503 of record NC_083894.1, read on the forward strand.
TTTGGCATTGCCTTTCTTTGGGATTGGACTAAAAACTGACCTTTTCCAGTGCTGTGGCCCAGTGGTAAAAAAAAAAAAAAAAAAATCCATCTGCCATGGTTCCATCCCTGGGTCAGGAAGTTCCCCTGGAGAAGAAAATGGCAACCCACTTCAGTATTCTTGCCTGGAGAACCCCATGGACAGAGGAGCCTGGCACTCTACAGTCCATGGGGTCGTAAAAAGTTGGACATGAATGGGCAACTGAAGAACAACAACAATTATATACTGAATGATTGTACTATACTGAAAACTGAAACTAACACAAAATTCTAAATCAACTATACTTCAATTTTTTAAAAAGACAGAGAAAAATATATTGGGATTTTCCAAACTGAGAAAAAAAGCACAAAAATGTCTGAAATAAAAAGCAGTGTTACTTAATTGTTGTTATTTTTAAAAAGTAATTAAGGATTGTAATTTCTGATATCTAGAATTATATTTCAGAATAGATATAAATATATGTTGGAACTTCCCAGGTTGCACCAGTGGTAAAGAACCCATCTGCCAAAGCAGGAGACACAGGTTCAACCCCTGTGTTGGGAAGAACCCCTGGAGGAGGAAATGACAACCCACTCCAGTATTCTTGCCTGGAGAATTGCATGGACAGATGAGCTTGATGGGCTACAGTACGTGGAGTCGCAAAGAGTCAGACATGACTGAGCACAGGCACACATACATATATGTATATATATGTAACATATAATAGAAATATTACATTTTATTACACATGTACAGTCTAATTAATAAAGGCTAATTAATTTACAGATAAATGTTCAGTGCAGATATATTTAGGTGAAATAGCTGAAATAATTGTTAAAAAGCAATTATAGTAAACAATGTTATCATTAGGGAAATGAAAGTCTAAAAGGACATGAATTTAGGATAAGAGATGGTGGTGACGGAGAACAATCCATTACCACTTCTAAATGCCTGGAGATTTATAAAGTTCATAATGGTTTTGGCCAAATGTCTTTAATATAATTAAAACAAAAAGTTTATTCAAAAAATAATATCCCAATGGCTACATTTCTGAATTATTTTCCTTTTATTACTTTATAACACTTAAAGCCAAGAGCTACAACTAATTTGGAAATGGCTTTTATTACACATGACATTAAGGAAATCCAGTAAATTGTTTAATTGGGGATTTGCAGAAATGAGCAGAACCAGCGATCATAAACTCTCTTCAAAAGCATGTATTCCTATTGCTGCTTTGAATTCATAGCTAAGATATCACTCTGTGATACTCCACCTGACTCTTCCTGCCTTCAGTCAAACTCAGTCCAACACCTCTGGTACGTTAATATTCATGGAACTTATCAGAAGCTCTCATTAAAATGCAGACACCTATTCAATAGGTATGAGATGGAATTCTTGATTCTGCATTTCTAAAACACTCTCAGGCGGGGCTGACAGAAAAAAAAAATACAGGTAACCAGGTAAATATGAATTTTAGGTACTCAATGAAACATATACATTTTTTTTCATGAATCAAAATTCAAGTTTACATTGGTGTCCTGAGTTTTTGTTTACCAAGCTTGGCAATAGTACTCCCAGGTGATGTGGAAGCTACTAAACTAGAGGCCATGCATTAAAGAACCACCGTCTAGAATCTTCACACCTTCAGAGAACTGACAGGTAGTATAAATCTGTGAAGCTACTAGAATTGGTATACTGTCTTGAGTCAATACATTAGAAAACATAACAATAATTAATGTACACAATCCTAACAATGGATCCCCAAAATACATGAGGCAATATCTGCCAGAATCTAAAGGAAGAATCATTGATTTAGCAATTAGACTTTGATATTTCTATATTCCTCTATTACTAACAGATAAGACAGTAAGATGCAAAAATCAGGAGAGATAAAGATATAGATCATGAATCTTGATCTAGCTGACTTCTGTAGAACATTCCATCAAACATCAGCAGAGTCCAAACACCTTCTATGTGTTCATGGAGTATTCTCCAGTATAAACCATAGGCTGCTGCTGCTGCTAAGTCGCTTCAGTCGTGTCCGACTCTGTGCGACCCCATAGAAGGCAGCCCACCAGGCTCCCCCATCCCTGAGATTCTCCAGGCAAGAACACTGGAGTGGGTTGCCATTTCCTTCTCCAATGCATGCAAGTGAAAAGTGAAAGTGAAGTCGCTCAGTCAAGTCCGATTCTTCTCGACCCTTCGGACTGCAGCCCACCAGGCCCTTCCGTCCATGGGATTTTCCAGGCAAGAGTACTGGAGTGGGGTGCCATTGCTAGGCCAGCATAGTAAAAAGCAGAGACATTACTTTGCCAACAAAGGTCCGTCTAGTCAAAGCTATGGTTTTTCCAGTAGTCATGTATGGATGTGAGCGTTGGACTATAAAGCTGAGCACCAAAGCATTGAAGCTTTTAAACTGTGGTGTTGGAGAAGACTCTTGAGAGTCCCTTGGACTGCAAGGAGATTCAAGCAGTCCATCGTAAAGGAGATCAGTCCTGGGTGTTCATTGGAAGGACTGATGTTGAAGCTGAAAGTTGGCCATCTGATGTGAAGAGCTGACTCATTGGAAAAGACCCTGATTGAGGGCAGAAGGAGAAGGGTACGACAGTGAATGAGATGGTTGGATGGCATCACCAACTCAATGGACATGAGTTTGAGTAAACTCCGGGAGTTGGTGATGGACAGGGTGGCCTGGTGTGCTGCAATCCATGGGGTCACAAAGAGTCGGACACAACTGAGTGACTGAACTGAACTGAGACCATAAAGTAAGTATTGCTAAATTGTTAACACTGAGATAACAGACAGCAGGTTCTATAACCACAGTAGAATCAATTAGAATGAATGAATCAATGAATAGTGAAGACTTAGGAAATATCTAAATATTTGGCATTTAAACATAACATTTTCAATCAGGATATGAATCAAAAAAGGAATCAGAAGAAAAAATATTTAAATATTTGCAGTGAGTAAAAATCAGAATATATCAAAATTCATTGAATGTGGTGAAAGTTATGCTTAGAAGAAAATGTATAGGTATAAAGGCTTCTACAGGAAGAGAAGAAAGATCTAAAATCAACAAACCAAGTTTTTTTCCATAAGTAGGTAGAAAAAGAACAAATTAAGTTAAGTTAATATTATGTATCTTGTTTGGTGGGGTGGTAATATGAGTGTGTCAGGGCATCAAACTCATTGATCCACACTTAAAATTGGTATAGTTTATCCAGTGTGAATTATGCCTCAATTCAGTTTATTTAGAGAATATGAATAAAGAGTCAAAGAAATTAACCACTGATCATAAGGAAGTCAGGAGTCCTCCGGATCCACCTGAATGTCGAAGACTGGCCCCCGCCCCTACTTCTTCCCACAAGTGCCCCCACGTCCCACGACTCCCCCTCTGCCTTCCTGTCCTCACATACATTCTCCTTATAGACCAGCCCTTCTTCTCACAGCCTATCCTAAAGTTCTCCTTTCCTTGTGTTATCTACAGGAAACATCCATCTTTTATTCAAAGAGTTTTGCTGACAAGCATTTTAGAAAATCCAATAGGAATTAACCTTCTATTACAAATGGGGGAAAAATAAATGTTTGTCTTCTCTCCAAGTTTATGAAGAATATTTTGGTAGAATAAAAACACATATGGAGGGACTTGCCAGGCATTCCAGTGGATAAGACTGTGCTTCCAGCGCAGGAGACACGGGTTCCATCCTTGGTGGAGGAACTAAGATCCCACATGCTGAGACTTGGCCAAACTTTCTTTCTTTAAAAAAAGAATACTTATGGAGTCTACATGGGCTTCCCAGGTGGCTCATTGGTAAAGAACCTGCCTACCAATGCAGGAGATGCAGGAGACATGGGATTGATCCCTGGGTCAAGAAGAGTCTCTGGAAAAGGAAATGGCAACCCACTCCAGTATTCTTTCCTGGGAAATCCCATGGACAGAAGAGCCTGGCGGGCTACAGTCCACAGGGTCAGAAAGAGTCAGACACAACTGAGCAACTGAGCACACACGCATGGAGGCTACATGATACTTTTCTAGACCCATTTGGAGCATTAAATTGGGTACAATAAGCACAGCTACCCTTTATCAAGTTTCCTATGTGCTATACAATATGCTTGGTGTTTTTCAAAATTTATGTATTTTAATCCTCACAAAAATATTTTTTTACAATTTATAATTATGTATCTCTTACAGATGCAAAGACCAAAACAATTTATAATTATATATCTATCTCTTACAGATGAAAAGACCAAAAGTGAAGTGAAAATCATTCAGTCATGTCCGACTCTTTGTGACCCCATGGTCTATAAAGTCCATGGAATTCTCCAGGCCACAGTACTGGAGTGGGTAGCCATTCCCTTCTTTAGGTGATCTTCCCAACCCAGGGATTGAATCCAGGTCTCTCGCATTGCAGGCAAATTCTTTACCAGCTGAGCTACCAGGGAAGCCCAAAAATATTTTGCTAGGCAGGGTGATAACAGAAGGTTAAGCAGGATTTCAAAATCCAGTTCACTGAATTCCAAAGCTTACGCTATAGAAATAATTGAATAAAATGCTTCTAGACTGTCATTGTATCTTCCGTCTACATAAAGTACAATAAAATTCCTCATCACATGATTTCTAGAGTGTATAATCCGCTTTTGGCCTATTAGGTTTGAAGATACTGTCAGTTAAACAGGTAAGCCTAAAGATCCATTCAGATAAGTATAACAGTTTAATCTTCAAGGGCTCTTTGCTTTAAATAAACCTCTTGACATTTGAGGAGTGCTATAATCTGGTCTTCATACTGAAGAATGGTTTAAGGTAAAGAGCATTACAGTATTACAAAAGTTTTAAAGACCTGAGCTCATTGCCTTCAAAGAACATGCAATTAAGTTGAAAAGAAGACATTAATTTATAAATGTAAATACCACACATGAATAAGAATTTTAAATAGTGTGTTCACATTGTTATCTAGAAAATATTATCTGGTGCATTTATTCCTTGACAATATTTACACAGAGTAGTGGGAATTTTATGGGATGAAGAAAATAATAAATGACTGAGACAACTAGAGAAAATAAAAAGAAATGTTTGAATATTTGACTCAGGATATAGGAACTAAAGTCTTTGACTGTGTGGATCACAAAAAAAAAAAAAAAAACAAAACTGGAAAATTCTTAATGATACGGAAATACCAGACCACTTTTCCTGCTTGCTGAGAAACCTGTATGCAGGTCAAAGAGTAACAGTTAGAACTGGACATGGAACAACAGACTGGCTCAAAATTAGGAAAGGAGTATGTCAAGGCTGTATAGTGTCACCCTGCTTGTTTAAATTATATGCAGAGTACATCAAGTAAAATGCAAGGCTGGATGAAGCACCAGCTGGAATCAAGATTGCCAGGAGAAATATCAATAGCCTTAGATATGCAGATGACACCACCCTTATGGCAGAAAGCAAAGAGGCTCTTTCTAAAGAGCCTCTTGATGCAGGTGACAAGGAGAGTAAAAAAGCTGGCTTAAAATTCAACATTCAAAAAACTAAGATCATGGCATCTGGTCCCATCAGTTCATGGCAAATAGATGGGGAGACAATGGAAACAGTGAGAGACTTTATTTTCTTGGGCTCCAAAAACACTGCAGATGGTGACTACAGCCATGAAATTAAAATACACGTGTTCCTTGGAAGCAAAGCTATGACCAACCTAGACAGCATATTAAAAAGTAGAGACATTACTTTGCCAAAAAAGGTCTGTACAGTCAAAGCTATGGTTTTTCCAGTAGTCGTATATGGACGTGAGAGTTGGGCCATAAAGAAGGCTGAGGGCCAAAGAATTGATGCTTTTGAACTGTGGTGAGGAGAAGACTCTTGAGCATCCCTTGGGCTGCAAGGAGATCCAACCAGTCCATCCTAAAGGAAGTCAATCCTGAATATTCATTGGAAGGACTGATGCTGAAGCCGAAACTCCAATATCTGGCCACCTGATGTAAATAGCCAACTCATTAAAAAGACCCTGATGCTGGGCAAGATTGAAGGCAGGAGGAGAAGGGGACAACAGAAAACAAGATGGTTGGCTGTGTTCACTGACTTGATGGACTTGAGTTTGAGCAAGCTCCAGGTGATGGTGAAGGACAGGGAAGCCTAGAGTGCTACAGTCCATGAGGTCACAAAGAGTCGGACGTGAATGCACAACTGAACAACAACAGAACAGGTGTTAACCAAAATTAAGAGAAAATGTCCAAGATATGTAAGAAGAAGCTACCCAGGCCTATGAGGCTTACCCCTTTTCAGTTTCAATCATTGCTCATGCTCAGTTGCTCAGTCATATCTGACTCTTGGCGACTCCACAGACTGTAGCCCATTAGACTCCTCTGTCCATGGAATTCTCCAGGCAAGAATACTGGAGTGGGTAGCCAGTCACTTGTCCAGGGGATCTTCCCAACCCAGGGATCGAATCCATGCCTCCCACGTTGAAGGCAGAAGATTCTTTGCCATCTGCACCACTAGGGAAGCCCAGAGACTGAGACTTAACCATAGATGAAGTCATAGAATCCATCTTCCCACTGCACCTGCCTACCATGCCAGCAGGACCCCACTGAAACAGTGCAGATATCAGCTGGAGCAGCAGCAACACCAACTTTATCTGAGAAGGACTTTATCTTAGATAAGCTAAAAGAAAACATGGGAGCCTAAAATCGGCAGTGGAGAAAACAGAAGCCTCGGGCACCGACAGCCAGAGCAAACGTGAAACAGAGCCAGACTCCTTCTCAAGTAAACACGAAACCTCCCACCAAAGCCTGTTTACCTCAGTTCCTACTCCTTGGTACATCATATCCACTTGTCAACAGAAACTTGCAAAGCATGATAAAGGTCAAGGAAACACAGTCTGAAGACAAAAGCAAGTATCAGAAGCACACTTAGATATATACAGATACTATATAAATATATGTGTGTGTGTATACAGATATATACAAATTTTTTATCATCAGACACAGATTTTATAGTGACTATGATTAATATCTTTAGAGTTCTAATGACAAAGAAGACAACGGGCAAAATGGATGGGTAATAAAGGCACAGAGACAGAAACTATAAGAAGGAAATGCTTACAGTAAAAAACATCAACATAAATTTAGAAATGCCTTCAAAGGCTTTATTAATATGTTGGATTTTATGTTAGAAATATTGCAAGCAAGAAGAGAGTGGAGTGAAATGTTTTGTGTGTTGAAAAAGTACAAGTCTAGAATTCTATCCAATGAAATCATCATTCAAAAGTAAAGAAAAATAAAGATTTTCTCAAATAAAAATAGATTTCATTAACAGCAGCTGTGCCCTGTGAGAAAATTTATTAAAAGTTTTTCAGACAAGAAAAAGGATAAAAGTTAAAAAATTCAGATTTACATGAAAGAAGACTGTTGGAGAAGAAATTTAAAGCTAAAATAAAATATTTTTAAATTCTCAGTTGATCAAAAATACATGTTTATTCAAAGTAGTAATTGTAATAATTAATTAGGTAATTATAGTAGATGGATCCATGAAATGAACATAAGCAAAGTCTTAAGGAATACTATAAGATACCAGAATTAACTATGAAGCAGTTGACAGTTATTTGAAAGTGGCCTGAGGTTACATAAAAACATGCATTGCAATCTCTAAGACAACCACAAAGAAAATAAAAAACAAGTATATGTGATATGATAAATGACAATATGAAATAGAATAGAAACTTAATCAAAACCAGAGAAGGCAGAAAATGAAAACAAAGAGAAACAAGAGAAAAATGCAACTAATAGAAAATAATTATAAACATGGTAAATACTAATTCAGCCATATCAATAGTCAGTTTAAATGGAAATAGTGTAAATAAACCAACTAACAGAGGCTTTCAAAGCAGATAAAAACAGAGGACTTAATCATATTTTGACAAAAAAATTCTGCATATAAAAGTACAGATATATTTAAAACAAAGGGATGAAGAAAGATAGACCATTCTAACAGTTAATCAAAACAAAGCTGGAGTTACAATATTGTCTTCAGACCTTAAACAAACCTAGAACAAGGAAAACTATAAGGGATAGAAAGGGGATTTCACAGTGGTCAAGGGATCAATTTTGCAAAGAGACAAAACAATCTAACAACAGAATATCAAAATACACGAGGCAAAGCTAAAAGAACTGAAAGAAGAAATAGATCCATGGCCATAGTTGGAGACTTCAGCTCCTCTCTTTCAGGAATTGATAGATGATATAGTGGTTATAGTCAAAATCGCTCAGTTGTGTCTGACTCTTTACGACCACAATGGCCTATACAGTCCATGGAATTTTCCAGGCCAGAACACTGGAGTGGGTAATCCTTCCCTTCTTCAGAGGATCTTCTCAACCCAGGGATCGAACCCAGGTCTCCCACGTTGCAGGCAGATTCTTTACCAGCTGAGCCACAGGGGAAGCCCAAGAGTACTGGAGTGGGTAGCCTTTCCCTTCTCCAGGGCATCTTCCCAACCCAGGAATGGAACTGCGGTCTCCTGCATTGCAGGCAGATTCTTTACCAACTGAACTATCAGGGAAGCCTCAGGGATTCAACAGGTAGCCAAGCAAGAAGTGTATAACTGATCAGAATAGCACTATGAATCTACTTGATCTAATTAACATTTATTGGAAACATATCCTCAAAACACCAAAATACACGTGCTTCTCTTGCTCACCTGGACCTCTGACCAATATAGTTCAAATTCTGAGTCATCATGCAAGTCTTAACAAATTTATTTTGAAAGAAGTAATACAAAAGTATTTTCTCAGGTTTTCATAAGATTAAACTAGAAATTAACAACAGAAAAATAGCTAGAAAATGCCAAAATATTGGGAGATTAAACAACACACTTCTAATAGCCCATGGGTCAAAGAAGTCTCAGGAGACACTGGAAGATTTTCAAGTAAATCACACTGAAAAGACAAATTATCAGAATTTGTGAAATGCAGCAAAAGCAGGGGAGTATAGTTTACAGTACTGAATGCACATATTAGAAAAGAAGAAAGATCTTCAATATATAACCTAGGCTTCCATGTTGGAAAACTAGAAAAAGAAGAAAAATATAAGGCTAAAACATACCTAAGAAAAGAAATAATAAAAATTAGAGCAGAAATCAATGAGATTGAAAACAGGAAAACAAGAGAGAAAATCAATAAAACCAAAAAGCTGGTTCTTTGAAAAGATCAATAAAATTGATATAATTCTAGCCAAGTTAACCAAGAAAAAACCTAGATAAGATGCAAGTTACTAATAATAGAAATGAAAAAGAAGTTCATCACTACTGATCCTGTGGTAATAATAGTGAAATAAAGGAATATTATAAACAACTCTATGCCCACAAAACTGACAACATAGATGAAAGATACAAACCAGCAAAATTTAAACAAGGAGATAATCTGAATCACCCTATATCTATTGATGAAGTTTAATCAGTAATTAATAAGCATTCCCCCTAAAAATATGATATTCATATGATTTAACTGATAAATTCTTCCTAACATTTTAGGGGAAAATGGCATTAACTCCCCATGATCTCTTTCACCAATGTTAGAGAAAAATACAGATGCATGTCAACGTAACAAAGTAGAGAACTCATATATAAATAAACCTATGGAAATATTGTCAGTTGGCTTAATTTCTCCTTGACAAAGAAGCAAAGGCAATTCAATCAAACAGAGAAGTGTTTTCAACCAGTGGCCCTGGAACAACCGGACATTCATAAGCAAAAAAATACAGATTGTACAGTTTTTGCACAAATTAACTCAAAACGGATCATAGGCCCAAATGTAAAACATAAAACTATTAGGCTTCTATAAGCAAACACAGGAGAAAATCCAAATCACCTTGGGTTAGGTGATGACTTTGTAAATACAACACCAAAAACACAATCCACGAAAGAAAACACCCATAAACTGAACTTCATTAAAGTTAAAATCTGTTGCTCTCTGAAAAGATAAGCCTTAGGTTGGGAGAAAATATTTACAAAACATCTATTTAATGTAATTGTATATAAAATATGCAAAAAAAATCTTTTAAAACAAATAGAAAAAATGCAAATTATAACAATGGCATACAACCACACACCATCCCTTAGAGAAGGGAATGGTTACCCACTCCAGTATTCTTGTCTGGAGAATCCCATGGACAGAGGAGCCTGGCCGGCTACAGACCATAGGATCACAAAGAGTTGGACATGACTGAGTGGCTAACACACCCATCAGCATGTCTCAAATCCAAAAAGTTAAGTGTCTCTAGATGGTAAGGATATGAAGCAACCGGAACTCTCACTCACTGCTAGTGATGCAAAATGGGGCAGCCACTTTTGAAGACAGTTCAGTGGTTTCTTACAAAACCAAACATGTCCTTACCATTCATTCCAGCAATCAAACTCTTAAGCATTTACTTCACAGATGTGAAAAGGAATATTCACACAAAAACATGTTACAGATGTTTGCAGCAATGTGAGCCACAATTATTAAATATGAAATAAGATATCCTTCAATTCATGAATGAACAAAGAAATCACTCTGCATTCACATAACGCAGCATTACTCGGTAACAAAAAATGAGTGAGCAAGCAGCCACATGACATGTGTGACATTTTAAATCATATGCCTTATCAAAATCAGACAATCTGAAAAGGGTACTTTACTATGTGACTCCACTTATATGACATTCTGGAAAAGGTGAAGGTATAGAAAGACGATCAGCAGTGGTTTCTACAGGAGTAGCAGAGGTGGGGAAGGCTGAATAGATGAAGCACAGGAAATATTTCAGGGCCGTAAAATCGTTTCACATGATGCCTGTCATTGTGAATAGATAACATTATGCAGTTGTCAAAACCCATATATCTTTATAACCAAACATTATCTTAATGAATGCAAATTTTAAAACCATCAGGAGATAAGAGAATCCTAAGGAGGAATGCAGAATGTGAAAAGACCCTCTAACTACACCATACGCGTATGAAACACCTACAGTAAAGGGAAAAGAGAAAATGTTCACCTACATTAACTCTGGGAAGGAGTACAGTACATAAAACTGAAAGTAATTGTATCCCATGTGGTTACAGGTGACAGTTCTCATGTTGCTATACATGTATACTGGAATTGATTAATCAATTAAATGGACAGCAGGAAATGGAAGGTAGGTTCCTCACTTTTAGAGTGGGAGCTTACAGGTAAACAAGGAAATACGGTTACAACAATCCAGGCGGTGGTGTACGAGATTTGGAGAAATCAGTGTGAATTCATGTGGTGCTTAATATGGATATAGATGGTTACACATAGAAATATTGATAAATGAATTAACAAATATATGTATACACATATATTAATAGGCACATATATGTTTCTAAGTTGAAAGTGAAAGTGAAGCCACTCAGTCGTGTCCAACTCTTTGCGACCGCATGGAATGTAGCCCACTAGGCTCCTCTGTCCATGGCATTTTCCAGGCAAGAGTACTGGAGTGGGCTGCCACTTCCTTCTCTAAGTTGTGCTATGCTATGCTATGCTATGCTATGCTATGCTAAGTCACTTCAGTCGTGTCTGACTCTGTGTGACCCCAGAGATGGCAGCACACCAGGCTCCCTCGTCCCTGGGATTCTCCAGGCAAGAACACTGGAGTGGGTTGCCATTTCCTTCTCCAATGCATGAAAGTGAAAAGAGAAAATGAAGTCACTCAGTCGTGTCCGACTCCTAGCGACCCCATGGACTGTAGCCCACCAGGCTCCTCCATCCATGGGATTTTCCAGGCAAGTGTACTGGAATGGGGTGCCACTGCCTTCTCTGTCTCTAAGTTGAGGGGACCTAAAATCTATGACACCCCAGAAATAATGAGCACACCCGGTCCCCAGGTTTTGTTCACTAACACCTACTCTAATAAAATGAACCAGGGTTCCTTGGATAACTGACTGATTCACAGACTGGTGCAGGAAATACACACAGTGAATCTTGAGATCGTTTAGTGCTAGAGAGCAAAGGAGCACTGGCTCACATACACAGTGAAGAGACACAGGATTCAACTGCAGGAACTCCCGACAACCAAAGGCGGAATGATCTGAGAAATGAACAAATAAATAAAACACTGTGGTACAACTATAACAAATAGTGTAAAATATATCAATTCACCAAGGAGTCTGTACTTGTACAAATAAATGAACTAATTAATTAAAATAGGAGAAGAGACAAATCTCTCATGCAGTACAATTTCAAATAATTTGTATTTGAAATATAAATTATACTCTGCAATTAAGAAGATGAACATAACTCCTCAGAGCTTTACATTTAGGTTGTGTGTCGTAACTTCTTCCCAGGAATGTGGGACAGAAGAAGTTGGTGGAGGAGAAGGAACTTTACAGCAGAGAAACCTGCCAAGTGCTGCCTCAGGCAGTGACCAAGGTCAACATCTACAGTGGATTCATGTTGACAGTTCATCCCCCGATACAACAAGATGGAAAGGGCACTTTACCTCCGTGATCTTCCTCCCAAACACCCACAACCTCAGTCACGTGATGAAAAAAGCAGATCTCAAATGATGGAGCACCTCAGAATACCGGATCAGTTCTCAAATGGGCAAGGTCGTTCAAAGCCAAGCAAGTCTAAGAAACTGCCTCAGACAAGAGGTGTCTCAGTGGGGGCAGGACAAACATATTCACTATTTTCATGGGATCCTGGGACAGAAGGAGTACATTAGGCAAAACCTGAAGAAGTTTCAATAAAATATAGGTATTAGTTAATAACACTGCATCATTATTGGCTCACTGATTGGAACAAATGATTGACTAGAACCAATCATTGATTTGAAGCAATGTAACCTGACCTGTCTCTTGAGAAACCTGTATGCAGGTCAGGAAGAAACAGTTAGAACCGGACATGGAACAATAGACTGGTTCCAAATAGGAAAAGGAGTATGTCAAGGCTGTACATTGTCACCCTGCTTATTTAATTTCTATGCAGAGTACATCATGAGAAATGCTGGGCTGGAAGAAGCACAAGCTGGAGTCAAGATTACCAGGAGAAATATCAATAACCTCAGATATGCAGATGACACCACCATTATGGAGAAAGTGAAGAGGAACTAAAAAGCCTGTTGATGAAAGTAAAGAGGAGAGTGAAAAAGTTGGCTTAAAGCTCAACATTCAGAAAACGAAGATCATGGCATCTGGTCCCATTGCTTCATGGGAAATAGATGGGGAAACAGTGGAAACAGTGTCAGACTTTATTTTTGGGAGCTCCAAAATCACTGCTGATAGTGACTGCAGCCATGAAATTAAAAGACGCTTACTCCTTGGAAGGAGAGTTAAACCTAGATAGCATATTCAAAAGCAGAGACATTACTTTGTCAACAAAGATCTGTCTAGTCAAGGTTTTTCCAGTAGTCATGTATGGATGTGAGAGTTGGCCTGTGAAGAAAGCAGAGCGCCAAAGATTTGATGCTTTTGAACTGTGGTGTTGGAGAAGACTCTTGAGAGTCCCTTGGACTGCAAGGAGATCCAACCAGTCCATTCTAGAGGAGATCAGTCCTGGGTGTTCTCTGGAAGGACTGATACCAAAGCTGAAACTCCAGGACTTTGGCCACCTCATGCGAAGAGTTGACTCATTGGAAAAGACTCTGATGCTGGGAGGGATTGGGGGTAGGAGGAGAAGGGGACGACAGAGGATGAGATGGCTGGATGGCCTCACTGACTTGATGGATGTGAGTCTGAGTGAACTCTGGGAGTTGGTGATGGACAGGGAGGCCTGGCATGCTGTGATTCATGGGGTCGCAAAGAGTCGGACACGACTGATTGACTGAACTGAACTGAACTGAAGATATTAATTAGAGGGGAAACTGGGTGATGGGTACATGGGAACTCTGTATACTATGTAATTTTTCTATAAATCTAAAACTGTTCTAAAATAAAATGTTTATTTAATGACATAATCCCAAGTAATTTTTTCTATCAAAAACACCAATATCTACTGGTAAACAGTAAACACTTCTCAGCTTTTGGCTAAAATCTAGTGTAGGATGGGGGCTTCCCCGTGGCGCTAGTGGTAAAGAATCCACCTGCCAATGCAGGAGACTTGGGTTTAATCCCTGGGTCTGGAAGATCCCCTGGCGGAGAAAATGGCAACCCACTCCAGTATTCTTGCCTGGAGAAGCCCACGGACAGGGGAGCCTGGTGGGCTACAGTCCATCAAGTGAATTTCACACACACACACACACACACCTATCTCAGTAATTGGTGTGTTGTTCAGTTGACCAGGCCATGAATCATGTTATTCTCTCAACTGGAAAACCACAATGACATCTGATCCTGTCAAAATCCTTCAGTCTCCAATCTTCCAAAGCACAGACAGTCAGAGACATCTACAACCCCCTCTCCTTTAGCTTTCTGTCCAATGGAATCCACGATACTCTGTAAGGGCACTACAGTCCAAGCTGTGATAAACCCCTCAAATAGTGTGAAAGTGTTATTTGCTTAGTCGTATCTGACTCTTTTTAACCCCATGGACTGGAGTCCACCAGACTCCTCTGTCTGTGGAATTCTCAGGCAAGAATAGCAGAGTGAGATACCATTCCCTTCTCCAGGGGATCTTCCCAACCCAGGGATCGAACCTGGGTGTCCTACATTGCATACAAATTATTTATCTTCTGGGCCATCAGGAAAGTTTATTATTCCTATTACTGAGATCAAACGACAGAATATTAACAGCTTTAGTCTCTTGAAGTGGATTGAATTCATCTTCAAGAAATATTCTGGAAAAGACAAAGCTAAAAGAGAGAGAAAAAATAATCGACTGACCTCTTGCGCTCACGTGGGTAAATCCCAGAGGCTGTGGGGGACATATACGTTGACATTCTTGCTTCTGAATCAGTTCTAGCAACTGACTCCTGAACTGTCACAGGAGAAAACAAAGCATCCTCCTTCTGGTAAGCTTCTGTGAATCACCGACTGAAACACCTCACTGATTTACACTCTGCGCATCACCTCTCCTAACCACAAGGACACTATGCAGCTCCTTGGCAGCCACCCACAGGCATCTGCTCATGTTACGTCTTCTGACCAGAACACACTGACTTAGCCTGTTGACCTGACAAACACCTCATGCCTTGTAAAGTCTCAGCTGAACCATGATTTCTTTGAATCAAAGCTTTTCTCGACCTCCTCCTCAGCCAAGTGGAAATGCTCACTTGTTGGCCTACCACAATTAATTTCAGGAATATGTTTGACGATCTTCCCTACTAGGCTAAAAGTGTATAAAGATCAAGGGATGTTGTCTCATATAAGACAGATCAGAAACACTAAAATGTGCACTGGCCTAATTAATGAAGGAAGGAAACACAGGATGGATGTGTGTATACATGTGCTGCAGTTCTTTGTTTGTTTTCTCCCTATCCAAATATTATTGATAATACATTATCCATTAATTACTTTTAACAGCAGAATATAAAAGGAAGGGAATGCTACTTGAGCCCTCATATTAACTTTCTCCAGTATTTACCCTTGTTAACTGCACACACAGACACACACATGCACACAAGCTTGTGCTGAACCACCAATAAACAAAATAGACTTGCACTTGCCCTTACTTGTTGAGAAAAAAATGCCAATATCTGAGAGAGGATGGCATGCAATCAAACCTGTCTTCTTGGGTCCAAAACAATTCTATTTACTTGTTAATTCATCCATCACAAGGGAGGAAGAAATTCTGTCATATTTAATCTGTACATCCTCTAAATATAGACATGTGATTTTGAGTAATGCATCTATCTCAATAAACTGCCATTAGAACCAATAATGTGAATGTCTTATGGAGTTTATTAAATGTGATGCTTTGCACACTTCAGGTCCCAGGCTCACAAAGCTTCAAGAACAGTAACTCCTAAATCAAGTAAAAAGGAAGATATTTTCAGCAACTGTATCATTTATTTTATAATACCTGTTTTGAAAAGAAGCAAGTCCCAACTTAGAAGAATTTGAACAGTTAGATTTTTTCACATTGTGATTTGATCTGTTTGTTTAAAATGTTATTACTGTCTAGCATTTTAAAATAAATATTTTATACAATATACCTATCATGTTCCACCTTAATTAAAAATAAAAATTACAATTGACCAAAAGCAATTTCTACTGAAATTGTTACAATTTAAAAAATACCAATTATCAAAAAAGTCATTGACTCCTAATATTAATATCATTTCTTCACTTAAGCAGATTCTGAAATCTGAAAGACTTTCTGAAACTATGTGAAAATAGGAATAAAGTTGGGATTTAATTAACCTGGGTGTCATTTTCACTGTTTTAAAAGGATATCTTTCATGAAACTTTACATATTATTAAGCTATCTTCTCATCAGTCTCTAGAATGATTAACTTTGATTTGTACCTTTGGTTCTGTTAAACAATCAAAATATAATAAGGTATGACACATATTTTTAAATTCCTGTAATTTTAATACACTACTACTACTACTAAGTCGCTTCAGTCGTGTCCGACTCTGTGCAACCCCATGGACTGCGGCTGACCATGCTTCTCAGTCCGTGGGATTCTCCAGGCAAGAACACTGGAGTGGGTCACCATTTCCTTCTCCAATGCATGAAAGTGGAAAGTGAAAGTGAAGTCGCTCAGTCGGGTCTGACTCTTAGCGACCCCATGGACTGCAGCCTACCAGGCTCCTCCATCCATGGGATTTTCCAGGCAAGAGTACTGGAGTGGGGTGCCATTGCCTTCTCCCACATGGCTCATCAAATCTGACAACAACATGGTTTGGCAAGAGATACACATTTCCATTATGATGTATTATTATTGATAATTTTTAAAATATTTTGTCAAATGCATTATAACACGTAACACTGACATAGTAATAATAACACCCAAGAGTTATGTAAGGTGCTCAGCTATCAACTGCAAAAGGAACAGGCAGTCTCAATGGAGACACTGCTTTGAACTGAGAAGAACTGACAAAGCCATGGAGATTTCCCAGAAACAGAAGGGAGCACGCCAGGAGCCAGCAGAGCTCGCAAGGAGGTAATGCACAAATGCCTCTGATGGGATGCCAACCTGGCACCTCCTAAGTGTGGCTCAAATTCAAACCCAAAGAAAGTTCCTAGCAACAAAGATCCTCTTCCAGCAGACAAGCAAAAACGGCAGTAAAGCAACTTACTTCAGAAACAACTGCATCTAGCGTTTTGAATGTGAGTTTTAGGTCTTAAGCAGCTTACCATGTCTCACATGCGAGAATTCAGAATAACTGCACAAGCACACTCTGCCTGTATGGACTGCTTTCAGGCAAGAATATCCAAGTATGCTGAGTTCAATAAAGACTAAAAAAATACGGCTGACATCTACACACAAATAAATGTATAACGCTTATAAAACAATCTATTTTCTTAAAGTATACAGAACCATTTTTAAAAGTAATTAGCCTCCAATTAAAATTAAAAAAAGAAGCTTAAGTAAGAAAACAATGAAATTGTAGAATCAAAATTAAAATTCAGATCTGCCTGGTTACAAAAAAAAAGTAACTTAAAAAAAAAAAACTCTAAACTGATATAGTGATTAGTGAAAAGTGTGGTTATCAAAAAAGTTTAGTACAGTAATCCCTTTAAAGTCCCTTAAGTATAGAAATTCCTTTAAAAATGTCAGTGTGCTTGTGTGGGGGGGTCTATCTGTGGTAATTCTGTAAGAAAGTGCATCATATGTGTTCATTGTTATTGCTGCTGGCTGGTGAAATTAATATTGAATTTATTTTCTTGTTTTTGTTTAGCTGTATCTTGATTGTTTCTATTTTTGAAGTACTGTGCAATGGTACCCCACTCCAGTACTCTTGCCTGGAAAATCCCATGGACGGAGGAGCCTGGTGGGCTCCAGTCCATGGGGTTGCGAAGAGTCGGGCACGACTGAACGACTTCACTTTCACGCATTGGAGAAGGAAATGGCAACCCACTCCAGTATTCTTGCCTGGAGAATCCCAGGGATGGGGGAGCCTGGTGGGCTGATATATATGGGGTCGCACAGAATCAGACATGACTGAAGTGACTTAGCAGCAGCAGCAGTGTATATAATTATACTTTAAACAATTTAAACTACAGAAAATACTATATAAAATTTTTAAAATAAATAAGGACTATTTTTAATAGACTGTATGTTTGCATTATTTTTGCATTCGCTAGCATATTAAAATTACTTTTTGATACTTAAAGTTTAAATTATATAAGATTTCTCTGGGGATGATGGATTGAGATAGATTTTCTTTTAAGTGGATACTGTCTTTATAATAATCAAAGATTTACACTTTAAGAGCTAATTGTTTTTGCTACAAATTTGAATGGAAATCTGTCCCAACACAATAGTACCTGTCCATTGCTAACCCAAATTATACAAATGTGACACTTTATCCTCATTACAGGCATTATTCCTCTGTATTATAATTAGTGATACCCCAAAGGCAAGCAAGGAGAGTGTATGAGGCATTTGTAACGTGACTACAGTCTAACAATTTCTAAATAAAATAAAGACTTCCATCTGGCCAGTAACAGGGACAGAGTCAGTGCCCTTTGCAGACCTCCGTGAGCTGCTCCCCATATCTTGGACTTCCTTACAGTGTCTGTGTCCCAGAGATACGTGCACTAGCTCTTGGAAAGTGTGCATGGCCAAAAGATTTGAGAATAATTTATGCTGACATGATATCACACAACTGTCACAAGAACTGCCAGGAATGATGCAGACACACACATATCTAACTCACACAGACACAGAGAGGAAAATTATCCCTTCTCTCCATACGTGGAGAAAAAGGACGAACTTTCACATTCAGTCCTCAAAATACTGCATCTCTTTCCTGAAGAGAGACGTAGCTACTCAAAGTCCAGGATTTCTATTCTAATCTTCTCCAGAGCCCCACCATTTTGCAACACAAAAGACCTCATGGCTGTCAATTCCAGGAGAGAAGGGAAGCCCTTTACCTTGACTTAAAGGTGATTTATCAACCAAGAAAATAAAGGTGACCACCTGTGTGTGTATCATCAAGACCACCCATGGTCTGTCATGACTTATCTCCTACGAAAATCTAGCCACCACAAGCAATGCTGAACTCTAGGATTAAACAACATGAAATCTACAAGGATGCTTAAAGTAGTCTGTTAATAATGATTTTTTTCTACCTCTCCAGTAGTAATGTACAGATGTGAGAGTTGGACTGTAAAGAAGTCTTGAGCACCGAAGAATCGATGCTTTCAAACTGTGCTGCTGGAGAAGATTCTTTGAGAGTCCCTTGGACTAAAAGGAGATCAAACCAGTCAATTCTAAAGGAAGTCAAGCATGAATACTCATTGGAAGGACTGATGATGAAGTTGAAGCTCCAATACTTTGGTCAGTTGATGCAAAGAGCCAACTCACTGGAAAAGACCCTGATGCTGGGAAAAATTGAGAACAAAAGGAGAAGGGGGCAACAGAGGATAAGATGGTTAGACAGCATCATCAACTCAATGGACATGAGTTTGAGCAGACTCCAGGAGATAGTGAAGGACAGAGGAGCCTGGCAAGCTGCAGTCCATGGGGTTGCAAAGAGTAGGACACAGCTTAGCAACTAACAACAACATAGTCATAAAGGAAAAAATCCAAAGGATAAAGTCAAATATAAAGGACTCTTGGCACCAGTACTGGCCAAATATTTAATCATAATTTTGTGAATTTACCAAATAAATAGATGGGAGTGTTGAAGGTCAGTTTCTCTTCCTTCTGTAGATATAAGCATGGCTGACCACAGACAGAAAGGCAGGTAGGACTGGAAGAAACAATAAATTCTACAAATACATTAGCCATCATGCACTTGAAAACTTTAGAGGTGGGTACATTCCAAAGAATGATTGTGAATATTAATTATAACCTTTATTAAAAATTTTTTAAATTGCATTAATTTTATTCTTACTTCATCAATTGATGTGTAATAGTAGAGTTGCATTTAAGTAAAGCATTTTCTAAATTTATTGAGGAAGGACAGGCTACAGATCTCAATACCTTATTGCACTCGTCTCTCCATAATCAAAACACTGACTCCATGAAGCCTGCAATTTACCCTGACATAGATACGAAAGAAATGTCTTCAAAATGCTTAGCATAAGCCTCTCTAAATCCTTCTTAATTAACGTCTGATTTCTATCCTGAGCCCCCAAATTATTTAATTACTTAAATAAAAGATAATAAGACTTTTTGAGGATTAAAGCTGTTCTTTGTATTCTTGCCCTAGTTACTAGCCTTCAAGATCATCAATTTATGATTCTGTCTTGAGAGGAAATGCTGTTAAGTCCACACACAGAGGGTGAATATATATTCTGGTTGGTCAGAGACAGTCTCATCTTTTCTTTGGGATTTTGGTATGGACTTCATCCAGTAACGCTCTTCCTCTCAAAATGACCTGATTAGAATGATAAACCACATGGCCACTTTAACATATATGGTAGGGTTCCTAGGTGAAATTTGGTGTAAGTTTATTGGTCATGGAGATTAGTCATGGAGTTACGGTTCTTCCTAATTTAGGGACAAATGGTATGACAGCAAAATCGTGGGCCTTAGTAATAGATTTAAATCTTACAAGACAAGCTGGTTCACATTACTAAGTGACCACTCTATTTCCCAGTTTCCTTATATAGCAAAGAATAGGTTGATCTAAAAACACCCCGAAGGAACTTGCACATTTCATATGGAATGATTCTAGAGACCCTTTTAAGATAAGTGTAGCCTGGGAACATCTGGGGCAAAATACTAATTAGACTGGGCTTTTTCTCCTTGAAAATAACCTTCTAGGAGAATTTCAGAAATATTACTAATTCTTTCCTTGTCCTTGGTCTTGGAAATATTCTTGAAGAATTTTTAGAAATATTGAGTCTAAAATGACTGTACTACACAGGCCCCTTGCTGTAGAGTACTGGCGTGGTCTATGTAACATTAATGAAACTCCTTTTCATTTTCAATTTCTGAGAACCTTTATCATGGATAACAAATCAAATACTTTTTCAGCAGGCATTGAGAGGGCTGTTATTCCCTAATTCAACTGATGTGGTAAATTACATTGTAGTATTTTTTGATGTATAATCCCACTTAATTTTTTAAGGCACCTATTCATAATCTTGATATTTTATATTAAAAAAATTTCTATCAGTTTTAAGTTTATTGTCACAGGTAACTCTGCTTTTTTTTAAACACTCTGAAATTCCATAAGAAAGAAGAATAAGGTCTAATAATAACATAAGAATCTCAACAGATTATTGTGTGTTTAGTATTTGGACACTCTTGTCTAGATCATCCCTCTTTTTATTGATGAGCTATTACGGCTCTTCAAATTATCAAATTTCGTCAGTGGGCAACAAGTGAGCCCTGGAGGAGCTCAGTCCCCAGCGCTCAAGAAGAAAGGCCCTGTAATCACTTTCTAAATCCTCACCCATTTTGTGAATATTCATCTCTTCACTCCAGTTGAGGACAGCTCAGAGGAATAATTGTTTGCCAAAAGCAGTTGGAAAATTGTGACTTCTAAATTGGCTATTTCTATGCAAAGTGTTTTGGCCTTTTTAGGAGGCACTGTATTAGGACTTTCTAATTAACTTCAATTTGCAAATCATAGTTGACTTTAATTTGCAAATTCTATGTATTAATGTGAGTCAAGAATAGTTAATATTAAGTGTTGCCTAATCAGCTTACAAAAATAACAGGAGCGTCATCAGCTTGTTATTTATTAATACAAAGAACACTTGGAACACAGTGTGGTTTCAGCCAAACAATAAATGAACACAGTCTTGCTTACCAGAGAAGAAACAGAACAGCCCAAACCCCCATCTGCATAAGCCCTTCTTAGGGCATCATCCGGTTAGAAGCCTGACAGAGGTCCTACCCAGGAGGCAGACTTGCAGTGGCAGCGATATCCTGTGACCGTTCATGCAATAGTTTAGCTCAAACCTTTCATTATAGGACACTGTGGCCCTTCTATTCCTATTCACAAAATGCCCGTTTCTAAAATCTAACACACTTTACACGTTTCAATGGCAAGATTTTCAAGGTATAGTCTTAGTCATCATTAATTTATGGATGATTCCTATATTCTAGTCAGAAGGCCAGGAAAAGGAAGGCGGTCCATGTTTATTTAACTTTGTGCCCATTTTCTGATGTTTTTATCACCTTTGCTGGGTTACAAAATCTTTCAAGGCTGAGACTCTATTCGATTACTTATTTCATTGTTTTTCATTTCTCCATGCATAGATCTGGAACAGGGTGAGTGTATACTAAATCTGACATAAAAAGATAATGATGAAGGGATGAAGGAAGTATGTATACAAAGAGAAAGTCTAATAAGAACACAAATGATGTTGTAATGGGAGATTGGTGGACAAATAGCATCTAGAGAAGTAAGCCCAGAGGACACAGATATGCAAAGGGAAAAAAAAAATGAAAACACACTGTTGACCAAATTCCTGAATATATTCCAATTCCTTAAGTTTCAATGAAACTCTCCAATTCTATAAAATAATCTATATTCTAAATAGACTTCTAGGGTGATAACAATATAGCATTACCACAGAATTTAGTGTGTTAACGTTGAATTTTTGGAAGCAATTGAATTCTCAACAGTTAACATCCATGAGTAGTTTAATTGGTTTGAAGGCTGGGCAGTAGTCAAGAATACAATCTACACTTCATCTTGGACCAAGAATTTTGGTCCAAGAACTTTTACTGAATACAGGAGTGATGAAAGAAGCTATTGTTAATAGAGAGCAAACACTGTCGGTTTCTGTTTATACGCAAGAGATCTTCGGGAGATAGTGGAAAACTACCCCCTAAAGCCTTTTCAGAATGATGAGGGAATACTGAATTGTGCTTTTAGTTTCAACAGCACCATCTATTGGAGACCGGCATCTATGTCAGCTCTCAGCCTTCCGGTAGATATAATTATTTTGCTAATCATTGTTAATTTAAAAATACAGCTGTAAAACATCTTTGGAAGCTAAAATGCGTTGTCTCCTTTGGAGCGGTAGCGCTTAGCTCAACAATTCTAACTAGTGGTGGGATAAGAGAAAACCATCAGGAAAAGACATGATGAACTGAAGGACGTGTATTGATTGTAAATGCCATTGTGCTTTCGAGGGCTAACCCCTTCACTCTGTGGACCGTCAGATTTTAGAAGCATTACATCAGCATTCCCACTGCCTCCCACGACTGTGTGTCCTGGGTCTACAACAGCCGTCATAGCAACTGAAATGACCCCAGAATTCAAATTACTGTGCTCTTTCTAGCCTACCTATTAAATTTACTTTCTTGGCCAGTTGTCTCTGGCCCTAAACCCTTTTCTGAATGTCTTTATTAAGGACATTTATTAATAATGTCCTTATTAAGTTATCTAACAATTAGATAATATTCTATTTATATCAATTTAGAATTGCAATAAAATTTTGATAGCTATGTCAAAAGCTTCTGCTTTTTTACATTGTTTGATAGTCAATAATATCTTCTCTAAAAATGATATGGTTAATCTTTTAAAGGGCTTCCCTGGTGGCTCAGCGGTGAAGAATTTGCTTACAAGGCAGGAGATAGAGGAGACCTGGGTTGGATCCCTGGGTCAGGAATTTCCCCTGGAGGAGGGCATGGATACACACTCCAGTATTCTTGCCTGGAGAATCCCATGGGCAGAGGAGCCTGGTGGGCTACAGTCCATAGCGTCACAATGAGTTGAACACGCCTGAAGCGACTAAGCATGCACACACTCAATCTTTTAAAAATGTAAGTCGATGACTTTATATTTATAACTTTAATGTTTTCTTAGAATCAGTTGCCATTGATATACTAAATATGAATCACAGGTACTATATTAGTTAAGTATTTATCCTTCCATACCATCAGAAATAGCATCAGAGAGCAGACACAGTACTGAGTACAGCCAGTAGAGGACTCTCTCTCAGTTGATACCAATTAATTCTGTTTTTTTTCTTAGTAGAGTTGCTAAAACTTGTTAAAAATCTATTTAAACATACTTTCCTCAACCTAAATGGTATACCCGTTTCTAAAGACAAAGATTAAAATCCTTTATCATCATGTTATTTAACATTTTCACCAAGATTGTCATCAAGTCATTTAGACAAAAAAAGTTTGAGGTATATAAATGGAAGCCACAGAAGCGGTGGTAATTCTTTTAAGGTAATATAGCTGCATTCCTTATTTCAGGTTTAACTGGGCCCCGTCCCAAAGATACGTTGAAGTCCTAACCTCCAGTAGGAGAAGGCAATGGCACCTCACTCCAGTACTCTTGCCTGGAAAATCCCATGATGGAGGAGCCTGGTGGGCTGCAGTCCATGCGGTCGCTGAGAGTCGGACACGACTGAGCGACTTCACTTTCACTTTTCACTCTTATGCATTGGAGAAGGAAATGGCAACCCACTCCAGTGTTCTTGCCTTGAGAATCCCAGGGACAGGGGAGCCTGGTGGGCTGCCGTCTATGGGGTCGCACAGAGTCGGACACGACTGAAGTGACTTAGCAGCAGCAGCAGCAACCCCCAATACCGCAGAACGTGACCTTGTTTGGAAGTGGAGTTCTGCATATGTATTAACAGTTAGCTGAGATGAGGAGTGGAATGGGCCCCAATAATATGAAGAGAGAGGAGCCCAGGGATAAAGCCCACATGAGGATGAAGGCAGTGAAAGCTAGGCAGGCGAACGATGCAGAAACTGCAACTCAGCAATGCAAAAATCGAGGTTTCCGTATGATCCTACCAAGAAGCACTGAGTTTCTGGACAAGGAGCATTTAGCTATGAACTTGGAGGCATAGTATCAAGGCACAGCATCTGAATCCAATTATGAAGATTTTTTAGACTTGCTTTCATCCCCAGAGTTTTCAGTGCCTGGCTGCTTTCTGCCAGCCTCATCCAGGTCCATCCAGAATCAGAGGGAATCTCTGAAGAAATCTCTAAACAGTTTTTTCCTGATGTCCTGAGCCTCTGACTGCTTAGCCCACGTGGTTCAGTAGAGGTCAGAGTGGGGGCCCCAAGGCCCTCTTCCTCTTTCACCAAATCTAACCTGAGACTCGACTTCAACCTTCTCCAGTCCTCTTTCAGAGGACTTCCCTCTCAGAACAAATGCTTTGTGTCACACCCTTCATTACTTATTCATTGCCGCAGCCTGCATTCCAATTCCACCTCCTGTGGATTAGTGATCTCTCTCAAATAAACTAAAAGTTATTTGAAGACAGACAAGGCTGTGTATTTATTCTGTATCCCTTGGGAATCCTGAGAGGACAGAAAACAAACCTGAGGGGTATTCTCGAAAAGAACACAAAAAAGCAAAATGAATCACCGATTCAGTGACCGTCCAAAAGCAGAATGGTTTATCTGTGTCACGATAGCCTTTTCTGGTCTTCACAGATAAACACAGGGACAGGGTAACGGGATACTCCACTGGCTTGTGATCAGAGAGCAGTGATCACCTCATTGTGTCTTGAGCGGCTTCCCTGATCAAATACCAGGAAGATGCACGGTCCCAGCCTCCAAGAGCGGGTCTCCGTGACAGCGCTGATGATGGCTTTGTATCTGAATCCACTCACCTCCCCACATAGTCGGAGATGAGTGCATCTTAAATAAGTCATTTTAGAAGCTATTTAAATCCGGCCAGTTTCCACAGCCAAGAAAGCAATAAGACAAAGTGATGGTAACAGACAGATACCACGCGGGTGGACTCCCAGGAGAGAAGGTACCCAACTTTCTCAGTGGAATTCTGATGGGTTTCCAGTCTCGCTCTCTGCGTTGTCATTAAGACAAGGATGCAGAAAAGAAAGGCAGGGAATAGCAGGCTGAGTTGGAAATGATTGTTAGGGCTTCAAGGAGGCAGCCTGAAAATCGGAATATTCCTGTGGTTGTCAGAAACTGACTCCTTTCCAGTCATCTCATATTAAAGGGGAGTCATTGGGGTACTGAGACCCGAAGGAATACTTTAGTGGGGGGAGGGAAAATAAGAATAGAGCAGTGAATACTGAGAAGCTGGTTCTGGTAATGCTTTTCCTGTGGTTCTCAGTTTCTCTATGGCTTTTCCGTATCGTCTGATACTCATCTCTTTACCAGCCACATTCAGTGAGTGGTACTCACACTGCCAGCACCTCCAGCCCAGACAAACGTGCTGGGCACACACGTCTCCCCTTTCAGATACACTAGTTTTGAAACACCTCCAGAGGTTTCTTAGGATTCCCACTAGGGAAAAGTGAATACCTCCTTGTATCTAAGGCATTTTACAACCCTCTTTTCCTCTTTCTAGTTATCCTAAAGCTTTGCAAAATCAAAAGAATCTCCTCTTAATCAAAAGACTGAGAACCCCTGCCAGAGGCTGCTGACCCCAAAGATATAAGAAAGAGCGTCCTGGCAGGAAAGGTTGTTAAACGTCAAAATGATTTAGCAATGAAGGTTGTGGAATCAGCTCCCCTGCAAACCTTCACATCGAGGATAAATCAGGTCCCTGCAGAACTGCTGACACCAGGTGACTTCTGAACAGGCAGGGTAGACCAGTTCCAATGCCAGAAATTAACTAGTATGAAAAACTGTCAATGGTCAAACAGCCAGTTCTTTCCAGTCCTGGCAATGGATTTATTCACCAACTTAAAAGAACTCAATGGTGTTAAACCTCAGCCTGACTTTAGCACTTTATAAATGATCTTTTCAGACCAGACTAGTTCTTTTACTCAGAGAGATGATCTTATCTCTCATGGAATTTACCCCATGTCTTAATGGGTGTGGGCTCTAGGAGACCAACAGGGACACAAACCCACCCAGTTCTGCGGGACCTCTTAAACAAGTCAGTGCAACTAGTTGGCTCCATTGAGAGTGGAGAAAAAAAGGGCTCTTCTAATTTATTTAAAGAATTGCTTCTTTTTAGAGTTTCTGAGAAATGGAAACCATTACTTAATGACTTAGTATATAATTAAGGAAACCATTACTTAATAACTCGGTATATAATTAATAGGGCCTGCAAGGTGGCACAGTGGTAAAGAGTCCACCTGCCAATGCAGGAGCCACAGGAGATGCAGTTTTGATCCCTGGGTCAGGAAGATGCCCTGGAGAAGGGAATGGCAACACACTCCAGTATTCTTGCTGGAGAATCCCTGGGGGGCTACAGTCCATGGGGTTGCAAAGAGTCAGATGTGACTGAGCATGCACTGAGCATATGATTAGTAAAGTGTGAACAAGGATACTTGTTCCTTACTACCTTGAAGAATCAAAAATAAACACATTAGGCTCTGATGCTGCCTCCAACAGGCTGAGGAGACATGCAATCCAAGAACTGATTCATTAAACTTAACAAACAGATGGGCTTCGAGTTATGATAATCCAAATGTTAGCAGTACTGAAATATAGGGCATTTGAAAAGATCTTCCATTAGTTCTTCACAAGACCTAAATCATACTTTGAAAGTGAAAGTGTTATAGGCACTCAGCAGTGTCCGACTCTTTGGAACCCCATGAACTGTAGTCTGCCAGACTCCTCTGTCCATGGAATTCTCCAGCAAGAATACTGGAGTGGGTAGCCATTCCCTTCTCCAGGGGATCTTCCTGACCCAGGGATTGAACCCAGGTCTCCTGCATTGCAGGTGGATTCTTTACCATCTGAGCCACCAGGGAACTTTACTTCTCACCATAACTTTGCTCTTATTTTCTGAAGAATATGTTCAATGGGGGTATTTCAGGAAAATCTACTCTCTTTATAGACACCAAGCTTTCATCAGGCTCAAGTATTTCTCTGCTCTCCTAACCTAGAGAAGTGAAATGGACCACAAGCCCCTGAACTGATAATATTAAGTTACACCTAAATGATCCCATTTTTCTTACTTTCTACAAGACCCCACCTTTGTCACAGGTGTCGCATCCAACCTGAAGGCACCAGTGATGAGAAAAATAAAGAGAGCTACCCTAAAGTTTTCCATAAAGAGATAGAGTTTATAATTTATTATCTCAATCTTTAAGGGCTTATGATTTATTCACAATTACAAAGATAGTAAGGAATGAAACCAGGCTATAAATCATTTTTTCCTTCAATCATATCAGAGTATATCCCAAAGTTCTAGATGGTTTTGGTTTTGTTTTCCTTGCATTTTTGTATGTCTAAAGCCATCTTGTCTCATGAATATTTTCTGTAAGTATTTGTGGAGTGCATGTGAAGAACAGAAAAATATGGAGGAAATTAAGATGAAAACCCACCATCAAATACTCAATATTGTGTCCACTGTATGCCATGCTTCTATTTTTAATCCATAAAGATATTTATAAATAAAAAACCCACAATTAATTTTGCCATCCCACATCCTTGAAACCTTTCTTCATTGCCAACAGCATAAAATCCCAGTCCCTCCACAGGGGGTGCAAGATCCATGGCCACACGGCCCTAAATTGTCTTCCCATCCTGACCCCTCACCATCTCTACTCTTGTACAAAACTACACCAAGCGTTTCACACTTCCCTGGACATAGTGTGCCACTTTAAAATTCTACATGTGTATCCAATCTAGAACGCCCCAGCATTCAGTACCTGGAATAATTATCTTTTTCTCTATGGTCCAAATCAAATACTATTTATTTCATCATGCTTTTTCTAATTCCTATAAGCAGAGCTTGCTTCTCATAGCTCTAGCTACTTCCTTCTGGTCCATATGCTTTTTCCCCGACAAACTTCCCTTATTAAATCATGGACTTAACACAGTGGCTGAGATTGGGGATCCCAGGCAGGGATAAACAGGCAGAACACAGAGGGTTTTTAAAGCAGTGAATCTATGCTGCAAGACATAGTAATGATGGATATATGTTACTGTATATTTGTCCGAACACATCAAGAGTGAATACTGAGGTAAACTAGAAACTTGGGGTGATGATGATGTATCAGTGGAGGTTCATCGACTACTACTGATCATCAGTTGAAGGATACTCGGAAGCGGGGAGGTTGTGCGTGTGTGGGGAGAGAGGATATATGGGAAATCTCTATGCCTTTCCCTCAATTTTACCATTTATCTTAAAGGCTCTAACAAATTATCTCAATAAAAAGTCATAATATTGACTGAATAGCATGTGTGTGCATGCACACATACGTGTACAGGTGCATGTGTATCTTAGACATACAGTCCTACTGGCCATGTGGCAGGCGCCGGCAAGAGTCTGACACAGTAGAAATGCACCATGCCTTAGAGAATCCTACCGTGAGCCCAACCAATGCTCATGCCTCCAGACTAAAATGCTCTCACAGCAGCATCTTCAGCAAGAGCTGTCACTGTACTTGCAACGGATTGGTCTTTGCCCAGACACACTATGATTTTTTGAAAGAACATACACACAGTTTCTACAATTATATTTAGGAGAAGAGTCATTTGTATGTCTGGTTTCTGCTGTGTATTCACTGTTCAAACGTATTGCAAAACAAACACAACAAAAAATGCCGTTGAGATGTTTAAAAAAGAGAGAGACACTCGTGACAAAATTTCCCTTCAAAGATTACTCTGAAGGACAAAGTCATAAAGTGTCAGTTCCAGATACCCAGGATGACGTGGCACTGTCCAGGTAAGTGATGCAGACAGAAATCTCCAGAGGGCACCACGGAGACCCCCCATCATCATTCTAGCCTCTGCCTCTGGGAAGAGTGAGGCACGAACCCAGATCTTGGGATTTAAGTTAGGGCCTTTTCTAAGTTACAGAAGAACATGCAAAGAAGATGAATTTTCCAAAAAAGGCAAAGTGTCCGGAGCTAAGCAGGATGAATTGTCTCCAGGATCAAAGGCTTTGATAGATAAACTCAGTTTAATTTACTCCAAGGAGCACAGAAGCTACAAAGGTGAATAAAATCCATTGTCAATTTGGTAGTGATTTATGATCCATGGGGAAAGTCGATCTTATTAATTGGTAGTTTTATACAATGTGGCAGAAAGCTTTGAGAAAGGCTTGCATTTTAAACTCAAAACTAGTTTACAGATTCCTGCCATGAGGTAAAATAATTCAGGAGCAGCTAAGTAAGGGTACTTTATAATCTGACAGTAAAGCTGGGACATTTTATTTCTTAGAATTATATTAAGAAGTGAGTTCTTAATGAAGCAGACATAGCCTCAGTAAGACTGTCTGCCTAAAATCGAACTCTTTATTCAAATGTGTGTCCTCAAGTAAGAATAACAATATCAATTCAGATTATATGAGATCTTACAAAATAATACAGAACAATATGAATTTTGTGTTTTCTAAAAAATTGTCACAAGGCAAAAGGGAATAGAAGTTCCACACCATCTACCTATCTATCCACCTAAACACAATTTTGAATGAAGCAAATATCTCAAACAGCTATAGTGCTACTTAAGGGTGTTAGTGAAGTGAAGTGAAAGTCACTCAGTCGAGTCCGACTCTTTGCGACTCCATGGACTGTCGGCTACCAGGCTCCTCAGCAGACAATCCATGGAGTTTTTCAGGCAAGAGTACTGAAGTGGGTTGCCATTTCCTTCTCCACGGGATCTTCCCGACCCAGGGATTGAACCCAGGTCTCCCACATCACGGGCAGATGCTTTACCATCTGAGCCACAGGGAATCCCTATTAGGAAGGGTGTTACAGCCTTTAGTAAACAAACTTTTATTTAGTTTTGTTCATATTGTTTACTCACAAAGATTTAAAGCTTTCAAATACCAAAATGCCTTCTGATGATCAAAATTTGTCAGTTATAATGATACAGTGGGAATAACTCTGTAAAGGACAGTCTACGATAGACTAGCATAGATTTTATCTTAAAGACAGTCTAACTTTAAACTGTCTATGTCCATCAAAATAGAATATACACCTACAGATGACAACTAGAATCATCATGGTACACATCTCTTCTTTGTGAAGAGATTCAAGAAATAGAATTATTATCATAGCTCTTCAACTGTACTTTGTAGCTTATAAAATACTTTCACATACATTAATTAATTGATTATTTTTTTAAGGACTAGAAGTAATATCTTCAAAACTCTGAAAACTGAACTGTAAAATCAACACATGGGAGACTGTCTTGAAAGATTATCTTAGAGTCAAAAAATTTTTCTGGCAGAAACAAAAATAGTCATGATATGAGTTACCATACAGAGAGTATAAGCTGTTATCTTGATGACTTATCAAAGGCCATTCTATTTCCCACTGTATCCACATCCAGCTACAGAATCCTCATAGGATGCTCCGGCAGCCCTGGCCAATAGGATTACGAGAGTCAAGACTCAAGTCTCATCTAGATGAGACTCATTGCCATCTTAGATTAAGATGAAGCAAAAGACCAAAAATACAATGACAACAAAACCCTCTTTCAGTTTGCACAGTGATCTCAGTATAGGAAAAACAAACTGCCAGCATTTCTAGACCTACAGAGAAGAAAGCTCCCACAGGAATAGAAAGGCTGGGCTCCCCGCCCAGGGGCAGCCCAAACCACAACTACTTACAGAGCAGCTCTATGACAAGTGACCTGAAGACCAGCACAGAGGCGTTCCACAAGTAAAGATACATCAAGAAGGAACCATGATGCGATAGCCTAGGAGAAAAATCCTGGCTTTCCCAGAAAAAAAGAGAAGACCCTAGTCAGAGAAGCTCTGATCCTGTGAAGTGCTCGCAGATCAGAGTTGATGGAAGACAGAGAAATGGAGGTAACTCTGTGGCTGTGTCTTCATACACATGAAACCAAAGCAAAGAACGTGGCTGGACTCCAGCAGGGAGGCACCTTGCAGATGCAGAGGCGATCCGCTGCTAAACGTGCCGCCTACACTCTGCGGGAGAGACGGGCTGTGAGGGACACTCTGTCCAGAATGAGAGTGTGGAAACACAATATGCACCTTCAGTTCAGTTCAGTTCAGTAGCTCAGTCGTCTCCGACTCTTTGCAACCCCATGAACCGCAGCACGCCAGGCCTCCCTGTCCATCACCAACTCCCAAAGTTCACTCAAACTCATGTGCATCGAGTTGGTGATGCCATCCAGCCATCTCATCCTCTGTCGTCCACTTCTCCTCCTGCCCTCAATCTTTCCCAGCATCAGGGTCTTTTCCAATGAGTCAACTCCTCACATCAGGTGGCCAAAGTATTGGAGTTTCAGCCTCAGCATCAGTCTTTCCAATGAACACCCAGGACTGGTCTCCTTTAGGATGGACTGGTTGGATCTCCTTGCAGTCCAAGGGACTCTCAAGAGTCTTCTCCAACACCACAGTTCAAAAGCATCAATTCTTCAGCACTCAGCTTTCTTCACAGTTCAACTTTCACATCCATACATGACCACTGGAAAAACCATAGCCTTGACTAGAAAGACCTTTGTTGGCAAAGTAATATCTCTTCTTTTGAATATGCTATCTAGGTTGGTCATAACTTTCCTTGCAAGGAGTAAGTGTCTTTTAATTTCATGGCTGCAATCACCATCTGCAGTGATTTTTGGCAGGACTTAATTCAAGTTGAAAACTGGAAAACAGATGTAATTGAAAAGAAGTGTTCCCCCTACATGACAAACCAGAGGACTGGGTTTGTATCCATTGGAGCTGACTTTAATGACATTCAACTAACAACATGGAAGAAGAAGGCCAGAAAAATTGGGGTTACAATTCAAATTTCTGCAGAATTTAATGACACACAACTGCAGAGACTTTCCAAAGAGGAAATTTCTTACTCTACAAAGAGCTTTCTTGCATGTGTCCATGGTCCATATTAAAGAATAAAGATGACATCAATAAGTTTTTTAAAATAATGAGATAATAATAATAAGCTATCAGTAATAGCTAACTTTTACTGAGAACTTCTCTGTGCTTCCATGAAGCATTTCACTTGAAACTCATAATCAGCCTCTGAGGTAGATAAGTATTGTTCACCCATGCACAAATAAAAAAGCGAAATTACTGACAACTTGTCAAAAGCTAGTAATTATGGCACGGTTCTTTTAGGTAATAGTTTCTGTACCACAGTGGAAATGTTTCCTTATGCCCTAGACATAGTTTTTTAATTGCATTTTATTTTTAATTGGAGGATAATTACTTTACAATATTGTAGTGGTTTATGCCATACATCAACATGAATCAGCCATAGATATACATATGTCCCCTCCCTCTTGAATCTCCCTCCCACCTCCCACCCCATCTCACCCTTCTAGGCTGTCATAGAGAATCAGGTATGAGTTCACTGTGTCATACAGCAAATTCCCACTGGCTCTCTGCCCTAGACATAATTAATGGCAGAGTTCCTAATCTTACTAATTTAACATGAAGAAATGCTATTCTTTTGCTTTATTTAATTATTATCTTTTAATATTAGGGTTTTACTACATTTGATTGTGATATACTGTCCTCTGAGCCCCATTTAAAAAGAAAAACATTTTTTTCCTCAAATTATTTACCCACAGCAGGTTTTAGGACCCTAATCCCTAAGGGTGAGATGGAGTCACTGTAGTAAGAATATATTCTTCAGAATCTGGAGCAGTGAGGACCATTACACTTCCCACCTGTGATGAGCAGATCTAAGGTAGCTGGGGCTGTGGACCCTGCCTGGTGTTTCTTTAGTGAACAGCAGGAACACCAAGGTGTCAGAATTACAGGCATTTGCTTTCACGCTATTTCAGCTAAATATCTTTAGTCTGATACTCACAAAGTAATCCTAATTTCACATGAAATTTAGCTTATCATGTAATATTTTAAACTGTCAGGAGATCACAAATAGCACAGCAGTTTTCCTGCTATCTTATTTTATCTATTTGGGGAGCTCTGAAGAGACTGGGAAAGACTGAGCTTCTACACTTAGAAGGCGAAGAGTTGACAGTCGGACCTGACATTTCAAGACGTCTCTTGAACCAGAACACCTCATTGTGCGTATGTCTCTTCCTCCCACCTGATTTCTGTCCTTTAT
Organism: Bos javanicus; assembly: GCF_032452875.1. Lineage (NCBI taxonomy): Eukaryota > Metazoa > Chordata > Mammalia > Artiodactyla > Bovidae > Bos > Bos javanicus. The sequence continues at coordinate 5,264,397 of NC_083894.1, forward strand.
AGGAAGGGATTTGTTGCCTTATCACTGGTGAATTTTTTTTTAAAGATAGGGTAAATCTCCTTTCATGTCCAGTTCTAGGATTCTATAGTATATTATATGGATGAAGAAAAATTTCTAGACTATAACCTATAACATAAATTACCTAATGAATGACTGTGTGCCCAATCATGTCCAATTCTGTGACCCCATGGACTGCAGCCACCAGGATCCTCTGTCCATGGGATTCTCCGGGCAAGTATACTGGAGTGGGCGGCCATGCCCTCCTCCAGGGGATTTTCTCAACCCAGGGATCAAACCCATGTCTCTTGTGTCTCCTACATTAGCAAGCAGAATCTTTACCACTAGCGCCATCTGGGAAGCCCACTGAAAAAATACGTAGCCTAAATGTTCATTTCACGCACCCCAGAAGTCCTCTTAGAGTATACGATGTGAAAAGATCTCTGCTATGTATTTCAACTGTAACTGCTAACATATGAGTATGATTAGAGTATGGAAACAATTCTGTAAGGTATGCAGCGACAGTCAAGATCCTGAGCACAAAGCTAGAAGAGTGTTTGTTTCAAACCATTTTACTGTATGCTAATGTTTTCATCAGTCAACTGGGTTTAAATCTAATTGTCATACATATTAAATGTCAGGTCTGACAGACAAGGTCACTCTAATTCATCCTAATTAATACAGTCAGATTTTAAAGGCCAAATTAGCATTTTGAATACAGATTATATTTTTGCTTATATGTGTTCAGACAAGTAAAACAAATCTGAAATATTGAGAATGTTGGGTTTTTTAATTTATTTTATATATACTACTTACGGAATAAGGGAACAAATGTTTTACTTTATATCTGTCATATTGGTTTATTTTTCTATTCTTCCTATAATAGTAGAAATTGCATAGTCATTATATTATCAAGCCTCAGCTCACGCTTTTTCCTAAACTTGGACAATCATCCTCATATTCAAGACACTTTTATGAAGTTATGAATGATATAAACAAATACAAAGACAAGCAATGGGGCCAGAATAACTGCCAATACTAAAATATCTTACATGCCAGGCAAATTCTTAGCATTTTTAAAATCACAACATAGAAAATACTTCTAAAAATCAATACAAAAAAATTAACATGGATGGAAAAAAATTGGCAAAACAAATGAACAAGCATTTCTCAGAAAGAGAATCATGTCCATTGAACATGACAGAAGGAATTACAGAAGAATGTAACAATAAAATCAGTTTTTATTGATAAGTTTGGTGAATTCAACAAACATTAAAAGGCTTTACATTACTTACATCAAGACAATACCCCTCTCATACCAAATACAAAGAGTGTTATTTGCTGTAGTAGGAATTTTTTTTTTCTTTGGTAGTACTCATCAAAATCCATCCTCAGTAGCACACATGTGGAAAAATAAACATGTGCGTTAATTACATTGAATGGCCATTCATCATACTAGCACTCGGAAATCTAAGTTTTCTCAATAAAACAATGGCTAAAATACAGTTCAGCAATATCACAGTGCACAGCCAGTGCATGTTCAGTCCTGTCTGACTCTTTGCGACCCCACGGACTGTAGCCCTGCCAGGCCCCTCTGTCCATGGGATTCTCCAGGCAAGAATTCTGGAATGGGTTGCCATGCCCTCCTCCAGAAAGTCTTACCAACCCAGGGATCGATCCCGTGGCTCCTGGATCTCCTGTATTGACGGGCAGATTCTTTACCACTGTGCTACCTGGGAAATCCAGCAATATCATGGTACTTTATGCAGCCGCTGAGAAGAATAAGGTAGATGTGTATGCGGATAAAGAATGATGTACATCAAACATTACAAAATGAGTTAACAGGTCAAATAATAATAGGCATGATAATTTAAGGATCATTCTTTATGATCTCTGGTATTTCCTACTAAAATATTTCCAATGGAATATATAAGTGAAATTACACCACTTATATTCAAATTTGAGTATTTTGTATTAATCTGTTTTATAAAAAAGCTTCTTTTTTCTCCATGTATGCCTTGGCCCACTTGAATTTACTTTTACTGCTAGGGGCTTCCTAATGGGGCTTCCTTGGTGGTTCAAACTGTAAAGAATCTGGCTGCAATGCCAGAGACCTGGGTTCAATCCCTGGGTCAGGAAGATCCCCTGGAGAAGGAAATAGCTAACCAATCTAGTATTCTTGCCTGGAGAATCCCATGGACAGAGAAGCCTGGTGGGCTTCAGTCCACGGGGTCACAGTCAGACACAACTGGCCATCTAACACTGTCGATACTTTCACTTCCCTTTCACTATGCTATGATCCAAATTGGGTTAAAAAACAGTTATATATGTTGACAGAATAATAGAATTGGTAATAGCAATCGAAATTGATCTATATGAATCAAACACTGAGTTATTTATAAATATACATGAAAAGATTGGAATGGTACATAACTGGCTAATTGTTTTTAATTGGGGGAAACTTTCTACTTTATAGAAATTATTTTTTTACAGTAGACCTCTAATTTTATTTTTTTTAATATGAGAACAATGTCAAGAAACATGAACATTCTTGCAAATATCTATAAGAGTCTTTGAGAATCTCTGGTGGTCTCCTCATTCTCCTCTCTTTAACTTGACTTTTCATCAAGAACCAGCATTTGATAGAAATGTACAACTATCCTTACCCATCTTTAAAAATATATATTATTAACATTTATTTTTTTAATTTTATTTTTTAACTTTACAATATTGTATTGGTTTTGCCATATATCAAAATGAATCTGCCACAGGTATACATGTGTTCCCCACCCTGAAATTTAAATTATATATTGCCCTGTTTCCCACTATACATGTGCTCTATTTTCATCATATTCTGTTTAAAAGGAATTTAAATCCAATGTGTCAAATTAATGAAAATTAAACTGAAGACTGAATACATTTCTGAGCTAGGAATGTGAAGATACAAGCATAGAGATGGAAACAAAGTTGATCTTCATCTTAAGAATCCCACTGGCTTCCCTTTTCAGCAAAGTAACAATTACAGATTAGTGTCACCTAGGAGGGCAGCTTTACTCCTCATTTATTCCTCATTTTTCTCATTCTTATCAAATAGCTATTGTCTAATCAAAAAGCAACATTTATAGATTTGTATGCTGGTTTATTATACATTAAAGGGGGCACTGAAATAATCTGACTTGTGTAACAGTGCAAGAGAGAAAAATAAAAAGTAGACCTACCCAAAAGACTGAAAATTCGTCTAAGATAAAGTTTGGAAACTTCAGCTATTACTAGATCTAGATCTTCAGTCCTCTAGTTGTCAGTTTCAGAAGAATTTCAGCTGGGAGTACAGTATCTTCCAAGGGAGAAAAATAATTTAGGGGATGCACAGGTATTTAAAATGGGAAATGTAAACACATTTTAATAAAGAATCGAATAAAAAAAAACAAAAATGATGGCACTGCTTCAAACCAAAATCAGTGCACAATTCTGAGGACAATTCCCCAAGGTTTTCATTAAAAAGTGGTTTCTTTTGCTTAGTTGTTCTAATAATTTACCATTTTTGCTGAGTACCCCAAATTCTCATGCACGGATTTGCAGCATTATGAACTCAAACTGGCTTGTTATATCAGGGACTTCTTCCACACAGGGAGAAGTGGAAGGAAAACTTTTATAGGTCTAGAATATTTGTATGGCAAGTCCTGCTGTTAATTTACACGATCACTCATTTATCCTAAGTTAGTGACACTCTCATTTATTCAGTAATCTACCCACCCATTTTCTCCCGTCTTTTCACAATGCCTGTCATTTCTTTAGGGCACTCTAATGACTCACCTACACTTTTTCCATCACTAGCACACTTCCTTTCCTGTGGTCTGATTAACCTTCTAACAGGGGATCTTAAATTCCACTATGAACACTCACCCGGGGCTCCTCTCACTCTGTACCATCCCCTGTGAAGCCCAGGACTGTGGTCCATGCTTCACATACTCACAAACTCCACATTTTCCCATCTTCAGATCTTGTTTATGCTGTTTCTGTGTCATTATACACTTTTCTCCCACCAACTTCCATTGCTCAAATTCCACCCATCTTCTAGTACCCTCTCAAAAACATTTCAGAAGAACTCTGCAAATCCATGGAAAATCTTTTTTTCTCATTGCCCTTATATCACCTCCCCTAAACTGTCTTGGCTTCCCAGGTGGCTCAGTGGTAAAAAAAATCCACCTGCCAATACAGGAGATTCAGGAGACACGGGTTCGATCCCTGGATCAGGAAGACCCTCTGGAGAAGGAAATGGCAACCCATTCCAGTACTCTTGCCTGGAGTATCCCATGGACAGAGGAGACTGGTGGGCTACAGTCCATGAGGTTGCAAAGAGTCAGACACAACGTATCGACTAAACAACAATTAAACTCTCTAATTAAAATGGGATACACTCTATCTTAGTTACCAGTATTTATCTACATTAAAAACAAAATCTTCCTTAGTATATAAGTCTCCCTCAGGGCAAGATCCATGCCTGATTGATTTCTGGATTCCAGGCAATGCTTAGAATAAGGGTTCAACAAATAATTCTCAATGCATTAAGATTTTGTATATAAAACCCTTTATTTGTTAGTAATCCATCTAGAAAGTGCAATGCCTTGAGAATCCAGAACACCTGACCTATGCTGCCTCATTCTAATTTGCAGATTAGAAAACTGAAAAAGAACTGTTGTCAGACTTTCCCCCAGATTATATAGGAACTTTGAATTGGAGCTAATATTCGAATTCTGTTTCCAAAACATTCACTTGTACTGAATCTCTTAAGGTGAAAATTACATAATGCATAAATCTATTAGTGGTCCTCACACACCTCGCTGATATCACAGGGGCCTCTGAGATTTCTGAGATGGGCCAAGAGCAATGCTATTCTCTCCTTCCCTAGAATACGAGAGATTTCATCTTACTATGCATCACTGATGAACATCCATAAGAATTCACCAACTTATGTTTAAAAGAGAGAGAATTTAGGTTTTGAGCAATTACAGCAAACACAGCTACATCAATACAGACGATCTTTTAAAAAGATAAGTGCCCTTCTAAAACATCCCCTGATATAAATTCTACCATTAATTCCTTAAAACCATAGTGCATCAGTCCTTAAGCTAACATCTTTCTCTCCTTTCTGCCTCTTTTTCCTTCCCGTTCCTCTTTCTTTCTCCTTTTCCCTTTGAGTTTCCCATTAAAATTCAAAGATGCATGAGAAAAGTAATACCTCAGTAAGGATTCAGTTCAATAATTCTTACTGAGCAAACAAAGCCACAGTGGATTCTGAGAACACAGAGATAAACAGAACACCAGCTCTGTCCTCCGGGTAATACAAGGCGGATGAGGTTGCCACTCACTCTGCCACAAGGGGATGCTCAGCCAGGCTCCTAACAGATAACTGATAAACAAACCAGCCTTAAGAAAGACCCTTCAGAGGTCCGCAGCGTAAAGGAAAGGGCGTTGACATAGGTAAAAACTGGGATAGTAAAAGTACGGATGTGAATTGCAAGCTCCCAGAGTAGACTGTGATAAACAGTCCTTAAATAATTAATCTTCCATTTTATATAATACCGGTGCTGCCGGAGGGTGGACCACACACAGAGGAAGATGGGGGACAGAGGTGAAGACATCAACAGAGAGAGGGTTGGCATGATGACAAGCCAAGCCAAGGAAGAAGAAAGGAGAGGATGCTATGAAGAAGATGATACAGGCAAGGCTGGCTCCACAGAAAGGACTTCATTTTACATCGCAAAGAAAACCAAACCAAATGCAGAATGGAATTTATATAGCCATCGTCTCAAATTCTTTGGAAACTTCGGACTCTGTGATGTGGATCTTTGATTTATTCACAGTATTTTACAAACCTCTTTTTCCTCTGTTAATATTTTTCTAGCTTTATTGAGATATAAATGGCAGATAACACCATATAAGTTTAACGTACACAATGCAATGACCCATATCAACAGGTATATACAGGGAATGTTCAACACAGTAAAGCAATAATAAAAACTCTGATGAGTAAGGAATCTGGAGTTCCACAGGCTAGACCAAACCTTTTACCAGAGTGATTTCCACTAAGTGTGGTTAGATAGATATATCATTATGCATGATTAAATATTTAAAATGAAAATATCAATAGTTCCTAATTAACCCCTCTGGCTAGAATATGAGACATTCCACAAGACAAAGTTCTTGGAGTTGGGGGAGAGGGAATGCAATAAAAGGACTTCGATGCCATACAAACTGCAGATCATCAATTTAGAGAAAACAGCCAGAAAGACAAATATGAAGGAGACAAGACCAAAAATAAATGGAAAGTGGTGATGGGGGTGGGCAGGATCAACTCAGAGAAAGGGTGTCTTACAGTTTAACAAAAAAATTTTCAGGCAGAAACAAAACAAAAGATGTTTTAGAGCAAAGTGTACACAAAAGCATTTAGGAATCAAGGAGGTTTCCTCATCAGCTGTATGACCTTGAACAAGTTTTTGAGACTCCAAACTTTGGTTCCAGACCTGCTCAGTTACCATGTCACTTGCCCCCTGCCTGTGGGGGTCACCCAGACCCAGTGAGATGAGAGGAAAAAGTATTTAGGACGATGAGGCCATGAGGACAGGAGGTCGGGCTTAGGGAATGGTGTGTCCTAATCGGTTAAGAAGCAGTTTCCCACAACCTCCCACCAGGGACGTTGCAGAATCCTGTCACCACTCCCCCATCCCTCATCAGCCAGGATGAAATGAGCTACGAGTCAATGAAAGCCCAAATAAAAGCCCTGATGGAACCACAATCAAAAATGATGAGCCACTCAAATATTGTTCTTCTCTCAGAAGAGGGGAAAGAGAAAAGTCTAACTTTCATGCACTCCTCACATGGAGGCGTCAGAAAGCAGCAGGTTCGGGAAGTTCACATCTGTCCCTGCAGTCTTACCTACATGGACCGTAGTTTTCCAAAACGAGTATGCAGCCTGGTAAAAAGGGGAGATGGTTTGAGTCAAGTTGGCAAGGATGACTCTGTGGGAAGCCGGGCATGCTCGCCTGAAGGAGGAAGCAGACAGAACAGGCTCCGTCTTTAAAGCAGGACTCCATCTTGGGCCGGACTTTGAGCTATATGCCCAGTATCTATGGAAGCAGCACACCAAAGGAAAACCAGACCCCCAGATGGAAGAGCCCCAGGGCTCCTACCTAGACTCTTTCTCGCCTAAAAGATTATGCTAATTATCTCTGTAACAGAACAAAGTCATAAATCCCATTATGCTTATCCAGGTATGACCACAGGCCTATTGATACATGTCCACCGTTTAGCTATCTAGGCTTATGACACATGAATCATGGGTTAACTTTGATCGTATCTCTCTTTTAACTTGTCCAGACTAGTTTCAAGGAATTTGGGGAGGTGGGTTTGAGCAAGTACACTTAGGGTATATAAGGTTTTCACAAAAACTATTCAGGGTCCTTGGCTAAGAGGAGACTCTGCCTCGGGCCCGCTGGTGTAATAAACTGCACTCCACTATCTGCATTGTCCTTCTGAGTGAGTTTGTTTCCCAGAATGCATGGCTACAACAGCTTACTTGTTAATTAATTTCTGCAGTGGGGCATCCCTGTTCGCAGGGCTGACAGCTCCCTTCCCACGGCTCTCGCTGCGAGTGCAGAGTGTGTGAAGGGCTGCGGTGACCCTGGCCACACCGGCCAGGGAAGCAGCGCCCAGGCAGGGGCCCTCTCAGGGAGAACCCGGGGAGGATGGACTTGCTCAGGAGCCTTAACTCCGGGCTTACAACTGAAGCCAAATGCGACTCCCTCCTCCCAGTTTGCCTTAAGATGTTTTCATTTTGAAATTCAGATTCGCTGCATCCGGAGACAAATGCGCTCTGCCTTCCCCAGGTTTCCCGCCCACCTGTGGGAGTTGTCTCCCCAGCAAGAGCTGGGCCCAGCAATTCTCCTTCCTCACAGTTTGAGCCGGTGAAGATGGACTCCTCAGGAGTTAAAATGGAGCTTCCTGCGATGCATGAAAGGAGATGGTGGTCTGGGCATACCTTAGAACCGCTGCAGTGTCAGTGCAAGGAGCTCGTCTATTTCAGCATGACTGGCAAAGCATAATTTGGAAATCATCTATGAAACAGAGGGAATAGAAATACGTGGACTTTAAGGATGGTGACTCTCCCTTTTTAGAGAATTTGACCATGTGAGGTAAAGGGACCAGGATGCGTGCTGCCTTTTGTCTGCTTGCTAGGGGGAAAAAATGTGAGGCAGGTGGCTTCCCTGCTGGCTCAGATGGGAAAGAATCCGCCTGCAATCAGGAGACCTGGGTGTCATCCCTGTGTCTGGAAGATCCCCTGGAGGAAGAAGTGGAAACCACTCCAGTATTCTCACCTGGAGAAAAATTTCATGGACAGAGGAGCCTGGGGGCGGTTACAGCCCATGGGATGACAGAGAGTCAAACCTGACTCAGCCATTAACACTTTCACTAGGAAAAATCTGCTCCCCCAACCCTGCCCAAACCAGCCTCCCAGAATCAGTGTAAATCCACCAGCACTTCTCCAAAAACAACACAAAACAAATGTGCATTCTAGAAGGAAGACCTGGGGGGACCTCCTCTGGGGAAGCAAGGCAGCAGAGTGCTTGAAAGGATGGCTTACAGGAGCCTGGGCAGCAAGCAGACGGGGGCGCTCAGTGCAGCCAGCAGCCTGGTCCTCCACGCACATGTGTCACCCATGCCCAGGCTTCCTCACAGGATAATAGCCACGGCCATGTTCACAAAACCCTCCTGGAGCTTTCGGTGAGAGTGCTGCATGCGCTAGTTCAGCAAATCCCTAAACGACCTGTTGAGTAGCTACTGCTATCATCCTCATTTTACATAAGACAGTATGTGGGAAGTCCAAGGTCATAGAACTGAGGGGTGGGGAAGTGCAGCCTGGCTCCTAAGCAACCACACACATTAATGCCACATCACTAACATGGATAAAGTCATGAGCCAGAAAGGATGAACTATGGAAAAGAAATTCAGTCTGTGGGCTTGATTTTTGATGGTGGTTGAACAAACCATAGCTTGGTCTCTCTGGATCTCTTCGTGTTCAGCACTTCGCACAGTGGATGGTCAATCATGGATGCTGAATAAAAGTCAATCACATGAATCCATGCAGAGAGGAGTTTCTCAGCTACAGAGACACAGATATAGAGAACAGATTTGTGGATACACTGTAGGAAGAAGAGGGTGGAATGGATTGAGAGAACAGCATGGAAACATACACATTACTGTATGTAAAGCAGCCAGCCAGGGAAGCCTGCCATGTGACGCAGGGAGCCCAAACCAGGTGGCGGGGTCGGGGAAGGTTCAAGACGGGGGTCATGTGCACGCCTACAGCTGACTCATGGTTGTATGGCAGGAACCCACACGATATTGTAAAGCAATTATCCTCAGATTAAAAATAAATTAATTTTTTAAAAAGGAAGAGCCTCCATGATAAGACGGTTTTTGAAAAATCAAAACCAGTAGAAACCATGGATGCAAGCAGACTTGACACAACTCAGGAAATTACTTGAAAATCCCAGAGAAACCTTGCCAGTTTGAAGAGTGGTTTAAGCCCAAATAAATTAATTTAACTACCTTGACTTGAACTTAGCATTAGGGTCCAGAAATGCATATCTAATTAGTGGTTGACCTGAAATTTTTACACACACGCACACACCAACACACACGTACTCTATACCCAATAAACATTGTGAAATGGTAAGTTTAGCTCTGCTGCTGCTGCTACTGCTTAGTCGCTTCAGTCGTCTCTGTGCGACCCCAGAGACGGCAGCCCCCCAGGCTCCCCGTCCCTGGGATTCTCCAGGCAAGAACACTGGAGTGGGTTGCCATTTCCTTCTCCAATGCATGAAAGTGAAAAGTGAAAGTGAAGTCGCTCAGTCATGTCTGACCCTCAGCGACTCCATGGACTGCAGCCCACCAGGCTCCTCCATCCAGGGGATTTCCCAGGCAAGAGTACTGGAGTGGGGTGCCATTGCCTTCTCCAAGTTTAGCTCTATCCACCATCTATTGGTCAATTTATCAATCATCTATCTATTATTTATCCACCCACTTATTTATATATCTATTAATAGCTGAGGATGTATAATTGTATGTAGATTTATTAACATGCATTAAGTTTTCAGTGTAGCACTGTACATTAATAGTACCGAAAACTAGATAATAAGGAAATACTTAGGGAAAACACTTAAAATTTCTGACTATTAGAATGCTGGCATCTTTGATTTTTCACTGGATGATTAGAAGGGCCTTTTGTTTGTTAAAAAGTCCATGCTGATTATATGATAAATGATCAAAGGTCACTGACAATTGATAAGTCTTTTTCAAATAAGACTTTCAAATAATTTAAAATAATCTATTTTAAATTACTGCACAAAACAGTATTTTACTCTTAGGTACAACCTATTATGAGCTGTAAGCCCAAATGACACACTAAAATGTGTCCAAAGGTTAATTACAAATGAATGCTTTCAAAAATATAAGAAATTAGTAACTGAAAGTCAAGTATGTGTTACTATACAGGCAGCTAAAAATGGAAAGAACACTGTTATTGAATTGTTGGCAAGTGAATACAAATGGGAGACAATTGTTCACCTGCCTTCATTTTATCCCACGTACAATGAAGGCTACATCCTTGACCTCAACCTCGCCAAAATGGAAAGGAGACTAATTAGTATTTGTGAAGAGTTTATAATACCCTGGCTTAGAGAAAAAGAGTGATAAATGGCGCCTAATACTGCAAGTGTCATTTAATTTTAATAATAAATAAAAAAAGAAATTTTACCAAAAGGATAACTTCTATCCATAAGGACTGAATAATTCAGGGATGATTCAGAAACAGCTCTACTGATTTTTTCCATCCTCTAGCAAAGCAGGTTTTCTTTTCTCTTCACTTTACCCTGGAGAAATATATGCAACCTGGTTTCCTTTTTGCACAGAGGGAACAAATATTGAAGCATGATTTAAAAAAGAAAATCAGAAAAAGCTGTAATACAAGATTATGTTGAACGTCGTTTGAGCACTGATATTATTCTCTAGGGAGTTGCTGTCTAGACTAACACTGTGTGTTTCCTGAGGATTTGATGTAAAGTTAAGTTAGGGCAGAGATTCTCAAACTTTCACAAGCATTTGGGTCACCTGCAGGGTCTGTTAAAACAGCTTTCCACAATCCTTAAGTCCAAGCGGGGGACAAAGAATTTGTACTTCTAACAAGTGCCAGATGATGCTGATGCTGCTCTCTGGGAACCATAATTTGAGAAAGAACAAGTTAGGAAATTCTGTGGTTTCCAAACCAGAGTCCATGTGATTCACACAGGGAGCTTTGGTAAGAATGCAGATTCCTGACCCAGGCCGGGGTCTGCAGAATCAGTGTCTCCAGGACATACTATTTAATAATCTGCCCTGGTTATAAGCTCATCAGGTAGCCTTGATACACAGTTCCAGAAGCTAGTGAATCAACCATGTCATTCAGAACTACTGAGTCAGGAAGCCAAGGGCAGAATCAGGTCTGACACTCCTTTCACATGTTCAGAAGTTCTGCCTCGTTCATCTGTGATGATCTTCTGTCCCCACGCTGGTGACAGTGCCACATCCCATGCTTTAATGAAGATTGCAATCATCAGTTCCTAAGGAACAGATATTTTTATTAGGTCTGTCTTTGAAGCACGTGTGTGTATGTGCTAAGTCACTTCAGTCGTGTCTGACTCTGCGACCTTGTAGAACCTAGACTGCCAGGCTCCAGTCAATGGGATTCTCCGGGCAAAAAAATGGAGTGGGTAGTGACACCCTCCTCCAGGGGATCTTCCCCACGCAGGGATCAAACCTGGGTCTCTTACGTCTCCTGCTCTGGCCAGGGGGTTCTTCATCACTAGCACCGCCTGGAAAGCCCTCCCTGAAGCACCTAAAGCGTGAAAGCAGTATAGCACACACAGCCTAAAAACACAGATTCTGGAGTCTGACTACCTGGGCTTGAAGGGAGTCATCACCCACCAACTGCGATAACCTTGGACAAAGTTTCAAACCTTCTCTGGCTCAGCTCTCCTTCTATAAAATGGGATCATCGGCCCTCCCCATTCAGAACCAACTTAAATGGAACAGGCAAAGAACCTAGGCTAGAACAGTGCCTGATGTAATTTAATCTTAATGTAACTTTTACATTTATGATTGGATGCTATTAAGTAGTTTTAGCTCAATACGAGCAACTTTTGAAATAATTTTTTTTCTGCAAGAGAATATGTTCCTTCGGTGAGTTATTATTCCTGCCCTCCAGGTGGCATTCAAATACAGACAGGGCAACCTCTACAGCAAGGTATTTTAGATGTGGTCCATGGCTGGATGAGGGATAGCAAGGTATTCCAAATAACCCAGAGAGAGAGAGAGAGAGAGAGAGATCTCTAGGGAAGAGTCTGAGGATAATTTTTCAAACTCCTGGCTGAATGGGTGCTTTGTCCTTTTTGGCTTATCCTATGTCCCACTGATGTTCAGACTATTTGATTGGACCGCAAGTCCCAAGTGGCAGCTAGTGGTAAAGAACTCGCCTGCCAAAGCAAGAGACTCAGGAGATGCGGGTTCGATTCCTGGGTTGGAAAGATTCCCTGGAGGAGGATATGTCAATCGACTCCAGTATTCTTGCCTGGGAAATCCCATGGACAGAGGAGCCTGGTCAGCTACAGTCCACGGGGTCACAAAGAGTCAGACATGAGTGAAGCAACTTAGCAGCGCACACACGCACAAGATCCTGACAACTCCTCTGTAAACAAAAGCAGAAGAGGGTTGGCCTGGCTGGGACCTGGAACTGCAGCTACATACACTGTTGATCATAAGGCTTTAGAGAGTAAATACTTTCCTAAAACTTAATTGTTCTTGATAAGTTTCATTTGCTTAAGCCCTCTGTTTGTCTCTTAAAAATGCAAACATTACTGGTAAGAGATGCAAACAACATGAATTCTAATAACTTTAAAATAAAGGCTTATCATTCAATAAGGCTTCATCCCTGTGGATGGACTTACAGGATTATTTCTGAATATGAGAGTATTGAATTTTGTGTGTCCTAGTGATGCACTCCTTCCCCGACACACACATACACGCCAAAAAAAAAGAAAAGGTGGGGAGTGAGGGAGAAGAATTAGGCTAAGGAACAATACTGGGAATATTAGCACAAAATTAAAGCTGCATTTCAAAGTTTTACCCCTCTTGGGTTATGCTGTAATGATCATTGCTGAAGTATAAGTTTTTAATGCCACTTTTTGTTTTGAAAACTAGAAAACAAATTAAATTAAAACTAGCTTCAAGAACTAGTCAAATAAAATATATTTCTTGTATAAAAAAACATTTTTAATGCCCACCATTAGGAAGGATATAAAAATGGAAACAAACTATTGATAAAAGTAAAATTTCAAGAGTCATTTTAAAATACATAAATAACAAAATGGCAAAAACTTATGAACTAGAATTTTTACTTACAGGAATTTCTTTAAGGAAACTATAATGTATGTGTTTTCCTCTATTTCCTCTTGACCTCTATAAGCAGGCCAAGAAGCAACAGTTAAAACGGGACATAGAACATACTGGTTCCAAATCAGGAAAGGAGTACCTCAAGGCTGTATATTGTCACCATGCTTATTTAACTTATATGCAGAGTACATCATGTGAAATGACGGGCTGGATGAAGCACAAGCTGGAATCAAAATTGCCAGGAGAACTATCAATAACCTCAAATATGCAGATGACACCACCCTTATGGCAGTAAACAAAGAAGAACTAAAGAACCTCTTGATGAAAGTGAAAGAGAAGAGTATAAAAGCTGGCTTAAAACTCAACATTCAGCAAACAAACATCATGGCATCTGGTCCCATCACTTCCTGGCCAATAGATGGGGAAACATTGGAAACAGTGACAGACTTTATTTTCTTGGGCTCCAAAATCACTGCGGATGGTGACTGCAGCCATGAAATTAAAAAATTCTTGCTCCTTAGAAGAAAAGCTATAACCAACATAGACAGCATATTAAAAGCAGAGACATTAATCTGTCAACAGGTACGTCTAATCAAAGCTATGGTTTTTCTAGTAGTCATGCATGGATGTGAAAGCTGGACTGTACAGAAAGTGAGCAGCAAAGAATTGATGCTTTTCAACTATGGTGTTGGAGAAGACTCTTGAGAGTCCCTTGGACTGCAAGATCAAACCAGTCAATCCTAAAGGAAATCAGTCCTGAATATTCATTGGAAGGACTGATGCTGAAGCTGAAACTCCAATAATTTGGCCACTTGATGTAAAGTACTGACTTATTGAAAAAGACCCTGATGCTGGGAAAGATTGAAGGCTGGAAAAGGGGACGACAGAGGATCAGATGGTTGGATGGCATAACCAACTTGATATACATGAGTTTGGGTAAACTCCGGGAGTTGGTGATGGACAGGGAGGCCTGGCATGCTGCAGTCCATGGGGTCACAAAGAGTCAGACATGACTGAGCGACTGAACTGAACTGCACGTATGTATAGAAAATAATGTTACATGACAACATATTAAGTACTATTAAATATGAAATGTCCAATAATAAAGTATTGGTTAAAAGTTATGATATGTACATAGAATAGAACCCTGTTTTTATTAGACTACAAATTGAAGGACTAAATTAAGTTATTAATTTGAAATTATATTGTCCTGAAAATTATCAAATGGCATTTTTAAGGGAAAAACCATATTGACAAAATCTGCAGTATGGACTCTTATTGTGAGCGCAAACCAAAGGACATTATCATTAAATTAAAATATTAACAGATTATCTCTGCATGGTGGGTGTTGGGGTTTTTCATGTCTTTTTGCTTATCCATATTTTCTGTATTTTGTAAAATGAATGTGCATTTTATAATATGGAAAAAGGAGCATCTGCCTTGTTTTGCTTGATGGAACAAGGAAGAGACCCTTTATGGATCCTTGACATTTTTAATTCTATTTGTTTGTTCCATTCCTGACTATAAGTTGAAACAAGAGAAGAAACAAACAGGCACTGACTTCTTAACCATTTCCAGTTCTCCCAGCTCTCCTCATGGGATTTTTTTTTTTCCTGCTGCTGCTGCTGCTGCTAAGTTGCTTCAGTTGTATCCGACTCTGTGCGACCCCATAGACGGCAGCCCACCAGGCTCCCCCGTACCTGGGATTCTCCAGGCAAGAACACTGGAGTGGGTTGCCATTTCCTTCTCCAATGCATTAAATATTGGCATTTTTGCAGCTTTCACTGCTTACATGTCCACGATCCTGATTTGGGACAGGACAACCTCAGGAGATTCTCAGAGCACATTATGAAGAAGAGATCTTTCAGTCAATTTATGCTGAGAGATCTTTCAGCAAAAGTTTGCACAAATCCTCAGTTCTTCTTCACAGAGTAACAAAGTAACAGCGAGATGCCTGCATTGGGAGTCAAGGGGCTCTTCCTTGCATAACAGGGTCTTGATGTTTCAGCCCAGTGGAGTGTAAAGTCCTATGTTTGATGACTAAGGAAGTCACTGTGGTCATGGGGATGGACGTGGGTAATGTCCAGTAGATATTAAAGATGTGCATCCCAGGGAAGTGATCAAGGACCCCCTTCTATCAGAAGAGCTTCCATGGCAGCAATAAAGCATCCAGAATTTAACCAAGAGGGAGACAGGTATTAACAACCTTTATTTTTCAATTGCCTACTCCTCAAAACGAGGCTCAGTTAGGCACCGTTGTGTTTTGTCGTTGTTACTGTTGCCACTGTTTTAAATCTAAAATGTGATGGGCTTTTGAGCAGCCAACCAAGTACACCACTTTGAGATTTTTCTCAGCTATTTAGCATTAAACATCAGAGATTTGGTGATGCTGAACTGCATCTGACAGTCTACAGGCCCAACTGCACTACGAGAATTTCTGACAAATAATGTTTACACAGCTGGAATGCTGTCATTCTGCTCTGTCTCTGCAATCTACACACAAAACATCAAAGCACTGACTACAGCATAGTACAAAATGCAAATGCAATGAACTCTGACATGGGAGAAATAATTGCACACAAGAAGTTTGGAGTTGGAGAAGAAGAAAATATTAGAAGTACATTAATTCATTCTTCTTAGTGGATAATTGATATAATCTCAAGTATATAAAAAAATGAAGAATTACTTAGTGATAAATATGATCAATAAGACACTATAAAGTAATAAGGCAATGAATAAAATTGCCATATATACATGCGTGTATATACATGTGTTGCATATGTATGAACTAGCTAGGTGTACGTATGTGCATCCCTGGCGGCTCAGACGGTAAAGATTCTGCCTGCCAATACAGGAAACTTATGAGACGTAGGTTCAATCCTTGGGCTGGGAAGATCCCCTGGAGAAAGGAAAGGCAACTCACTCCAGTATTCCTGCCTGGAGAATTCCATGGACAGAGGAGCCTGACAGGCTACAGTCCATGGTGTTGCAAAGAGTTGGACATGACTGAGCAACTAACACTATATATATATCTACATTTATATGTAGATATAAGAACTTCATTTTAATGGTTGTTTTCAGTCCCTCACTTTGAGGCAAACACATTTATGTCCTTGCTGGCCGACTCCGGGTCTGCACTGCTGGCTTCATGAGTCCTGGCTTGACCACTGCCAGCACAGCTCCAGATCAGTCCTCTCCCATCCTCCTTGATTCCCTCTTATCGTTATTCCTTCCTGGAAACCTCTTTTGACCTAAAACAGTGGCTCTAACCACTCAAACATCCTCAGACTGTGGCTCGTACTTGTGAGTGACTTCTGTTCCCCATCCTTTTTCTTCCTAGGAAACTTATCCCAAAGCATCCACCTAAAGGGACAAGCACTGTTACTTATCTGACGCCACCGGAAAGCACAGCACATGTTCCTGTCCTCCAGTGAGGGACCCTGGGACTCACAGTGTCTTTTTTTAAATAGACTGACCCCAAACAAATATTGTGAAAAGGTCAATGAAAGGAAACCCATCTTCAGGAAGTGGCCTCTCTGGGGGATTCTGCGGTGCAGAAGAGCATCATCTGCGGACCAGTGGTTCACAGGTGTGAAGACTGGGCTTGCAGGGATGGGAGTCCACATAGCTTCCTGCAGGCTGTCATAACCAGCCTCATGGCAGGGACTGTGACCTGAACACACTCCAGGCAGGCCTGCAATTGCAAAGGAGAAACCCACCGTGTGGGGAAGTAAGAGTTAGTCATTTCACTGCAAAGTGTCAAGCTCTGTGGTGGCCCCAGTAGCCACGTCTGTCATCTCCCACAGATGATTTAGGACTTGCTCTGTGGTGGAGTCAGCATCGCCCTGACTTCAGGAATATCTTGGTTACTAGTTTTCAAACATACTCAAGGGAATGAATCATCTAGTTTATTTTCTCTTCCCTGGTAGCTAAGCTGGTAAAGAATCTGCTTGCAATGAAGGAGATCCTGGTTCGATTCTTGGGTCAGGAAGATCTCCTAGAGAAGGGATAGGCTACCCACTCCAGTATTCTTGGGCTTCCCTGGTGGCTCAGAAGGTAAAGCATCTGCCTGCAATGTAGGAGACCTGGGCTCAATGCCGCGGTTGGGAAGATCCCCTAGAAAAAGGAATGGCAACCCACTCCAGGATTCTTGCATGGAGAATCCCCATGGACAGAGGAGCCTGGCAGGCTACAATCCATAGGGTCGCAAAGAGTCAGACATGACTGAGCAACTAAGCACAGAACGGCACAGCCGACTTTTAGCTCATCTGTGTATGTGTGTGTATATAAATATATGTTCATATGTAATTATATAGGTGCATGTAGGCATAGTCTATGCATATACCTATAAATGTATCCAAAAGTACCTTTTTTTTCAGGAAGTGTAGTTTATTTTCTTTCCAGTTCAGAAGTTTTTATTACAACAAGTGTAGCTCTGGGAAACCTGAGGCAGCAGTGATGGCAAATGCACTGACTGTATTTTCTTTTCTTTAAACTTTTTATTTCATATTGGACTATAGCCGATTAACAATGTGAGTTTCAGGTGAACAGTGAAGGGACTCGGTCATACATATATGTGTATATAAAAGCACTTTTTAAAAGATGAAGCTGCTACAAACCACAGCAGCTTTGTTATTGGTTTAGTCGCTAAGATACCCCTTCCCTTCTCCAGCGGCTCTTCCCAACCCAAGGACTGAACCCGGGTCTCCTTCACTGGCAGGTGGATTCTTTACCAATGAGCCTCCTAGGAAGCCCCCAAAGCACTGAACTGAAATCTATATAAACCAATGTTTATATAGATCATTTGATCTATATAAATCAATAAGCGCTGAGTCATCAACAAAAGAGTTTTACAGAGCAGAAGGACAGGGCCCAGAATATTCTGAGCAGAGCAGCACATAGAGACACAGGGGTTCCTGCTAAGACAGCCTGACTCAGCAAGACACTCTTTCCCACAACTTGGTGGTTATCTGCGCACTTTTATTCCTGATGGTTACAGTTTCAAGTCATATCATTCTCCAGTGTATTACTTGGGTCCTTTCTATTTTGTGATCACTGAACCTTGCTATAAAACTGTACTGCGTGAGTATAAAGTTTGTGAGCTCTGATAATAGACTTTTCACTTTGAGTCCACAGGATACCATGGCTATGCTGGAATACGACGTGGGTATCTGAAAAGAAGGACTGAAATGGATGCTATGGTCTTCAATTAAATTACCTCACCATCTCTTTCTGGGATACCTTGCTGCACTAAGGAATCAACAGTCAAATGAACTCAATCTCTCAGAACACATGCAGGGGAATTCAATATACCAACTCTTAGGGAGATAGCTTCTACCATCTAAATAATGCAACAGAAGGAGCCAGAGAAAGAAGTTACAAAACATGGGCAGAATAAAGACCTCTATTTTTTCACTAGATGGAGACTTTCTCTTTGCTAATTAATTAATTTTTCCTTTATGCATGACTATTTGTTCACACCCTAGCCAAAATGAAAACAGAAGACTTCAAGACTCGAAAATTAAATGGTTGTTGTGTGTCTGTTCCTAATTATCAGGCCACTTCTCTGAGGCTCACTTTGATCTCCATCAAAATTGGGAGATTCATCTGGATGACCTCTAAGATCACTTTCAAACTCCAGATCCTGTTAATTGATGACATTACTGCTGGCATCCTAGATGTACCACCTCTTCATCTCTTTTCTGTCTCGCAATATCAACACAGGTCTATCAAATCCTATTTTACACACTGGTACTAAACACTTAATTTAGAGCCCTAAAAACCAATTCGTCAGAACATCACACACTTTCCTTTTCTAGAACTGTAGAAGTTGGGAATAATATTCTTTTTATCAGTACTGACATTGGCAAAATGGATTGGCTGATGGGAATTTGCAGCCAGAGGAAATATGCAGCTATTTTGCTGGAAAGAGAATGGCTTTATCTGATTTTTGTCTTCTTCAAAATCATCCAACTCAGTCCTGAGTCCATTACCAGGAGGAAAGATGATTTGGGAAGACCTGGGGATGAGATTTTGTCATTCCTATGATTTCACTCTGTGCCATCTGGATGTCATAGTCTTTTATGTTCCTCTTAAAATCCTCAGACATCATGTCCTTATCATTTAAGAATTAGTACTTAGGGATATATTTAGATACACGATACATTTCATATTTAAAAACAAAATATCCTCATTATTATTGCCTTTCCCACACAGCTGACTAATCCTCTGCTACTTGGGGAAAGTTGCAGGTATATTTCCTCCCTAAACAATAAGAAAAAAAAAAAAGGATTTTCTAAGAGAAGCACTGTGTATGTTTGGGATAATCAGAAATTCTATATCCCTCAATCTCCTTCTCTCTCAAATGAAGGGTTTGGATTAAGATCTCTTTATGTGCTAACATTCTAATAAAACCAAGCATTTTATTCAGTCCATCAACAGACTTCAACCTAAAATCAAAAAGTCAGTCTCAAGAGTGAGGAGCATTGCAGGTCCACATGGCAAGGATACACAAGATGCTGAGTCTGAAGAAAATACCTGGGTGTTTAGCTTCTGCATCTTATCCAACGAGATACCATGAAGGACGCTGACCCTTCAGTTCAGTTCAGTCGCTCAGTTGTGTCTGACTCTTTGCGACCCCATGAACCACGCACCTCAGGTGTCCCTGTCCATCACCAACTCCCAGAGTTTACCCAGACTCATGGCCATCAAGTCAGTGATGCCATCCAAGCATCTCATCCTGTCATCCCCTTCTCCTCCTGCCTTCAATCCTGCCTAGCATCAGGGTCTTTTCAAATGAGTCAGCTCTTCACATCAGGTGGCCAAAGTATTGGAGTTTCAGCTTCATCATCAGTCCTGGCAATGAACATCCAGGACTGGTCTCCTTTAGGATGGACTGGTTGGATCTCTTTGTAGTCCAAGGGACTCTCAAGAGTCTTTTCCAACACCATGACTCAAAAGCATCAATTCTTCAGTGCTCAGCTTTCTTTATAGTCTAACACTCACATCCATACATGACTATTGGAAAAACCATAGCCTTGACTAGATTGACTTTTGTTGGTAAACCAATGTCTCTGCTTTTTAGTATGCTGTCTAGGTTGATCATAACTTTCCTTCCAAGGAGTGTCTTTTAATTTCATGGCTGCAATCACCATCTGCAGTGATTTTGGGGCCCAAGAAAATAAAGTCAGCCACTGTTTCCACGGTTTTCCAGTCATTTTGCCATGAAGTGATGGGGCCAGAGGCCATGATCTTCGTTTTCTGAATGTTGAGCTTTAAGCCAACTTTTTCACTCTCTACTTTCACTTTCATCAAGAGGCTTTTTAGTTCTTCTTCACTTTCTGCCATAAGAGTGGTTTCATCTGCATATCTGAGGTTATTGATATTTCTCCCAGCAATCTTGATTCTAGCCTGTGCTTCTTCCAGCCCAGCATTTCTCATGATGTATTCTGCATATAAGTTAAATAAGCAGGGTGATAATATACAGCCTTGACGTACTCCTTTTCCTTTTTGGAACCAGTCTGTTCCATGTCCAGTTCTAACTGTTGCTTCTTGACCTGTATACAGGTTTCTCAAGAGGTAGGTCAGGTGGTCTGGTATTCCCATCTCTTTCAGAATTTTCCACAGTTTATTGTGATCCACACAGTCAAAGGTTTCAGCATAGTCAATAAAGCAGAAATATGTGTTTTTCTGGAACTCTCTTGCTTTTTTGATGATCCAGCAGTGTTGGCAATTTGATCTATGGTTCCTTTGCCTTTTCTAAAACCAGCTTGAACATCTGGAAGTTCATAGTTCATGTATTGCTGAAGCCTGGTTTAGAGAAGTTTGAGCATTACTTTACTAGTGTGTGAGATGAGTGCAATTGTGTGGTAGTATGAGCATTCTTTGGCATTGCCTTTCTTTGGGATTGGAATGAAAACTGACCTTTTCCAGTCCTGTGCCCATTGCTGAGTTTTCCAAATTTGCTGACATATTGAGTGCAGCACTTTCACAGCATCATCTTTTAGGATTCAAAATAGCTCAACTGAAATTCCATTACCTCCACTAGCTTTGTTCGTAGTAATGATTCCTAAGGCACACTTGACTTCACATTCCAGGATGTCTGGCTCTAGGTGAGTGATCATACCATTGTGATTATCTGGATGGTGAAGATCTTTTTTGTACAGTTCTTCTGTGTATTCTTGTCACCTCTTCTTAATATCTTCTGCTTCTGTTAGGTCCACACCATTTCTGTCCTTTATTGTGCCCATTTGTGCATGAAATGTTCCCTTGGTATCTCTAATTTTCTTGAAGAGATCTCTAGACTTTCCCATTCTATTGTTTTCCTCTATTTCTTTATATTGATCTCTGAGGAAGGCTTTCTTATCTCTCCTTGCTATTCTCTGGACCTTTACTTTCAGGGTGATAGATCTTTCCTTTTCTCCTTTGCTTTCACTTCTCTTCTTTTCTCACCTATTTGTAAGGCCTCCTCAGACAGCCATTTTGCTTTTTTGAATTTCTTTTTCTTGGGGCTGGTCTTGATCCCTGTACAATGTCACGAACCTCTGTCCATAGTTCATCAGGCACTCTGTCAGATCTAGTTCTTTAAATCTATTTCTCACTTCCAGTGTATAATATAAGGGATTTGATTTAGGTCATACTTGAATGGTCTAGTGGTTTTCCCTACTTTTTTCAATTTAAGTCTGAATTTGGCAATAAGGAGTCATGATCTGAGCCACAGTCAGCTCCCAGTCTTGTTTTTGCTGACTGTATAGAGCTTCTCCATCTTTGGCTGCAAAGAATATAATCAATCTGATTTCACTGTGGGACATCTGGTGATGTCCATGTGTAGAGTCTTCTCTTGTGTTGTTGGAAGAGGGTGTTTGCTATGACCAGTGCATTCTCTTGGCAAAACTCTATTAGCCTTTACCCTGCTTCATTCTGGACTCCAAGGCCAAATTTGCCTGTAACTCCAGGTGTTTCTTGACTTCCTACTTTTGCATTCTAGACCCCTATAATGAAAAGGACATCTTTTTTGGGTGTTAGTTCTAAAAGGTCTTGTAGGTCTTCATAGAACCGTTCAACTTCAGCTTCTTCAGTGTTACTGGTTGGGGCACAGACTTGGGTAACTGTGATACTGAATGGTTTGCCTTGGAAATGACCAGATATTATTCTGTTGTCTCGGAGATTGCATCTAAGTACTGCATTTCAGACTCTTTTGTTGACCATGATGGCTACTTCATATCTTCTAAAGGATTCCTGCCCACAGTTGTAGATATAATGGTCATCTGAGTTAAATTCACCCATTCAAGTCCATTTTAGTTTGCTGATTCCTCGAATGTCAATGTTCACTCTTGCTGACCTTTATGACCTCACAGATAAGTCTACCTCCTAGCTTTCACATCTTTACTCTGGTGGTCTTTATCTGTTATTCCCCTTTCAGGAAAGGAAAGAAATGGTCAGAAAGGCAGCTTCAAACTAGGCAGCCAAGCAGCCATCTCCTGACAGAACTAACCAGGGCTATCTGCCTCCAGGTCAAATCAAACCAGATATGACCTGTGATGAGATACCTCCATTAACTACAAGGTGAGTCATTGAAAATAACAACAGCAATAATAACAATAAACTGTTTACCAATATATAATTGATATACAGAAAGCTGTACATACTTAATGAATGTAATTTGATGAGTTTGGGATAAGCACACACTAACACTGCCTAAACAGAGAAGCCTGGCAGGCTACAGTCCATGGGCTTGCAAAGAGCCAGGTGACTGACTAATTGCACGTGTGCATGTGTGCACACACACAAAACCATCACTAAGAATCTATGCCATAAGCAGCCATCCCTCCAAACATTTTCTCCTGTCCTCTTTATTTTTTGTGATCAGAATACAACATAAGATATACCTCCTGGCACATTTTTAAGGGTACAGCATAGTCTCACTATCAGCTCTGAGTTGAGCAGTAGATCACTAGAACTTGAAATGTGAGCAGACAAAAAGGCCATGTGCATTTTCAGACTTTTTCAAAGTCTGCCTTGTTTCTCAAGTCTAGAAATGCACCATCTGCTCTGTCACATATTGCCATGCTTCCCCACCGCTGACAGTTTGACCGAGCCCTGGGTCTCAGGACCCTCACACCCCACATGCTGACCCTGCTCTGCTGGGAGTAGTAGGCAAAGGGCTCTGCCAAGGGAGTGGCATGTGGAATCCTCAGGGCCCCCGACAGCATCAGACAACACAGTAGAAGAGTCACGGAGAAACTAGCTGCCCTGGGGATGTAGCCAGTGGGGAGGAGAGATGAGAAGAAATGGAGCACAGGAGGAGCCTTCTCTCCCCGCTCTGTGCATTACTCTGAGCTGCGTGATGTCCCCCCTTGCACACACTCACAATCCCACACTCCAAGAACACACCTGTCCACATATCTGGTGCCTCTCTCTGCTCTTGATGAAGTGGTAGCCAGTGCAGTAACAAGAGGACCAGCCTTCAGTGTTTTCTTCTCTCACACTTTCCTTCATCCATACCCCTATCCTTGGGACTCACGAGTAAACTGAGACCAGATCGAGCTTTCTCTTGCTCTCTGCTCCATGGGAGACCCAGGCGAAGGCCATCGGTGCCAGAGTGCTTCTAAAAAGCAGGTTCTTGAGAGAGAACTTTGCAGCAGGATTGGTCGTCTACCCGAAAGCAGTAGGGGCCCTTCAGAGCAAAGCACCTACAAGCATAAATGGAGCTTCTGTGCTGGCCAGGACACTGGTCCTAATTCCCTGTAAGAGACAGGGTTGCCCCAGTGCAGCGGAGCCAAACAGGGAGGACTAAGGGTGGAGGCCATGTGGGAAGCTTTTTGCACTTCCATGTCCTGGCAGTAACTGTTTAGGGGAAAAATATAAAACTACAGCCTAACAAAGGGAGATAAACTAAACCCTCAGGCTCAAGGTCTGGGTCACACCACAAGGCAGTAAATCCAGACGGGAAAACCTAAAAGGGGAAGTAAGGAGAAGGAAGATGAATTTCAGTTTCGGCCTCAGGCCAGCAACAGCAGTGGGCATGGTGGTTCGGATCACTACTCTATTAGCCTCAGGTTTATAGGAGGTACCAACCAGCCCTGAGCTTGAGGAAGGGCAGAGTCCATCACCGGGTTGGAGTTGTAACCTTGACACTATTTAGGGAAGGAGTGAAAGTGCTGTCATCCCCAAAGGAATAAAAGAACTGAGACCCATATTCTAGCACACACACCAGAAAGGGAGCCCAGTGGTGTGGAAAGGAGGTGTACACTATGGATTTGTGAGACACAAGCTTCCTGAATAATCGAAGTCTTTAGATTATTCTCAACACCCCCGCTGGATCAGACACTATCATGACCACCCATGCTCCTGTTGGGATTCTTGAGCTTTGACACAACTGGGGTCTACCTTCCCCAAAGCACTGTCCATTATAGCCTGTGAGCGTGACTTCCCGGCTCCCTCAGTGTCGGCTGAGAGGTACTGACACAATCAGGTCTTCATAGCAGTGAAACTCCACCAAAAACTCAACCTAGAGATAAGGCTCCCCGCCCTTTTCATCCTCAGGGGGACTGATCCAAGCCACGGGCTCTCCTGGCACCTTCCTGGAAACGCCTGCCACTTGCCTTGTGTGGAGCAAGCAGGTCTCATCAGCACCACGCAGTCTGCCTGCAGTGACACACGAGGACACGGCTGCTGCAGTAACACTTTCTGTCTTGACTAAGACCTTGACTAAGGCAGCTGGTGTAGAAATCATTGTGTATCATTAAATTATGATCAGTGAGTAGTAACGTCAGGACTGGTGTCCACACAAGGCAGGAAGATATGAAGACAAGGGCTTGTGGTGTGTAGAACAGGAAAGCTCCTTGAGGCTGGAGAATGTCAGCATGGGAAACAACTGGAATTCACCAAGGTTCACTTTTGAATCTCAGAGATGAGAAAGTTAAAGCTTAAAGCAATCTCTTGATGTTCCCAGGGTTATAGGGCTTACACAACAGTACAACTCAGACTGGAACTCATGTCTTGGGAGCCTTAAATCAGACTGCTTTCCACTGCACCAGACTATGTGCAGCAAGGGTTGGCTGAATTCCCCACTACTCCCAAGAGGGTGGTCTGTACAAACTGTTTATTTGGCCCCAAAGAAAATATGGATGTCATGTCAGGCCATAACATTAATGACGATGATTTACACATAAGTGAGATTTCTGCATGGACCTAACTCTGAAACAACAATTACAATTACCTTATTCTCCTTGTTACCAATTTCCATACACAGAATCACACATGTTTTACAGAGTTCATTCACTCACCATTTCCAACTTTTCCTACAGGAGCACATTCAAATTTATGGTACTTAAGTCAGTTTTGCATCTGACCATTCCCCAATGCCTGATCATTTCTTGGTAAGCAGTCAAAATTGAATTTCTGGAGCTATAAGCTTGGGTATCCCATACCCTAGGCCATTTTTAGTAATTCCTAAAGCCCAGCTTAATTTTTACACAGTTTGATAGCCTCTGTGCTTGAGATTACTGTGGGGAAATTACTGTTTCAAAGCACCCAAGAGTACCCTAGTGAGTGAAAAAAAAAAAAATGAATGAAATATTCACAAGTGCCTGACATTCTCCCAGACAGTTATGTTCACAGAGCAGGAATCGGAGTCATTACGATGTTCTGTGACCTTACATAACATCTACGGACCTCAGTTCTTCCATCCTAAAATAAGGACTTGGAACAGATGATCTCTGTGGACTGCTTAAACTCTAACATTTTATGATTCATTATGATTTTCTCCTTTACGTATTTTTCCCTTTCTTGTTTCATTAAAGTTCCATCTCCCAAACTCTATTCTGTCTGTTTACAGATCTATTTTTAAGATCACAATACCTTGCTCTTCTCTCAAGAAATATTGAAAATTTTAATTAACTTTGATGAAATATTTTGATATGAGTTGCTGTAGGAAATTAGGCAATTTGCACCACCCTTAGATCACAGATGCATTAGAGTGTGGCAGGTGGGGATTCAGTACACACAGCTTCTCAAATGCAGGACTCTCAAACTTCAGATCATGCTCTCAACTGTTACATAATGCATGAGAACATTGTATTAATAGGAGCAACTTGATAAGTCTAACAAAAACAAAAGGATATGTACCTAATCCTAAGAATACTTGCAATTCAGCTCTATCTTTCATGTGTTGAAATGCTTCTGTGTATCTTGGATTTATACAAAATAGACTGATTGCACTTAATACACTCTCAAAATCTTATTTATGTACCATTACTATTAAAGAGGAAGACAGTAAACAGGAGCCTATAATAAAAGTACAAGAGAAAAGCAAAAAGAGCAAGGCAAAGAGAATGAAAAGGAGTGATTCGCTTGACAGCACTGAACTCTATCCTCTAGCAAATAAATAAATAAGAAGAAGAAGAAAGAAAAGAAAAAAGGATATACATACTATATAGGTAAGTAAAGCATTAAAACATTTTTTAAATCCCTCTATTATATTTAGACTCTCATGCAGATATAAAACGACCTTAAGCAACTCAATATTTTTGTTTAAAGTAGGTATCAGAAAGTGCTGTTTGCCAAAAAAAATTGACAAATCAAAGTCTGTAATCTCCCACCTTCCTTTCTGTGCCCTTTCAAATCCCAACTTCGAGATGGCTCACGATTCTCTTTCACTTTCTAGTTAACAAAATTTGGCTACTTCAGTTGACCCCCTCCTAATTTCTTCCACTTTTCCCTCTTGAAAATGTTTGGTACTCTAAAGCTGCTGCTGCTGCTGCTAGGTTGCTTCAGTCGTGTCCAACTCTGTGCAACCCCATAGACGGCAGCCCACCAGGCTCCCCGTCCCTGGGATTCTCCAGGCAAGAACAAAGCTGCTCCTCATTTATTCCCTGAGGACGCTAGTGGCGCTTCCTCCGTCCGAATAACTGATCATCATGTGAGATGCCAGGAGAAACGTGCCTGGGACAATGCTACCCTGATGACTGGGGAAAGCTGCTGTCGGCAAACGACGCTCCACGCCCCACAAGACAGAAAAAGAAGGGGCTCAGCATCCTGGCAACCTATTTCTGAAATGATGTCAATCCCTGATTTAGACTGATCTTGTTAGAGTTTCCATGTTTCCACTTCAAAGGCTTTATTATGGAAGTGTGCTATAGTCAACCAATCCTCAGATTAACTCCAGGTTTAATCAAACTTGATCTCCCAGTTCTCAGCTCCAGCCTTTGGAGGAAAGAGCCATTACTTTCAATTTCTTGGTCGATCCCATGGTCTTTATTACTCTGATTGTGTACTAACCTCAGAGAGCAGAACCAACCAAGGGATTGTAGGTAAAAGGAGGTGGATTGGATTTTAATTGAACTTTAATTTGCAGAGAAGAAATA
The DNA here is from genome assembly GCF_032452875.1 of Bos javanicus. NCBI lineage: Eukaryota > Metazoa > Chordata > Mammalia > Artiodactyla > Bovidae > Bos > Bos javanicus. Next base: position 5,292,245 of record NC_083894.1, read on the forward strand.
CCGAGACTGATGAGCAAAAGAAAAGCTGGTTCCTGCAAATCTGAACCCATGACCAGAGGATGTATTTTAAGGCCCAGAAATATAAGAGATGGACCTTTCTGGCCATTTTAAGTAGATTTCCTGACAGAAATCAGGGAACAATTGTGCATTTCTTTCCACACTTGGAGGCTCCTCTAAACAACACAGGCTCCCTCTTCGGTTTCCCCCTTTTTTCATTCACAGATTGGGGAATCCCAGTCACAGCACTTATCAACAGCCAAAAAAATGGTACAGGGTGGAGGATGGTGTCCAGATTTCCCAGATCCCTGTATTTACCCAATAATTCTCTGCATTTTTCCTACCCCCTGATTATTCTGCATAACTCCATTTTTAATGCAGATGTGTCTCAAAGTTCTATTCTTGGTCCTACTATTTTCCTGCTTACTAATCTGACTTTGGCCACCTGATGCGAAGAGCTGACTCACTGGAAAAGACCTTGATGCTGGGCAAGATTGAAGGCAGGAAGAGAAGGGGATGACAGAGGATGAGTTGGTTGGATGGCATCACCGGCTCAATGGACATGAGTTTGAGCAAGCTCCAGGAGTTGGTGATTGACAGGGAAGCCTAGCATGCTGCAGTCCATGGGGTCACAAAGAGTCGGACACGACTGAGCGACTGAACAACAACTCTGTCTGGACAGTCACTCCATTGCCGCATTTAATGTCTGATATCGATTCCCAGGCAAATCTCTCTCAAAATCAAACACTCAGACTCAACATCTGCCAAGCTTCCTGGTTATGTTCCTCTTTTTTCTTAAAGGTTGAAAGCATCTCCCCAGCTAGAAAACTCTGAATCTTTTCCCACCTTTTTCTCATCGCCCACATTCAATCTGTCAGTGGTTGTTATGAGCCCGCGGAGATGCTCTTTCACTTCGGCTTCATTCTTTCCATACTCCAGACTGACGCCCTAGCTCAGACACTGCCTCCACCCTGACCTGTCTGACCAGAGCCCTGCCTACCGCCTGGCCCCTCAGGCCTCATTAGCATCTCCAGGAGAGCCTGCCACAAGTGCGGAACGCCAGGCCCCACCCAGACCCACCCCACCGAGTCAGAAGCTGCTGCAGCAGGATTCCCTGGTGCTTCTTCTGCTCATTTACATTCGAGAACACAGCCTCATGCCTGTGCTTCCCCTCTTTTAGCCTCCCCCCGCCCTGGTGCTCCTTTTAAACACGGGAGACTTTCAAGATCCAAAACAGAGGTCGAGCATAAACACGGCTGCAAACAACAGGACTTGGCGCCCCTGAAAAGGCTTTATACTGGGAGCCCTACTGGTTCACTGGGCTGAAAATCTATTCATGTGGGTCCAAAAAAAAACTATGTGGTTTTACTGTTGGACCTTGATAATATACATGTGATATGCGAGAAGGCTATTTCCCTTGCCTTTTTCTTGTTTTTCTTGTCATTTTTCACGTTTTCGAGTGTTTCCCCTGGATTTTATTATTTTTACTTTTTACATTTTCTTGCCCATAATATTGAGAACAAATGCATATTCCTAATAAACCTTGCTTTTTAAACTCAGAATTGCAGCACATTTATAACTGAACTGAGACAGAAGTGACATCTCTTTTGGATACATGACAAAATACAAGTCAATTAAGGAAAGATAGATTATTAACAAAGCACATATTTGGAGGCAATTGACTAGACATAAAAGTATGACCTATAATATTATCTCACATTTTGCATCAAGATAAACTAAAAAATGGAACAAAGATTAAAAGCCAGTATTAAACAGAAGGCTTAGAATGGTAGAATGTATGTGTAACCCTGGAAAAATGCAGACCTTTCCAAACACTAGTGTATGAAAACAAAACAAACACCATGAGAAAAGTCAAAAGGCAAACAGTCCATTAAAAAAAAATTTTGCAACTCACACAACTTTTAAAGATTTCTATAACTAATTTCTTTTCCATGGGGATGGTCTTGATCCCTGTCTCCTGTACAATGTCACGAACCTCAGTCCATAGTTCATCAGGCACTCTATCTATCAGATCTAGTCCCTTAAATCTATTTCTCACTACCCTGTATAATCATAAGGGATTTGATTTAGTTCATACCTGAATGGTCTAGTGGTTTTCCCCACTTTCTTCAATTTCAGTCTGAATTTGGCAATAAGGGGTTCATGATCTGAGCCACAGTCAGCTCCCGGGCTTGTTTTTGCTGACTGTATAAGGCTTCTCCATCTTTGGCTACAAAGAATATAATCAATCTGATTTCGGTGTTGACCATCTGGTGATGTCCATGTGTAGAATCTTCTCTTGTGTTGATGGAAGAGGGTGTTTGCTATGACCAGTGCGTTCTCTTGGCAAAATTCTATAATTCCAGTCCCCTATAATGAAAAGGACATCTTTTTTGGGTGTTAGTTCTAAAAGGTCTTGTAGGTCTTCATAGAACCGTTCAACTTAAGCTTCTTCAGTATTACTGGTTGGGGCATAGGCTTGGATTACTGTGATATTGAATAGTTTGCCTTGGAAACAAACAGAGATCATTCTGTCGTTTTTGAGATTGCATCCAAGTACTGCATTTTGGACTCTCTTGTTGACCATGATGGCTACTCCATTTCTTCTAAGGGATTCCTGGCCACAGGAGTAAATATAATGGTCACCTGAGTTAAATTCATCCATTCCAGTCCATTTTAGTTCACTGACTCCTAGAATGTCAACATTCACTCTTGCCGTCTCCTGTTTGACCACTTCCAATTTGCCTTGATTCATGGACCTAACATTCCAGGTTCTTATGCAATATTGCTCTTTACAGCATCGGACCTTGCTTCTATCACCAGTCACATCCACAACTGGGTATTGTTTTTGCAACACCGACTCGATGGATATGAGTTTGAGTGAACTCTGGGAGATGGTGATGGACAGGGAGGCCTGGCGTGCTGCAATACATGGGGTCTCAAAGAGTCAGACACGACTGAACAACTGAACTGAACTGATAACTAATTTATAAGTAACACATTTAAATTTATAAGTAAAAAAAAAAAAAAAACACTGACCCAATCAAATATAGGCAAAAGTAGTAAATAGTGAGTTTATGGGGAAAAAAATACAAAAGAATCTCAACACAAAAACAAGATGCTGAAATCCACTCCTAAAAAGTGCTTATTAAACTCCTCCAAGCTTCCTTTATTTCATGGATAAGACTGTCAAAATTTGAAAAATGTATCTCTCACTGTTGGTAAAACTATTGAAGAAGTACCATGAAGAATATAAATGAACATAATTCCTACAAGTAACAATCCTTGATAACTATCAAAATTAGAGACTCAATATCTTTTGAACTCAGTAACCCTAGTTCTTGCAATTTATTCTTGAGGTTTCCTTGCTACATGCAAAGTGACAGATTTACATTGTTTGTAAAAAATTAAACCCACTAAAATAACAACAGGAAACCAGTAAAATAAACTACAGTACTTCCATAGCCTTTAGCTTTTAGAAAATACAGAAAATTTCCAAAATGTATATTTTAAGGAAAAAAGAAGCAAAATAGGAAACGTGTATAAAGTTTCCTACATGCTACCTTTTGTGTAAAAGGGTGGGAAATAATAATGTACATTTATCTTTGCATAAAAAGCCTTTGGAAGGATACACATGAAAAACAAATAAAATTGGTTACCTGTGGATGTTGGAGTTTGACTATGAGCTGAGCAGATGGGAAAGATATACAGTATGCTTTTTTGAGCAATATAAGTACATATATGTATGCATATGTATACATGATCAGTCGTGTCTGACTCATTGGGACCCCAAGGACTGTAGCCCACCAGTCTCCTCTATCCAAGGGGTTTCCCAGGCAAGAATCCTGGAGTGGATTCTCATTTCCTCCTCCAGGGGATCTTCCAGACCCGGGGATAAAACCCAAGTCTCCTGTGTCTCCCGCATTGCAGGTGGATGTTTTAGTGCTGTTGCAGGGGAAGCCCCATAAGTACATATACTGTTTCGTAATTCTACAAAAGCACTTTTCAAAGTCTCCACATTTCTACAGGTTATCACTCCAATTTCTATACCAATACTCAACCTAACTCTAATATTCCTTCCTAGTATCATCTTCTACCACCCAGCCTTACTGAACTGCATGTTAATCCCCTGAAATGCTCTGTACATTTTCCAGGTTATTATTTAACAATCATTCTCACTTGGAAATGCCCTTCCATCCCTCCTAACAGTTTAACAAAACATCTCTGTCCCCGCAAAACCATTTTCTCTTCTCCGAGCCTTCCCTATTAAAGAAGCGGCCTCCTCCTTGGCACCCATCTAAAACCTATAGTATTACACTTGATGGATTTCAACACTCTGCTCTGTATTATAATCCTATTGTTCTATTTTCATTATTTAAAACAGGCATTTTACTAACAAAATGTTGGTAACATTATCAATGAAGAGAATGAAAATCATAACAAACTAATATCATACAGGCAAAGAATGCTTTTACAATACACTTAATGATTATGGTCAAAATACGACTATACAGAGTACAGATGAGCAGTGTAGAATCACTTACAGTGATAACACTCCGATCTCATGGCTTTTTAGCTATCTACGAGAACTTAAACCCTTTAGCTAAGGGTTTCTCTAGCTTCTGGAGAAAGGAACGGCAACCCACTCCAGTATTCTTGCCTGAAGAATTCCATGGACAGAGGAGCCTGATGGGCTCCAGCCCATGAAGTCACAGAGTAGGGCATGACTGAATGATTAACACTAACTTTTTTCACATTTTCTTTCCTCTAGCTGCAAAGAACTTTTAGACTTTAAAATATGCACCCACATATTTCTTTCACATTTTTATCACTTGTATTGTGATTCTGATTAATTAACTCTTTCCAGTCCCCTTTTTCACTTAGAAACAGTGGAGTGGTTTCTGTGGAAAGCAAAAGGTATTGCTGAGGTCAAGGAGAAAACACAGAATCCTTGCTTCTCAGGATGACATGAGGGATACATATTTCCTAGAAGCTGGCAATGTTTGGGGCTTCCCTGGTAGTTCAGATGGTAAAGAGTCTCTGGGTTGAGAAGATCCCCTAGAGAAGGAAACGGCAACCCACTCCAGTACTCTTGCCTGGAAAATCCCATGGATAGAGGAACCTGGTGGGCTTCAATCCATGGGGTCGCAAACAGTCGGACACGACCGAGTGGCTTCACTTTTTCTCTTTCTTCTTTGGCGATGTTCTGATAGCCTTACAGATTCATAAAGCCTTTCTGTGTTTTATCTTTCTGCTCTGTCCTAATTACCTTGAAGACCCCAAGTCCCCGAAATAACCTCTCAGGCTCACTGATGATAAAGCCGAGGAAACTACATTTTGTTCTCCCTGGCCCATTTTTTTTGCCTATTTCTCCATTTCGTCAACCCAATGCAATTTAAGATTCTTTATCTCTTACACTCATGCAATTTAATAATCCCTGTTAATTAAACTCTTGTACGCTCCCCAACCCAATTCCAAAACACACTGCCAAATATAAAATCTTTGACCTTGCTTTCAAGCTCCAGGAGCCAGAGATGCCTTTTCTAGCTTTTTTTTTTTTTTTTTCATTTTTTCCTTCTCTTCTATTATTCACTTAACCAAGCATTGAGGTGGCTTCAGACTAAAAAATATCTGACAATCAATATCACACATCACCACTGAAGACATTTCCAAGACAAGATCACTTGTCTTCTCAGTGATCTCTGAAAAAGCTGGAACTGTTCATGGAACAGACTTGTTCCCAGTTCCTAGCCAAGTAGTCACCTCATCTCTAGCCTTCACTGTCTAGTCCAAGGGCATCGATAGCTGATTTTTCTTTCCTGGTCAATGGTGTGATTAGTCTTCAAAACCAAGCATCTCTTCCTTAGCAATGACAGTGCCATATAGATGGCAAGACTCCTTAATAAATAATTTTCTAAAACACTTAGTGTCTATGGTACATATAAATAGACTCCATATAATAAATATTAGTGATTATCATTATTTTTGTATTTGAACACTCATGCTATATCCCTTCTAATTTTCATAATAATTTTGATAAAGATTTCAATTGCCAGAACCTAGTGAAGCGGAGTTCCTTCCTATCAAGAGAAAGAGTGCTTCCTACATGCAGATATCACAATGACCTCTTTCCACATCAAGAGCAGTACCTAACCCCACTTTGAAACCTGGAGCAGGTCTGTACTAGACAGGATTTAGTACAGACCAGATCTGTACTAGAGCAAAGAAAACAATCATGCAGGCTGAGAAATCCCATGGTCTGCCGGCCGCAGGCTGGAGACTTAAAGAAGCTGGTGGTGTGATTCTAAGGATCTGAGAGCTGGGTGGTCGAGGCAGGAGAAAGTCAGCATCCCCACTCCATGGTCAGGTGGCATGAGTGAGTTCAGCTCTCCTCCAATTTTCTGTCCTACGCAGGCTCTCGAGAGGCTGCCTGAAGCCCGCCTGCTGTGGGGAGTGCCCTGTGCTTTCTTGAGTCTAGCCATTCAGAAGCCCATCTCCCCACAGAATGGGAGGAAATGATTGCAAATGAAGCAACCTACAAGGGATTAATCTTCAAAATAGTAAGTGATCAATCTCACACATTTCCATATCCAAAAAATCACCACCAACAACAATAACAACAAACAACCCAATCAAAAATGGGCAAAAGTTTTAAACAGATATTTTCCCAAAGAAGACATACAGATGGCCAAAAAGCACAAGAAAAGACAATCAACATCACTAATTATCAGAGAAATGCAAAGCAAAGCTACAAAGATATCACCCCATGCCAGTCAGAATGGCCATCATTTAAAAAGTCCACAAACAATAAATTCTGGCGAGGGTGTGGAGAAAAGGGAACCTTCCTACATTGTTGGTGGGAATGGAAATTGGTAAGGCTGCTATGGTGAACAGTATGGAGGTTCCTTAAAACCTAAAAATAGAACTACCATATGACCCAGCAATCCCACTCCTGAGCTTATATCTGAAAATATAATAACAATAATTTGAAAGATGCATGCACCCCACTGCAGCATTATTTACAATAGTGAAGATAAGGACGCAACTAAATGTCTACTGACGGGAATGACTAAAGAAAATGCGGTACATATACACAAAAGAACATTACTCAGCCATGAAAAATGAAATAATGGCATTTGCAGCAATACGAACTGACCTAGAGATTACCTATTATCTACTATCTATTATCTCTGAGAAAGGACCATCATATGATATCATTCATAAGTGGGATCTAATTTTAAAAATGATACATATGAACTTATTTAAACTAATAGATACAGAAAATAAACTAATGGTTACCAAAGGGGAAATGTGAGGGAGGGATAAATCATGAGTTTAGGATTAACATATACACACTACTATTCATAAGACAGATAATCAACAAGGACCTAATGTACAGCACAAAGAACTTGACTGAATATTCTGTAATAACGTATATGAGAAAAGAATCTGAAGAAGAATGTGTATAACCGAATCACTTTGCTGTACACCTACAACTAACACAACTTTGTAAATCAATTATGCTCCAATAAAATTTTTTTAAATGCTGGAAGCAGATGACATCAAAGACTGAAAAACTAAATAAACATAATATCTAAAAAAAAAAAAACAAACAGACAAATGTCAATATTTCACACACATCCAGAAATAAAGTTTAGCCAGCTATCTGGGCACCTCATGGACTAGTCAAGTTGATGCATAAAATTAATCATCACCAGATCTCCTCTTATTCATTTCTGTATTTGCCCCAGAATCTGGCCACATACAGCAGATGACTTAAAAGAGTAGAAAAAATGAAGGTGTCAGTTAAATCACCCCCATCCCATTTTTCCCCCATTGAGATGGTGAACCAACTTTACCATCACAATCCAAGATCTTTCTCTCCAGAAAACAAACTGCCGTTTTCAATACTGCCCTTCATTGACCCTCGCAAGCTGACTTTTTCCTTTTTCAGGAAAGAAAGTTTGAAATGCAGACAAACCTTAAAAACACTCTTTCAAATTGAAAAAAAAAAAAGAAAAAAACTTTTGAAAAGGATTGTTTTGAGAGAGGTGGATGCCAATGGTACCCTGGCAAGATACAGCAAAATGTGAGGGTATTCTCTTTTTCAACTTGCCCAGGGAGGTAGATTTTTATTTGCTGAAAGGAAATCCATAGCAAGTCAGTCTGAGTCAGTCCCAGGCTGCTCCCCGCAGTCTGCAGACTGAGCGGCTGATACCTCTCCCGCAGCTCCATCATTCTGAAAAGAAATTTCAATTCCAGCCTCGGCAGGAGCAGGGAAACTCAGTTTGGAAGTTTCCATCTTGGTGGTCCATACAAAAAAAAAAAAAAAGCAAATTCCTTACAAAGAATTAGATTTCAATTTCTCATTAGAGGGGGGCTCGCTTCTGATAATTCTACAATGCAGAATGAAAGCTCCGTATGGTTTAACTCTTAGACACATACCCAAAAGATTTTTCTCTCTTTAAAGAAAGCACCTCATAAGATGCAGAAAGGATCTTTTTTTTCCTTCCTATTGCTAAATTTTTCTTTTTCCCATAAGCCTTGTTTTTCCCTTACCTCCATTTCTGAGCTGGTTTTCACTGTGAGAAGAGAAAAAAAACAGTTTCTAGAAGCCGACTAGGCTTAGCACCTATATGACTTACTCAAACAGGTGTGCCTAACCTCACAGTATAAGAGAAAAAGCATTATGACTTATTGCCAGTGAAAATTTAACCCTACGTCAAATGTCTCAAAAATAAGGATGCTCCCCGGCAGCCACTTTCACCTTGTGAACGAAGCTTTATTTGGCATTTATCATTACAATGGGGCACTTGGTGAGTTTCATACTCAAAAAGGAAAAAAAAAATCACCGCTGGTTACCAGAAAGCACTGAATTGCTTAGTGCACTCAGCTGTCTCACATGTGGGAGAACAGTCTTCCTTTTTTTTTATTGCACAGAATTCAGAATTGAATAGACCTAATGACAAACTGTTTGTACCCTAATCAATGGCTCATTTATGGGTCTGTTGAGGAAAATGAGTGCTTAGAAAAGAAATATTAAAGCCAAGGGACTTCTTGAAGACCTCCAAGTTCATAGGAGAAAACTGCTGGGCAAAGTTAAGAGACACACACACACACACACACACACACACATACACAAAATACTGTTCATCCTTTTGACTTACAAACAATGACAGCATTTTTTCCCAGATAGGTCTCCTGGATGTTACCTTAAACAGCATCAACAATGCTTTAAAGGCTCTGCAAAATCATTTCATTTTTCTTCCTGAAGACAATTTCCATGGCTTGCTCACTACTGCACAATACTATTTGCTGAGAAACCTCAGACTGGATTAGGCCTTTTTTTTTCCTTTCCCTAACATTGCATACAGGGAAGGCAATGGCAATCCACTCCAATACTCTTGCCTGGAAAATCCCATGGACAGAGGAGCCTGGTAAGCTGCAGTCCATGGGGTCATTAAGAGTCGGGCACAACTGAGCGACTTCACTTTCATGCATTGGAGAAGGAAATGGCAACCCACTCCAGTATTCTTGCCTAGAGAATCCCAGGGACAGAGGAGCCTGGTGGGCTGCCGTCTATGGAATCACAGAGAGTCAGACACGACTGAAGCGACAGCAGCAGCAGTAGCAACATTGTATAAGGTAAGAGCTTTCTTGTTGCCCCACAATTTGCAAACAGGTTCCATATGAGTTCAACTGGAAGTTTTCTTTCTATAGGTGCCTGGATTGGGTCAGCTCTAATGACCAAAGTGTGTGCAATGGTTTGATGTGTCCCTTACATGTAATTACATGTCTAGACGACATGCCAGAGCAAACTCTTGCCCAGCAGTTGGGAGGAGCAGAATGCAGAAGGCAACTCACAGGCGGGCTGAGGTGCGAGTCCATATGATGAGGGATGGCCATCAGTTCCAAGCTGGTGCAATCATGAGACAGGAAAGGAAGTTCAAAGCCAGATGCTGGTGTGGAGGGAACCTCCCCTTGGAACAGACTGACAACAGACTTGGAGTTCATGATCGCATGTGGGTGAAATTAGCAGAGGTTGACCAGGATGAGAGGTCTGGGATCTCGGACAGCGAGAAATCCCTGAATCTGACGCGTGGGGTCTGCTTGGTAGCAGCCCTCGTGCGTTTGGGCTGGCCCAGCTGCCCTAGGTGCCTGATCCTCTGAAACGGGTCCTGCCAGCAGCAACCACGCCACCTAGGCACCATCCTTTCTTGAATGGATATGGTAGTGTTCAAACCTACATCCTCCATATCTAGGGAAAGACAAGGTTCAATCACCCACAACAGCAACGCACAATCAAGAAACACATCTGTACAACCCACTGAAAATCATCTTCAATAGTCCATGAGTAACTGAAGCTGGGGCCATGTAAATAAGGCTGATCGTTTAATGTTTATGACACGTTACGTTTTAGAATCCATCCAAAGCGAGCATTACTCCATGAGTGAACGGCCATTTGCATCTTTTATTGTCCACCAAAGAGTACTTCTGACAGAGTTCTGTGACAGTGATCCGCCAAAAACACTATTTGGCAGCCAACAGCAAATCGTCTGTGGTTTCCCAAACCTACCTTCTCTGTATCTCAGGAGCTCACTGCATGATATTCACGAACTCTCTGTTACAATATTCCACCTGATAATGCCAGCAATTATTATATCCAATATGATGCAAATGACTCTTAGATAACACATGGCAAATGGCGGACCTGACAGTGTTTGTGAGCGAAATCAAAGCCTTACTGTCTTATTGATCAGTATTTGAATGTGCAATTGTACCCTTTAGGGAAGAGATCTTAATGGATGTCCGGCTGCCCATCAGAATGTGAGCCATCAACCGATGCTTCAATAAAACAACTCTGCAGAAAACAAACACATCATTTCCTGATCCCCACAGCATCAATTGAGTGTCCTCTGATGCTCAGTTTTAAATGGGACTTAGATGAGAAAATGTTCATGAGTAGCTTTATTTTATTTCGTGTTTTTGCAAATTAACCTTCCATAGGAAGCATCTGCTGTTGGTGCAATTAAAGCCATTGGAAATGTCCTTTATTCAGAAGAGAGCATTGAGTCCCTTCACCTCTCTGCTTTGTTTTTCCAGTTCCCCAAGCCAAATACTTCTGTGTGTGTTCTCAAAACAGGCCAATGTCTTTGTCTGCTCCTATTGAGCTTTTCTGTCTAGACTCAATGGGCTAAGACATTAGTAATAATGGTGCTTCTGGAATCTCGGTGGTACCGGACTTGGAGCTATTGACACAGCATTCTGTCCTATCAAAATAACTTTTTTTTTTTTTTTTGTAAAGTAAGCTCTTTGAAAACAGAGTAGGGAAAACATTTCTCTAATGCACATAATAGAATTACAGCACACAAAAAAGAAGAATGTTATATTTAAAATTGCCCGTAAAATTGATGGTAGATTTTACCTTTATGAATGATGGAAAGGAGATGGTTGAAATATAAGCTAATATCCAATTCATAGATGTACACAAATGCTCATCTATAGCACATCATCAGTTTCAAAGTGAGAGATTTCATTGCCATAAAGTTCCAGTGATTCAATATAGAGCTGCATGTGTACGTGCTAAGTCACTTCAGTCATGTCTGACTCTGTGCAACCCTAAGATTGTAGCCTGCAAGGCTCCTCTGTCCATGGGATTCTCCAGGCAAGAATGTGTAATAGGTTCCCATGTCATCCTCCAGGGGATCTTCCTGACTCAGGGATCAAACCCACATCTCTTATATCTACCTGCATTGGCAGGTGGGTTCTTTACCCCTACTACCACCTGGGAAGCCCATAGAGTGGCAAACTAACACAAATCCAGAACCTCCATAAACGTCAAGGGGAAATGAAAGGATCATTGCCAGCATCTACCAGGATAACTGATCTATACAATTACTCAATGAATAGTCAACATGATTAGTTATAATTCAATAGTTATAAAAATGGGTTACATAATTTTGTTCTAAGAAACTAAAAGAAAAAAATACATTCCGCTAAATAATGAAGACACCTCGAGTGTCTCCAGCTGCACCTGCACACTTGGTGGGAAATCTGATTACAGGTGAGCACAGTTATTTGTCAGGTAGGAGAAGGCTGTCTTTCTAACTGGCTTCAGCCATCATTTTCCTCTGGTAGAGTTTGTCATCATAAGCATCATAATGCTTCCTCTGGATGGACTGAACTTAATACTCACTTAGCATCCCACTTTTATTCTTTTCCCTCATGTCTTTGTATGTTTGACCCATTGAATCCTGCCTCTTGCATGGACAGCTACCACCCACCGAGACTCCTTTGCCCTCTGCCCATCTACAGAGCCACAAACACTGCAATTTTTATTTTGTTCACATATAGCACACATTCACTTGTCACATAGTAATGGTTAAAATGTAGCCATATCTTATTTTCTAGATCAGGAATCAAAGGCATAGGGAATTTATTGAAAGTCACATAAGTACTTGGTGTTATACCTGGTACTCACATGATCTCACCTTTTCCAAATACATCACATGTTGTGTACCTATTGTATGTACTTACATGTACATATGTTACTGTCTATATTCACGCATGCTAAGTCGCTTCAGTCATGTCTAACTCTTTGCAACCCTTTGGGTTGTAGCCTGCCAGGCTTCCCGGTCCATGGGATTCTCCAGGAAAGAATACTGGAGTGGGTTGCTGTGTCCTCCTTCAGGGATCTTCCCGACCCAGGGATTGAACCCACATCTCTTATCTCTCCTACATTGGCAGCCGGGTTCTTTACCACTAGCACCACCTGTTTACTGATGGCAGTGGGGGAATCTCCAGAGCAGAAGCAGGAGCCATTGGGCAGCGACAAGGAAGGTGTTAACTGTCTTGCCCATGAAGCCATCATGGCTCAGCAGACCTAATTCAGCAAGAAATCGTTGTGCAGAACCCTCTGGTCTGGGTCCTACACAGATAGTGCACTGAGGATAACAACGTCTGTCAACAGAAGGTCAAGGACCGCCACAGAAAGTACTCCTACATCCGCAAGACCAGGGCTGGTGGAAACTGCCTCTATCGCGCTTTTGGATTCTCCCACTTGGAGGCGTTGCTGGATGACAGCAAGGAATCGCAGCGGTTCAAGGCTGTGTCTGCCAAGAGTGAAGAGGACCTGGTGTCCCAGGGCTTCCCTGAGCTCACAACTGAGGATTTCCACCACACGTTCATGGGCCTGAACGAGCGGGTGGAGACGCAGACCTCAGTGGCCAACCTGCTGGTCTCCTTCAGTGACCAGAGCACCTTGGACCACCTGGTGATCTACCTGCAGCTGCTTCCCTCGGGCGACCTGCAGCGGAACAGCAAGTTCTTGGAGCACTGCATCCAGGGTGGGCGGACCATCAGGGAACTCTGCCAGCAGGAGGTGGAGCCCGCGCCCAAGGGGGGCGGCCACATCCTCATCCTGGCTCTGGCGTCTCCAGCTGAGTAGAGGGCATGGGCCGCGGCGAGGGCGGCACCACGCCCCCCCGAGGCCTCCAGCCCAAGGTCTGCCTTCTCTGCCGACCTGGACACCAGGACACCCTCTACGAATAGGCCTGCCCTCCCCTCTGCCAGGCGCTAAACGCATACAGAGGGGTTTTTGTGGTCGTAAATGATCATATTTCACTGCCCCACCCCCTTCCCTGTCACACGACCTTGCGTGTTTTATTAAGGGGGATGCTAGTGGCGATTTTTAAAAAAGCACTGGCACATTCGTAGTGCTTTGCAATTCTCAAAGGACTTACAGATACCCTATCTCCTTTTACCTTCAATATAAGCCAGTGCATAAGGGGAACAGGACGGTATTGTACTTTCAAATTTGAGGAAACCTGTCTCTCCAAGGAAAGGGGTGGGACACAGTGATTAGAAGAGGTTGCAAGCCTCGACTATGTGGTTGCAGTTCCAACAAGTGTACTTAGATTCCAGCTTTTCTGTTTACCAGCGTGTGGCCTCAGGTAAGTTGTCTAAGCACTCCATGCTTCATTTATCTTATCCAAGCCAAACAAAGACCTGAAAAATGAGACTGAACCACTACACACATATTAGAATGGCCAAAATTCAGAACAGTGATGACACTGTGCTGGTGAGCAACAGGAAGTCTCATCCACTGGTGGGCGAACCCAGGATGGGACACTTATTTTGGACGGCAGTTTGGCAGTTTCTTACACAACTGAAACACTCTTATGTGATCCAGAAATCACAACCCTTGGTATTTATCCAAGCAAGTTGAAAATGAATGCTCACACAGAAGCCTGCCCATGCATGTTTTCAGCAGTTTTATTCATAATTGTTAATTTTCAGAAGCAACCATGATGTTCTTCACTAGGTGGTGAATGGATGAACAAATGTTGGTCATGCAGACAATGGACTAGTGTTAAGCCCTAAAAAGAAATGAGTTATCAGGCTATGAAAAGATATGAAGGAAACTTACAAGCATAATCTTAAGTGAAAAGTCAACATGAGAGGAAAACATACTGTCTGATTCCAATCATAGGACATTCTGGAAAAGGCAAACTTATTAAGATAGTAAAGACTGGTGGATGCCCGGGGTAGGATGGAGGGAGGGATCAATAGGTCATGCACAGAAGTATTTAGGACAAAAAATTTCTCTATATGATACTATAAGGATGGATATACATCATTATACAATTGTCTATAGACACAGAATGTACAATACTAAGAGGGAACCCTGATGTAAACTGTGAACTATGAACCCACATCCTCTGCCTGCCTTTTGTCTGTAGAAAAACTTCAAAGAAAAAATTTAATTAGGAAAGTGAGAAAAATGCCAAAAGAAAGGAAAACAGTCAAGCAAGACAAAAAATAATAAAACTTTAGCCATGAAACAAGTCCAAAGAATTTTAGCTCCTCCTCAAGGACTGCACATAATATTCTGAGTCATGTCCTTTGAGCTGTTTTCCAGATTCTGAAGCCCCAGCCAAGAAGATGAAGTTAACTGTGTGCTGCCCACAAGCACGTAGGCCCCAGACAGGCCCCAAGCTGGTTGGAACCAGAAGGTTGATGATGCTGACTCTCAATTACCTCACCACCAGCCAATCAGAAGAATGTCCCCAAGCTGACCACACGGGGCTCCTTGAACACTGTAAGACACCTCATTACCTGCTCCAGAGGGGACACACAGCCTTGAGGGCATTAAGTTGATGTGTCCCCCTTGGCCTGACAAAGCAATCAAGCTACTTCTTTGTACTTCATGCAAAACTTGTCTCCATGATTCTGCTTGGCATCGCTGAGCAGAGGCTGAGTTTTGGCAGCAGTGTAGTGCGTCAGTGAGGTTCTTGGGTTTTAAGGCCAGGCTCGCCTGGTGGGGCTGCTGACAATGCAGGAAGCCATGCATATGTGAGCACTGGGGGTACACAGGAAATCATTGTACCTTCCCCTGAATCTGCTGTGAATCGAAAACTGCTCTAAAAAAAAGTCTTTAAAAGTGAGGTTAAGAACCTGCTGCAGGGGTTATCATAAGGATTCAATTAAATGAGATATTTTATGAAATGCACTTGACCCATGGTAAGCCCCTCATCAGATCAGATCAGATCAGATCAGTTGCTCAGTCGTGTTTGACTCTTTTCGACCCCATGAATCGCAGCACACCAGGCCTCCCTGTCCATCACCAACTCCCGGAGTTCACTCAGACTCACGTTCATCGAGTCAGTGATGCCATCCAGCCATCTCATCCTCTGTCGTCCCCTTCTCCTCTTGCCCCTAATCCCTCCCAGCATCAGAGTATTTTCCAATGAGTCAACTCTTTGCATGAGGTGGCCAAAGTACTGAAGTTTCAGCCTTAGCATCATTCCTTCCAAAGAAATCCCAGGGCTGATCTCCTTCAGAATGGACTGGTTGGATCTCCTTGCAGTCCAAGGGACTCTCAAGATTCTTCTCCAACACCACAGTTCAAAAGCATCAATTCTTCAGCACTCAGCCTTCTTCACAGTCCAACTCTCACATCCATACATGACACAGGAAAAACCATAGCCTTGACTAGACGAACCTTTGTTGGCAAAGTAATGTCTCTGCTTTTGAATATGCTATCTAGGTTGGTCATAACTTTCCTTCCAAGGAGTAAGCATCTTTTAATTTCATGGCTGCAGTCACCATCTGCAGTGATTTTGGAGCCCAGAAAAATAAAGTCTGACACTGTTTCCACTGTTTCCCCATCTATTTCCCATGAAGTGATGGGACTGGGTGTCATGATCTTAGTTTTCTGAATGTTGAGCTTTAAGCCAACTTTTTCACTCTCCACTTTCACTTTCATCAAGAGGCTTCTTAGTTTCTCTTCACTTTCTGCCATAAGGGTGGTGTCATCTGCATATCTGAGGTTATTGATATTTCTCCTGGCAATCTTGATTCCAGCTTGTGCTTCTTCCAGTCCAACGTTTCTCATGATGTACTCTGCATATAAGTTAAATAAGTAGGGTGACGATATACAGCCTTGACCTATTCCCCTTCCTATTTGGAACCAGTGTGTTGTTCCATGTCCAGTTCTAACTGCTGTTTCCTGACCTGCATATAGGTTTCTCAAGAGGTAGGTCAGGTGATCTGGTATTCCCATCCCTTGAAGAATTTCCCAAAGTTTATTGTGATCCACACAGTCAAAGGCTTTGGCATAGTCAATAAAGCAGAAATAGATGCTTTTCTGGAACTCTCTTTCTTTTTCCATGATCCAGCGGATGTTGGCAATTTGATCTCTGGTTCCTCTGCTTTTTCTAAAACCAGCTTGAACATCAAGAAGTTCACGGTTCATGTATTGCTGAAGCCTGGCTTGGAGAATTTTGAGCATTACTTTACTAGTGTGTGAGATGAGTGCAATTGTGCAGTAGTTTGAGCATTCTTTGGCATTGCCTTTCTTTGGGATTGGAATGAAAATGGACCTTTTCCAGTCCTGTGGCCACTGCTGAGTTTTCCAAATGTGCTGGCATATTGAGTGCAGCACTTTCACAGCATCATCTTTCAGGATTTGGAATAGCTCAACTGGAATTCTATTACCTCTACTAGCTTTGTTCATAGTGATTCTTTCTAAGACCTACTTGACTTCACATTCCAGGATGTCTTGTTCTAGGTCAGTGATCACACCATCGTGATTATCTGGGTCATGAAGATCTTTTTGTACAGTTCTGTGTATTCTTGCCATCTCTTCTTAATATCTTCTGCTTCTGTTAGGTCCATACCATTTCTGTCCTTTATCGAGCCCATCTTTGCATGAAATGTTCCCTTGGTATCTCTAATTTTCTTGAAGAGATCTCTACTCTTTCCCATTCTGTTGTTTTCCTCTATTTCTTTGCATTGATCTTTGAAGAAGGCTTTTTTATCTCTTCTTGCTATTCTTTGGAACTCTGCATTCAGATGTTTATATCTTTCCTTTTCTCCTTTGCTTTTAGTTTCTCTTCTTTACACAGCTATTTGTAAGGCCTCCCCAGACAGCCATTTTGCTTTTTTGCATTTCTTTTCCACGGGGATGGTCTTGATCCCTGTCTCCTGTACAATGTCATGAACCTCATTCCATAGTTCATCAGGCACTCTATCTATCAGATCTAGGCCCTTAAGTCTATTTCTCACTTCCACTGTATAATCATAAGGGATTTGATTTAGGTCATACCTGAATGGTCTAGTGGTTTTCCCTACTTTCTTCAATTTAAGTCTGAATTTGGCAATAAGGAGTTCATGGTCTGAGCCACAGTCAGCTCCTGGTCTTGTTTTTGCTGACTGTATAGAGCTTCTCCATCTTTGGCTGCAAAGTATATAATCAATCTGATTTCGGTGTTGACCATCTGGTGATGTCCATGTATAGAGTCTTCTCTTGCGTTGTTGGAAGAGGGTGTTTGTTATGACCAGTGCATTTTCTTGGCAAAACTCTATTAGTCTTTGCCCCTCATACATGACAGCAATCGGTTCCCATCTCACGCATGCACAGAACCAGCTCACAACCTGTCACCTCCCTGAGGGCCTTTTACTCTCTTCTTTTCACAATGGATAATGTCTCTGTAACATCAGCCTAGTACATTTCAAAGTTCAATATGTATTAATATTTCCTGAGCATCTCTTAGGGACGGAGACATTCTGAAGGAAACAGAGAGGAGACACTCTGCAAAATCACACACACACTTATTTCTACTGTGGGAATGATGACACAGAGGGGCCGGAAACCATAGGCAGGGAGCGGTGAACTGGTCCTGGGATTTGGCTGAAGCAAAAGAAAATGCTAAATGTAATGAAAATAATGTTTTGATGCACAGTGGTTGCAATTTATGTTTTAAAAGATTATTTATTTTTTGTTTTGGGTGAAATTTGGGTATAGATGAGCATCCAAAAGCTAATTTTAGAAAAACTATAAACTGCTCAATAGGCACAGGAGCTTCTCATGTTACCAAAGATGGTACCCAAATGACATAGCACCAACATGTGGCTGGAAAGTTAAAGAGACCCATTAATTTATAAACCAGGAATTCTAGAGCTGAATGGGGCTTCTCAGGTGGCACTAGTGGTAAAGAACCCTCCTGCCAATGCTGGAGAGCAAGAGTCATGAGTTCAATCTCTGGGTCAGAAAGATCCCCTGGAGTAGGAAATGGCAACCCACTCCAGTACTCTTGCCATGAACAGAGGAGTCCAGCAGGCTACAGTCCATGTGGTCATAAAGAGCTGGACACAACTGAGCGAATGCACACACACACCGGTACAGAATAAGGTTTTAGGCCCACACCTGCCTCCCAGCCCTCTTCTTCGTGGTCTTTCTTCTACATCAGTGAGCCATCATAACAGCACTTCTTCCTAAATTACTTTCACTGGATCCCCACATCTCTATTAAGACTAAAAAGTCTACAAACAATGAATGCTGGAGAGGGTGTGGAGAAAAGGGAACCCTCTTACACTGTTGGTGGGAATGCAAACTAGTACAGCCACTATGGAGAACAGTGTGGAGATTCCTTAAAAAACTGGAAATAGAACTGCCTTATGACGCAGCAATCCCACTGCTGGACATACACACTGAGGAAACCAGAAGGGAAAGAGACACGTGTACCCCAATGTTCATCATAGCACTGTTTACAATAGCCAGGATGTGGAAACAACCTAGATGTCCATCAGCAGATGAATGGATAAGAAAGCTGTGGTACATATACACAATGGAGTATTACTCAGCCACTAAAAAGAATACATTTGAATCAGTTCTAATGAGGTGGATGAAACTGGAGCCTATTATACAGAGTGAAGTAAGCCAGAAAGAGAAACACCAGTACAGTATGCTGCTGCCACTGCCGCTGCTGCTGCTAAGTCACATCAGTCATGTCTGACTCCGTGTGACCCCATAGACGGCAGCTCACTAGGCTCCGCCATCCCTGGGATTCTCCAGGCAAGAACACTGGAGTGGGTTGCCATTTCCTTCTCCACCGATACAGTATACTAACATATATATATGGAACTTAGAAAGATGGTAACAAGGATCCTATATATGAGACAGCATTAGAACAGTCTTTTAGACTCTGTGGGAGAGGGCGAGTGTGGGATGATGTGAGACAATGGCAATGAAACATGTATATTACCATATGTGAAACAGATCGCCAGTCCAGGTTCGATGCACGACACAGGGCGCTCACGGCCGGTGCACTGGGATGACCCAGAAGGATGGGATGGGGAGGGAGGTGGGAGGGGGTTCAGAATGGGGGACACATGTACACCCATGGCTGACTCATGTCAATGTAAGGCAAAAACCACTACAATATTGTAAAGTAATTAGCCTCCAATTAAAATAAATTAATTAAAAAATATATCCCCCCCCAAAAAAAAGACTAAATTCATCTAAGTGACTGGGACAGTCTATCTCTGGCTCAGCCTTGACCCAATGTCACCCATCTTGATTTGTTCAAGGAAATCTGAGATGAACGCTCCCCTGTTTCCCCCCATAACCTTTGGCCTGAGCATCCCCACATTAGGGGAAAGTGGGTTAACAGCTGTAAATATATTTGTTATCATTTTTAAACTGAAGTATAGTTGCACTACAATGTTGTATCAATTTCTGCTATACAGCAAGGTGACGAGGTTACACATATGTTTTAAAGATACTGTCACTAAGAGCTATGGTTGTTCTTCGGAATCTGTTATTTCCAGTGGTCCAGAGTTTTAAAATTGAATTTCATTTCCAATTTAATTCAGAACAACAGGTTAAAAGCTAAAGAAAGTAAGAAGTAAATACATACTTTGAGTCAAATAAAAATCCATTCTTCAACAGTAAATACATGGATAATGCTGGACTTTCACAATGTCTAAAACTAACTCATTACTTCAATATGTGTAAAGAATTGCATGAGGAAAACACACCTTTCTTTCAAAGTACCCCAAAAAGTTGAAGTAGACATGTGAAATCTGACTCCTGCTGTAGAAACAGTGGTTCCAAACTGCAAAACAGCTCATGTGAATTTCACGAAGAATAATAACAGGTGATAATTCATCTGAGGCCATAGCCTAAGTGATCCAGAGGGGTTGCAAAAGAAATGTACTTCTCAAGTCAATTATTCTTCTTCCTACTCAATCCCACTACTTCTCCCACCGTTAATATATTTCTTTCCTAATCACCAAAACTTTGACCTTTAATCTCTCTTTCTCTCTTTTTTCTCTCTATTTTAACATTTTCCTTTTTTTGACAGCGTCCCTTCACTTTCCAACAGTCAGCCTTAACTGCCAGAATATGAAACAAAGTACTTTGCTGAGTAAATCTGCTTGCTAAATTCAGGTTGCTTTTCCCTGTGTATGACCCACATTGATTTTTCCCCTCCTGACAGACAGTGGAGTTGGATTGAAAAGAGATTTTCACTACTCTTCCAAAGAAACATCCCACAGGAAATACATGTTAGTTCCTTACCGTTGGTATATATGGAGGAAGTGGAGTAACCTAATTTGAAAAGATAGTTAATTTAAAACTGACCATTTTTTTTCTTTTAGGACAACCACGAGACATCTGGGCTGGCTGCCATCCCTCGTCCATCTCTGTGTGCCGTGCCTACTGGTCCGCCTGAAACAGCAGATCATCGGTGGCCACACCCCATTCTGTCTCATTTTTTAATTAGTAAATTTGACACTTTAGAGAAGTTTTCAAACCACAGAAACCTTGAGGAGAGAGTGCAGAGAGGTCTCATGCATACCCTGCCTTCAGATAAGCACAGCCTTGTCCATCAGCAGCACCCTGTCACAGCCAATGAACTTACATGGGCACATCATCATCACCGAGTCCACAGCGTACATTAGGGCTCTTGGAGTGGTGCGTTCTATCAGTTCAGTTCAGTTCAGGTCATCGCTCAGTCGTATCCAACTCTGAGACCCCACGGACTGCAGCACACCAGGCCTCCCTATCCGTTACTAACTCCTGGAGTTGGTGTCTGTACAAATGTCCACTGAGTCGGTGATGCCATCCAATCATCTCATTCTCTGTCGCCCTCTTCTCCTCCTGCCTTCAATCTTTCCCAGCATCAGGGTCTTTTCCAATGAGTCAACTCTTTGCATCAGGTGGCCAAAGTATTGGAGTTTCAGCTTCAACATCAGTCCTTCCAGTGAATATTCAGGACTGATTTCCTTTAGGATGGACTGGTTTGGTCTCCTTGCAGTCCAAGGGACTCTCAAGAGTCTTCTCCAACACCATAGTTCCAAAGCATCAGTTCTTCAGCACCCAGCTTTCTTTATGGGCCAACTCTCACATACATACATGACTACTGGAAAAACCATAGCTTTGACTTTTTGGACTTTTGTTGGCAAAGCAATGTCTTTTTGGCAAAGCAATGGCTCCTCTCCTGCTTGGCTGCACACAGAGAGCCCCAAGCCTGCATCACTTGTGATGATTCCCGTCTGCCCACGTGCAGGAGGCAAGCGACCTCTGTTAGAAGAAAATCGTGACTCTTATTCTCAGTAATTGCTTGTTGGCTACTGATCTGGAAGCTACAGATGGCAGCACAGGTGAGTTCTTGGCTAGTGGCCACCATTCCCAAGTGTGCATCTGGCCTCCCAACTCCCCTGCTATTTTCAACAATGGTGAGAGTACTTTCTGTGTTAATGTACATTCTATGGGTCTGGGTTATGGTAATGCACATCCTATGGGTTTGGGCAAATGGACTGTGACATGTACCCACCAAGACAGGATTGTACAGAGTAGTTTCACCGGCTAACATCCTCTGCGCTCCCCCTGTTCATCCCTCCCTCCCCAAGCCCCTGGCCACCACCCATCTTTACTAATGTCTCCATAGTACTGTTTTTCTCCAGAATGTCATAAAATTGGAATCATATGGTACATAGTTTTTCTCAGATTGGCTTCTTTCATGTTGTAATATGTATTTGAGTTTCCTCCATGTCTTTTCGTGGCTTTGCAGCTCCTCTTTTTCGAATGCTGACTAGTATTTCACTGTCCCCATTCTTTCTCTCGTAGGTCTCTAACCCATCCCTGTCTGCCAGAACCCCCAGAAGCTGGTGGAAACCAAGAACAGCTCCACTGCACACAACTGTTCCCCTCAAAGAGTGGGGGTCAGAGCCAACTTCTATTAGGTTTTCATTGTGTATTCTAAGTGTAACTGTGGGGTGGAAATGAAAGACAACCCTTTCTATTAGAACACAACATTCATTTGCATTATTTTCTTCCATCCCCATCTGAAATCTGGCATGTAGATATGATACACACCACTAACAAGGCAGGTGGGAGACTCGCTCAGGGGACATGACCCGATAGTGGCCACTGGGGGTCTGAGTTCAGGTCTTCACCTGCATGATGCTTCCCAACCTGCAATGCTGCCTCTCTCTGCCTCTCACTCCTTCTCTGCGCTGTTCTGGCTGTGTGTAGCTCTTTGGGCTTCCTAGCTGGCTCAGTGGTTAAGAACCCATCTGGCAATGCAGGAGATGTAAGAGACACAGGTTTGATCCCTGGGTGGGGAAGATCCCCTGGAGAAGGAAATGGCAACCTGCTCTAGTATCCTGGGATTCCAGGAAATCCCATGGTCAGAGGAGCCCAGCAGGCTACAATCCATGGGGTCCAAAAGAGTCAGACAAGTCTGAGCGTGCATGCATGCGCACATACACACACACACACACACACACACACACACACACACACGTCTTTAGAAGAGGCTGTAAGAGCAAGGACACAGACTGCAGAGCTCTGTGGGTTCATGGAGCCTCTGCATGTCTGATACTGTAGGGAGTTTTAAGCAGAGGTGCACTTTCCTGTTTATTTTCTAGGTTTCCTCTGGATTTCAATTATCCAAGATATTCCCATATCACATATGGATGTGAGAGTTGGACTATAAAGAAAGCTGAATGCTGAAAAATTGATGTTTTTGAACTGTAGTGTTGGAGGGACTCTTGAGAGTCCCTTGGACAGCAAGGAGATCCAACCAGTCCATCCTAAAGGAAATCAGTCTTGAATATTCATTGGAAGGACTGATGCTGAAGCTGAAGCTCCAATACTTTGGCCACCTGATGTGAAGAACTGACTCATTGGAAAAGACCCTGATGCTGGGAAAGATTGAAGGCAGGAGGAGAAGGGGACAACAGAGGATGAGAGGGTTGGATGGCATCACGGACTCAACAGACATGAGTTTGAGTAAGCTCCGGGAGTTGGTGACGGACAGGGAGGCCTGGTGTGCTGCAGTCCATGGATCACAAGGAGTCAGACACTACTGAGCGACTGAACTGAACTGAACTGCCAGAAAAGTTAGAGGTGGGGGTGTCTATTTAGAGGATTATATAAAAAATACAAGTAGGCTTGGGCTTCTTAAACTTAGGGCTCCAAGATTTGACTCCTGGATTTTAGGGGCAAATATATTTTAGTAT
This sequence comes from Bos javanicus, assembly GCF_032452875.1. Lineage (NCBI taxonomy): Eukaryota > Metazoa > Chordata > Mammalia > Artiodactyla > Bovidae > Bos > Bos javanicus. The sequence continues at coordinate 5,316,053 of NC_083894.1, forward strand.
CTGACTAGCGAGATCTATCAATTTGCAATTTTCACAAAATCGTTGTCTCTCAAATTCTTCCGAGTACAACAAGCAGGTGTCCATAAAATATACAACTCCCCGGGTTCCTACCCTGAAAGTTCACAATCAGCAGGTCTTGGATGCAGCCTGGGGCTGGGGAGGTAGATATTAAGTACTCTGTTTATCTTCAGCATCAGAAACTCTAAGAAGCAGTATTATAAACAATACCACACCTACAAGGACACCTGGAGAATGCAAATCAGATCAATGCAATCCAGAAACAACCAGCCCCCTCCATCTACGGTTGCAAGTTGCTGCCACTCAGCTCGTAAAGACTCAGAGGGATGACACTTTTTGCAGAGACAAGAGTCAGAAATGGAGTCAGTGAGGCTCATCTCCTGTTTGGCTGCACACAGAGAGACCCGAGCCCACCACGGGGAAGCCTCCTGCACCACCTGTGATGATTCCCTTCCACCCACGTGCAGGTGGAAAGCAACAACCTCTGTTAAAAGAAAATCGTGACTCTTCTCTTCAGTAATTGCTTGCTGGCTACTGATCTGGAAGCTACAGATGGCAGCACAGGTGAGTTCTTGGCTAGCGCCCACCATTCCCAATGTGCATCTGGCCTCCCAACTCCCATGCTATTTCCAACACAGGTGAGAGTACCTGTGTACTGACCACCTCCCCCAAGCATAAACATCGCCCCAGCTCCCTCTTGGAAGGACAAAATGTCACCTTTGTAAAACGACAAGTGTTGTGAACCAAATGGTTGCATTTCAAAACTAAATTTTAGGTGCTTTCAACATCTTATGAGAAATCAGGAGCCAACCTATTTTTTGACACATGAGATGGTGATGTTCATCTGCTCATCGTTATCACATGGAGACACACATGGTCAAGAAAGGAATTCGTGGAAAGACGGCCCCAGGCAGAGGAAATCCAACTGCACACACCTCCTCAAGGATGCAAGATGTAGTGTGATTGGCAAACATACACCAAGCCACACCAATTCCAGTAAGAGCTTTGTTCTGATTTGTATTATAGTCATGCTAAATAATTTTATAGTTTTTAAAATTTGTATTTTATATTGGAATATCATTGATTAACAATGCTGTGGTAGTTTTTCAGGTGTAGAGGCAAGTGGTTTAGCTACATGTGCATGTGTACTCGGTCACGTCCAACTCTTTGCAACCCTGTGGACTATAGCTCACCAGCTCCTCTGTCCATGGAATTCTCCAGGTAAGAATATTGGAGTGGGTTGCCATTCCCTTTCTCCAGGGGATCTTCCTGACCCAGGGATCAAACCCACATCTCCTACATTGCAGGCAGATTCTTTTCTCTCTGAGCCACAGAGGGTTCAGATATATTAAATTTTTTTTGTTGTCTAGGTTAAAAATAAACCCCCAAAAATCTACATCAGGCAAAAAGAATGGTCTCCATGACAATAACAATGGTTTCAGCAATTAATTCTCTCTTAAGGAACTAAGACATTGAAATGACTTTCAACCCTGACATGAGCACCTTTCACTACCCTGATGGCCAGACCAAACTAGAATTGGAACTCACCCCACCAGAAGTGGGGGCTTCCCTCATAGCTCCAGTATTCTTGGGTTCCCCTGTGGCTCAACTGGTAAAGAATTGCCTGCAATGAGGGAAACCTAGGTTAGATCCCTGGGTTGGGAAGATCCCCTGGAGAAGGGAAAGGCTACCCACTCCAGTGTTCTGGCCTGGAGAATCCCATGGACTCGCAGAGTCTGACACAACTGAGGGACTTTCGCTTTCACTTTCCACAAGAATCGGAACTGGCTCTGATGGACGCCAAAGTCTCTCCTGGAATCACACGTCAGCAGGTTCAACGCCCAGCCCGTACCCATCATTTCTATGTCTGCCACTATGACCAGGATATTGACCTTTCTGAAGAGGTATTACCTCCATCCTTCCACTTCAGAGGACTTTCCTTCCTAATTCTGACTCATCTTTCATAACTTTCTATTTTGACCTTTATTTTCCTATTGTTAGCAGACATCCATCTTAAGTCTTTTTTGAATGTTTACAATGCTGCTTCTGTTGTGTGTGTGTGTGTGTGTGTGTGTTCTGCCTTGAGGCATGTGGAATCTGAGCTCCCCACCAGGGATTGAACGCCCAACCTTGCACTGGAAGGTGCGGTCCCAGCCACTGGACCCCAGGGAAGCCCGCGGACACTCTTCTAATGGCTTCGTCTTTCCCCTCTCTGACATATGAACTGAAGCATGGAAAACACTGACCGCATATTACATTTACAGCTCCCAGTCCTTGAGACAAATATACTTCTAATCCCACATAATTGAAGGCCAGGAAAAAGTGCAAACATAGTAATCCCTCACATCAGTAGACACGCAATCAATTTTTAATCACTATTATTTCAACAACTTTTCTTCACAGTCCTTGACATCCTTGGCTTCTGACTCCTCTGAGTCATCCCAGGTAGTATTTATTAGTATTATATAAAGACCAGGACCATTTAGGAGAAGGCAATGGCACCCCACTGCAGTACTTTTGCCTGGAAAATCCCATGGACAGAGGAGCCTGGAAGGCTGCAGTCCACGGGGTCGCTGAGGGTTGGACACGACTGAGCGACTTCACTTTCGCTTTTCACTTTTATGCACTGGAGAAGGAAATGGCAACCCACTCCAGTGTTCTTGCCTGGAGAATCCCAGGGACGGGGAAGCCTGATGGGCTGCCGTCTATGGGGTCGAACAGAGTCGGACACAACTGAAGTGACTTAGCAGCAGCAGCAGGACCATGTATCCGCATGATGCTTCACATTGCCTTCACTATTTGGGCTTTAAAATCTATCATCTCCACCAAACTTTGACAATTAAATGTCCCAATACTTCTTTGGATTTTTTCATAACCCATCTCAATCTTGGTCCTTACCACCATCCAAAAACCCTTGAACATCTGTAGATACCTCTCTGTTGATGCTACATGCACGCACACACATACAGTTATACACGCGGCATATATAGTTTGTTTTACCTCTTCAGGGCCTCCATTTTTACGCCCGTTGCCTACCTTCTACCTGCTCAGGCTTGGCCCCCCTCCATCCTCAGGCACCGCTTCCAGCTCTATTGTTTCAGCTCCTGGCTCCCCGGCACCTTTGATGGCAGAGCCAGATTAACTTTCTTCACTGCTAAGCACTGCATGCTTGAGTTGCAAATGGCCCACACATCTCAAAGAATATGCCTTGAATAAAAGTAGGCGCCAAAAAAGCCACAGTGAGGTGGAGCATAAGATGATAACATGGGAAGATATTCCAGTAGAACTTTCTTCTGCGTAGAAAATACTTGTTGACTCTTTCGCATCATACAAATAAGCACTAGACACAATTAAATGAGTGACTTCACGAGGGAGAAAGAGAGGGCAATTCGGATCACAATGAAAAATGTCCTTTTTGGAAAAGGGCAGCTGAAAGATTTTATTTTCTTCAGCCTCCTCTTCCCCTCCTCCCATAAATCTCTAGGGTTTCTGTGTTCAAAGGCTCCAAGCTACCACCTGCCACCTTTGATCAACCTCAGGGCCACTTGAGCGCTGCTTCAAAAACCACTTGACTGTTCTGGCTCCCAGAACACTCCATGGCCGCTCCGCTTCCCTTCTTCAAGTTTACTTCCAAATAATACTCTGATGAGGAGTTATTACTTCTTCTACAGCCAGCTCTCAGAACTACAGAAAAACACGACAAGAATTTGTCTCTGTCCATCACTGGAGAATATTCCCATTTTTCATGCCCTTTAACACACTTGGGTTCTCATGTCAAAACTTACATTACTCACAGAGGAAGATAGAGGGCTTCTGGGGCTTTGCTTTTAGGATTTTTTGCTTGTTTGTTTCTGATTTTACATCTGTGCTTCTTCCTGAAACATGAGGGTCACGTCTGAGGTTTGCTGATCCAGCCCAACCCTCTGCCATTTGTTCTGACCTCAATCATAGAACAAAGGAGACCGTTAAGGCTGGAGCAAACCATCATTTCTGGTTTCCATTCATTCAATAATGACATATTTTAAGAGCATGTTTGTTTACTAACTTGTCGATATGATACTAGTAGTAAGTCAGCTTTTGTTCTTCCTGTACCAATAAAAGTATTGACAAAAAATAATCTATTTTTACTTTACTAACATAATAAAATTCTGGTACTTGCCTCAAGGAGAGTTTTCGATCAGCATACACTTCTACACTGAGTTGAAATATGAAGATATAGAAATGTACTGTTCTGGTTGGACTGGCAGAGAAGGGAATTTCTGTTCAAGGACTCAAGTTACTCAAAACAGAAGGCAAAGTCTTACTAAGAGCTTCAAGCAATCACATAGTTCTGTTTAGTCCCAGTAGGGATGCACTGGAATAAAGGAATTAAAGGACATGTAAGTTCCCCATTATTAAATTTGAATTTAGCACTGGTCACTGTCCTGCTAACAGGATCTCTCCATCAGGGTGCTAATAAATTATTCACAGGTTCACATAAGTATTTATTGTTCTCTTATGATATGCTAGGCACTGTTATAAGTCCTGAGTATACAATGGTGAACAAGACAAAGTCCCTGCTCTCAGGGAGTTTACCTTCCCTTTGGGGAGATAGAGAAGATAAAGGAGAAAGAAGGATAAGAAGACAAAGAGGGGAGTTCCCTGGTTGCCCAGTGGTTAAGACTCCATGCCTCCAAAGCAGAGGACACAGGTTCAATCCCTGGTTGGGGAAGTCCAGCATGCCGTGTGGTGCGGCCAAAATAGTAATAGTAAAGAAGGCAGAGTGGGTAAAGCCGGCAATTTTACAGCAGCTCAGAGAAAGCCTCTCTGATATGCAGCACTTAGCAAAGACCTGGAGAGAGCAAGTGAATGCACTGTAGGTTTAGCTGAGCCAAGAGCAAGCCAGCAGAGACCCAGCAGGTGCAGAGGTCCTGAAGCAGGAGCATCCCTGCCTTGCTGGAGGGGCTGGTGTGCCAGAAAGGAGCTGGTCAAGGCAGAGGAGGAGGAAAGGAAGCTGTGGACGTCAGAGCAGGAGAAGGACGGGGGAAGCAAGTATGACCTCTGAGAAAAGACACATGGCGCTCCGGTCTGTTCCTCCACCTTCTAGCACATCCAGTGAGAAAAGAACTAATAGATGAACCTGAAGGTGAGATCACACCATCTTCTGCTTCCAATAATTCAAGAAATATCCCTTGTATTTGAGTGGAAGAGTTAAATCCTAAAGCCTAAACTATTAGTTTCCTTTTAATGTACTTTAACATTATAACATTTCTGTGCCCAAAGTTTTATTTTCAAACTCTGCTCAAAAAACCTAAAAGAAGGGTAGTAAGAGGAACCCATCTTCATTGTATAAAAGCCACACAGGAGTTACTACCAGCATGACCCCATTCTCTGCCCTGACAGAGACTTAGAATTTCAGTGTTTTCTGGGACAGACTTGACTTAGTACCAGACTAAATGCTGGTTAGCATACAGTTTCTTTGGCAGAGTAATAAACTGATTAAAAATTGAGCCCCCACCCCCAAGTATATCAAGTGTAATTACTTAAGCTGCATTTCAACATTACCACTGTCTCTCAAAGTCACATGACCATGAGCTTGAGACTAGACTCCCTCCCCTTAAAAGGATGAGCAGGAAGAAGGGAGCCCCTTGCAGGGACAGTGAAGAGTGGTGGGAGCCGGGAATGGAGGGTTTTGACTTACTCTTCACCTTGACTCTGCCAGGAAAAGCAGTCTCTTCTCTCCTGTGTGAAATGGTGAAGAATCTAGAGAACACTGTTACCCTGGGAGCTGAAAGTCTGAATCTTGACTTTCAGAGCCAACAGACATCTCTTTACTGATCTCTCTGGACCCTGAAGCCAAGGCTACTTCATTGAAGAAAGAAGAATCCCAAACATCTCTTGGACTAAATGTCATTTGAGGCCAGGCATTGTCACCCTGCTTATTTAACTTATATGCATAGTACATCATGAGAAATGCTGGGCTGGAAGGAAGAAGCACAAGCTGGAATCAAGATTGCCAGGAGAAATATCAATAACCTCAGATATGCAGATGACACCACCCTTATGGCAGAAAGTGAAGAGGAACTAAAAAGCCTCTTGATGAAAATGAAAGAGGAGAGTGAAAAAGTTGGCTTAAAGCTCAACATTCAGAAAACGAAGATCATGGCATCTGGTCCCATCACTTCATGGGAATTAGATGTGGAAACAGTGGTAACAGTGTCAGACTTTATTTTGGGGGGCTCCAAAATGCAAAATGCTCACTGCAGATGGTGATTACAGCCAAGAAACTAAAAGATGCTTACTCCTTGGAAGGAAAGTTATGACCAACCTTGATAGCATATTCAAAAGCAGAGACATTACTTTGCCAACAAAGGTCCATCTAGTCAAGGCTATGGTTTTTCCAGTGGTCATGTATGGATGTGAGAATTGGACTGTGAAGAAAGCTGAGCGTTGAAGAATTGATGCTTTTGAACTGTGGTGTTGGAGAAGACTCTTGAGAGTCCCTTGGACTGCAAGGAGATCCAACCAGTCCATTCTGAAGGAGATCAGTCCAATGTGTTCTTTGGAAGCACTGATGCTAAAGCTGAAACTCCAGTACTTTGGCCACCTCATATGAAGAGTTGACTCATTGGAAAGGACTCTGATGCTGGGAGGGATTGGGGGCAGGAGGAGAAGGGGACGACAGAGGATGAGGTGGCTGGATGGCATCACTGACTCGATGGACGTGAGTCTGAGTGAACTCTGGGAGTTGGTGATGGACAGGGAGGCCTGGCGTGCTGCAATTCATGGGGTTGCAAAGAGTTGGACTCGACTGAGCGACTGAACTGAACTGATTGTATCTGATTTAATTCTGTAATCCCAAGGCTAAAACAGTATCTTACATGTGCTTAGAATCCAATAAATATTATTCAAAGGAAGAAAGAACAAAGAAGGAAGATGTATATACTAGGAAGAAGCAGCTAAGATTGCTGGAAGAAATATCAATAGCCTCAGATATGCAGATGACACTACTCTTATGGCCGAAAGTGAAGAAGAACTAAAGAGCTTCTTGATGAAAGTGAAAGAGGAGAGTGAAAAAGTTTGCTTAAAGCTCAGCATTCAGAAAATGAAGATCATGGCATCCGGTCCCATCACTTCATGGCTAATAGATGGGAAACAGTGGAAACAGTGGTAGACTTTATTTTGGGGGGCTCCAAAATCACTGCAGACTGTGACTGCAGCCATGAAATTAAAAGATGCTTACTTCTTGGAAGAAAAGTTATGACCAACCTAAACAGCATATTAAAAAGCAGAGACATAACTTTACCAAAAAGTCTGCCTAGTCAAGGCTATGATTTTTCCAGTAGTCATGTATGGATGTGAGAGTTGGACTATAAGGAAAGCTGAGCGCCGAAGAACTGATGCTTTTGAACTGTGGTGTTGGAGAAGACTCTTGAGAGTCCCTGGGACAGCAAGGAGATCCAACCAGTCCATCCTAAAGGAAATCAGTCCTGGGTATTCATTGGAAGGACTGATGCTGAAGCTGAAGCTCCAATACTTTGGCCACCTGATGTGAAGAACTGACTCATTTGAAAAGACTCTGATGCTGGGAAAGATTGAAGGCAGGAGGAGAAGGGGATGACAGAGGATGAGATGGTTGGATGGCATCACTGACTCAATGGACATGAGTTTGAGTAAACTCTGGGAGTTGGTGATGGACATGGAGGCCTGGTGTGCTGCGGTTCATGGGGTCACAAAGAGTTGGACATGATTGAGTGATTGAACTGAACTGAGAAGCTAAGATTACCAGGTTTCACTGCAGAGAGTATCAAAAGGTCTACTTCACCCCTCTTACTGTAGATGCAGTTCTAATTATAACACGATGCCCTACTTGTTAAGAGAAACAGGAATTCTTATTTAAGACATGAGGAGGTATTCCTAAAACCTCTTATTTCAAAAGTAGTCAGATACTTTTGATACAAATGGTGTCCTCATGACTAGCAGATATCATGTTATTAATTACTATATTTTCTTTTTAAAGAAATAGATATGTAATGTCTTAATTTTTACATAAGAATGCATTCTTGGGTGACAGATATTTGGGCTCACTTCATGGATGTGGATTGTACCAAACTCCTAGTCAATAAATTTCATTTCATTCTCAATGGTACTTGGCATTCATTCCAAAAATCTCCCACTTGACGCTTCTAAACGATTTTACAAGGCACTTAGTTTTCACCAAAATCATCTTCCCAAATTGTAATTGGTACTTTAAATTCTATGGCTTTCATAGAGTTTAAAAATAGGAGGTTAAGTGTGTTTCAGTCCCTGGGTAGAAAATTATTGTTAGTCTGCCTAAATATAAATGGTACCCATTGCTTCTCTCTCGACGACTCGGAAGTTGCTGATGTCCTAGGACGCCCGTTGGTTGCAAGATCCACATCCTTCTGTTAGCTTGTGAAGGTGACTTCGGAAGGATCCCAAGATGGTTACGGTAAAATATATAGAACTAAACAAAAATGCATTTGAACTGTGATGCACGTTGCACTTCAGCTAACAGCAAATGTGAAGGAGTGTCACTGAAATCTTTAAACGGATGCTCTGCTCACCAGTCTCACACATCACACCCCACGTAACTGGCAAGCGCTGTCATCACGTCCTTCCGTCATGCCTCTTGACGAGCTGCGTGTACTTTGGGTAGAAAACTGGTGATGGTAGTTCTCTTTCCTGATGCACGTGTATGTGTTATTTGGGGTAATAATTTAGACACTGTTAAAAGACTGAGCCCTTTTAAGTCCTCTCCCAGATTTTTAGTCAGAGGAAAGTACAGCTATTAGAAGACTTGGCACCTGGCCTTGCTCTAATCATCCGGAGCAAAATGTGTCCTATGTTACAGCAGAGGGGAACACGGCATCTGCAGGTAACACCTGTCAACAACACTGACCTGATTTCCAGGTTGCAGCGTATCCAGATAGCCTGCCCGTGTCACCGCCCTGTGCTAACTTTAGAACTCGGTCTGGAGCCGATACAGTCCTTCACACATATGCTATTTTGTTGTATCACAAACGGAGTAACTACACTGCATCCTAGCTAGCTAATTTGTCTAATAACAAGGCTATTTTGAACACACTAAATGAGCTCTACAGACTAGAGCATTTACTTTCTTTTCCATAAGAAACAGAGATATCATGGTCCAAAGGAACAGGCCATGGAATTCCCTGAACTCTCTTAGAATTTCCCATATATTGCTCTCTCTCATGATAATCATTTTTAAAAGGATCAGAAAGAGAAAATCAAGAGGATATACCTTAAAATACCTCTCAAGGTCCTGAAAATGTTGTTTTCCAGTCTTTGCTAATTTGAGGAAAATTTCAAGTTAAAGTCCTAATTTCTTGGGGTACTGGAAGATGAATCTATTTAATACTGTGAAGAAAACAGGAAGGGAGGGAGGGAGGGGAGAAAAGAAGATAAACATTCTAAGACCTAAAGAGAGGTTATTCAGCTCTAGGCTATCAAATTATTTCAGTCTGTATTTTGTTACCAAATATCTGCTTCTCAACCACAGCCCCGCCCATTATCCTCAAATACAAACAAAAAGTGTGTATGTGTATACATTGTCCCTCTTTCAGTTCTGTGATTACAAGTTTAATGTATTTGGACTACAGAAGAATTTTTAGATAAAAGTCACATAGACCTTAAAATTATAAACATTAAAATGACTTTGTAATACTTCAGAAATGCTAAAATGGGGGAAAAAAATATATATATAGATTTCCATCAATTGAGCACAACAGATAATTGGCATATTAAGAAAATGAAAATACAAGTCACCCCAAAGAATCTTTCAAGTTTCTGTCTTACTTCCTGAAAGTCAGCTTTGCCATGGAAACTGAATAGCGAAATAAGACCAGCTTTGTGGCATACACATTACAGTTGCCTTGAGATTGCAGTAATTTTCCAACCGTCCTTCAAACCATCGTTTCTGCAGCAAATGCATGGGGCTTTAGCTCCTTGCTAAGGTAATACCCCCTTTCTGCTGACAGCTCTTTATTTGGGCTTATGTAGCGCCGTGGGTACATAACGTAAATACACGTGCTTATTCATAGAGGAAAACAGTTCTGTAAGCTACTGATGTTATATTCTTTGCTGTGATAAGAGCACTTACGATGCCAGAGGAAAAAGTATGTGTGGAAATGACCTGGAAAGCTCTCCTTTGTCTGTTGTGGTTGCAGGCAGGCGTGGGCTTGGGCTGTTGGCTGCTCACTCTCCCTGCAGCTGAGCAGGCAGCATGGTGTGCCTGAAGTGGGGGGAAGAGAAATCCAGTGGCCTGAGCTCTCGCTCCAGGCCTCTCCCTGATGTCCTGGAACTTTGGGGTGGGCATGTGGGGGTTAAGGGAGCAGATACTCATTTTCCCCCTCAGTATTCTCACCTGAGCAGCCTCAGGTTGATTAGGTTGACCTGTCACTAGGGGATTTGTTGATATTCAGTCTCTCAGTCATGTCCAGCTCTTTGTGACCCCAGCCTGCCATGGACTGTAGCACTCCAGTTTTCCTACCCTTCACTATCTCCTGGAGTGGGCTAAACTCATGCCCATTGAGTTGGTGATGCCATCCCACCATCTCATCCTCTGTCACCCCCTTCTCCTCTAGGGGATGCTATGGTGCTACTGGCATTTATTGGAGCCCTATCAGATACCAGGCATTCTCTCTGTGTAAGACAGTCTTGCGTATACAAACAGTCTACTAAAACTAATGCTGTTTCTAGACCTAAGAATACTCTATGACTCTAACTGGTATTTTATAGTCATAACTATGACCATACTCCTTTATATTCCAGATCCTAAATTTGAGTAGAATCTCTATCAAAAACAAAAGGGAAAAAAATAACCCTAAAATTTCAGCTGTCTTGTTAAAATTTGCTTTTCAGACTTCCATAATTTCTAACAAAAGCATTTCTTTAACAATGGAATAAAATTTTCCCCAATATTATTCACCTTTTGTAACCAAGTCTGTGTCCCAAGATTACAAACCAAGTCTTGAGTTTTTTAGTTGCAAAGTATTCAATCTATAAAGAAAGCTGAGTGTCAAAGAATTGATGCTTTTGAACTGTGGTATTGGAGAAGACTCTTGAGAGTCCCTTGGACTGCAAGGAGATCCAACCAGTCCATCCTAAAGGAGATCAGTCCTGGGTGTTCACTGGAAGGACTGATGCTGAAGCTGAAACTCCAGTACTTTGGCTACCTGATGCAAAGAGCTGACTCATTTGAAAAGACCCTAATGCTGGGAAAGATTGAGGGCAGGAGGAGAAGGGGATGACAGAGGATGAGATGGTTGGATGGCATCACTGACTCAATGGACATGGGTTTGGATGAACCCTGGAGTTGGTGATGGACAGGGAGGCATGGCGTGCTGCAGTTCATAGTGTCGCAGAGAGTCGGACACAACTTAGTGACTGAACTGAACTCAATCTAGTTATGTGCTAATTACATGTAAATATTTAGAGGTTAATATATCACCCTGTGGGTCTTGATTTCCAATTAGGGTAGCATGAGAACAGTTTCAAGGAGAAGTATAACGCATTAGGACATCTTGGGGAAAGATAGAAAATGGTGAACTCTGTAGCCTTGCTCTCTCTTAACTGGCTTAAAGTTGAGCCAAAAATGAGATAAAGATATTTTCTCCAGATTTCTTTCTAAAAAGCCTCAAATGCAAATCCTGAAACAAATGGAATTGAGAGAGTTAAAAAGAAGCAATTAAAACAAAAAAATTCAAAGTTTAATCTTTATTTTCAATACATAAGATTTCGTAAATCATTCACTAGTGGAAAAAAAATTGTAAAACTTGGCATCTTTGCTTCCTGTTCAAAAATAATTCTACTGCAACATTTTGAATTCAATTCAGCATGAGTCTAAAAGGAGCCAGAGTGTTGCAACATTTGAAAGATGGGAAAAGGGATGCATTTAGTATTGAAAAGAGAAACAGCAGTAAATTCATGGTAAATATGCAATAGATATCAAAAGGGAGTAATTAGAGGAAAATTGCCCACGCTTAAGAATATCGAAGGGTTTCATGGGTGAAATTATAATGCTTAAGTGATATCCTAGTACATGGAAAAAAAAGTCTTCACAACCTTATCTGGTCCTCAGAGGCTGCCCTAAAGTAGAATGATTGATCTCCTGTCTAATTTTATCTCAGTTAATGGGATTGCCTAGGCTCGCCTTGTTTTAATTCTTGTTTGAAGATTCCAGAGTCTTAATAACTTATGGCAGTGAATTCTACAGTTTAATTATAAGACATCTCATTAGCCACATTTATCCCTATCAGATATGTTTCTTTTAAGCCTACATTTTCTAATCTTTTCAAAGGGCACTGCCACGAAGGCCTTCTGGAAAAATAAATTAGAGAACTTTTATAGGACAAGTGCGGGGTTGCTGCAAGAAAGTCGGGGTGCCTTGCTGCAGAAGGCCAAAGAAGAGTGATGAGCACAGCTGTTTCCCTTTGCATTCAGGAAACACCTCAGGCTAAGTGCTTTTTGAATAGGCCACCTACATTATTATCTGGCTTCCTAGGGCCACGCCACCCTGGGCTTTCTGTCATGTTTGTGGTGTTTCTGGGAGCTCATACTTTCTTACTTTAGATAAACATGATTTACATGCTTCCTATTTCATCATTGAATGTACCAGTTTATATCTACAGATTCCACCTACAGAGTATTTCCCCCAAAGCAGCATCAGAGGGTTTTCTTTGTTCCAAGGAACTGAATTAACTACTGAAAACAGTACTCCTTGAAGATGAAAAGTATGAATGCATTAGTCGCCCAGTTGTGTCTGACTCTGTGACCCCATGGACTGTAGCCCACCAGGCTCCTCTGTCCATGGGATTTCCCAGGTAAGAATCCTGGAGAGGATAGCCATTCCCTTTTCCAGGGTTAATTCCTGACCCAGGGATTGAACCATGGTCTCCTGCATTGCAGGCAGATTCTTTACCTTCAGAGCCACCAGGGAAGCTCCTCCTGTGTCTCTTTTTCCCCCAAACACCCTTGGAGTAAAGCGTGTTTCTCCTTCTTACTCCTCTCCTCATGCTCAAAGTTTTTGCACAGTAAGAACTGGTTTGAATGACTGAAGTATTTGATCTACTTTAAAGATGGAAGTGATAGAAGAGGAAAAACCCTAAGTCTTATAACCACTCACCATCCTCCACACCTTTGGGAAGTTTGCTTAATATTGCTAAGCTTCAGTGATCTCATGTGTAAAATGGGAATAACAGCCACAAACTACAATGTTTGGTGAGGATTTGAGATGATCTATTTGGAAATGGATGAAAAGCTATGACAATACTAGATGGAGTATTAAAAAGCAGAGACATCACTTTGCCAACAAGGTCTGCATAGTCATAGCTATGGTTTTTCCAGTAAACATGTATGGATGTGAGAGATGGACCATCAAGAAGGTTGAGTGCCAAAGAATTGCTGCTTTGGAACTGTGGTGCTGGAGAAGACTCCTGAGAGTCCCTTGGACTGCAAGGAGATCAAACCAGCCAATTCTAAAGGAAATCAACCTTGAATATTCATTGGAAAGATGGATGCTGAAGCAGAAGCTCCAATACTTTGGCCACCTGATTTGAAGCGCCAACTCATTGGAAAAGACCCTGATGCTGGGAAAGATTAAGAGCACGAGAAGAAGGGGGAAACAGAGGATGAAATGGTTGGATGGCATAACCAACTCAATGGAGATGAATTTGAGCAAACTGTGGGAGAATCCCATGAACAGAGGAGCCTCGTAGTCTACAGTCCATGGATCGCAAAGAGTCAGACATGACTGAGCAACTAAACAACACCTGACCAGATATATGGGTACTGTGGTCTCGCCAAGTTGACAAATAAAATTAACCATCATAATACCTACTGAAGAATATTTATCCAACAATATACTTCCTATGACCTGCATTAATTTTTCCATTAAAAAAATCTTTTGACCCACATGCTCCCCTCTGTTTACTGTCTGGTTTCTCAATTCTCATTTATAACTAAATCCCTCGATGATTTTAATTCCTCCACTCCTGTTCTTTCTCCCATGTAAGTTGGGTTTTTGTCCCCAGCGTAATACCAACACCTCTCACTGGTAAACTCCAGGCCTCATTTCACTGTGCCAGTGTCTGAACAGTTGAAGACTCCTCTTTGAACCCCTGTTCTGATGTTATGCATAGAAATCAGGACACATTCACTTAGTTTCCATCCTATGTCTGTCTGGCAATGCCTTTGGATTGCCTTTTGATCATTTATCTAGCTTCTTAATTCTGAAGAGCCATAGGCCATGGTCCCTGGATGTTTTCTCTATATAAACACACTCCTTTGGTGAGCTCATCAAATTGCTTGTCCTTAAAGACCCATTATTTGCTGATGACTCCCAAATTTGCATCTCCGACTAAGACTTCTCCTTGAACTCCAGAATCTAATAGAAACCTCAGCAAACAGTGAGTCTGTTCATCCAGTCTGACGAAGGCCAAAAACTTTGACCTCTCCTCGCCCCTGTCTCTCATGTTTCATATTTAATTCTTTGGCAAATCTCATCGTCCAAATCTTCTCTAAAATGAAGGGTCAAGGGCAGCTTTTTCATCTTTGCAGAGGTAACACCATCTTGGTCATAAGAAACACTGCTAATCTGAGTAAATATTTAAAATCCTGAAAGCATTTGCTGCTGCTTCGCATGCAATTTAAAAATGTCATGTATCAAAACCAAATGAAAATAATAAAAGAGTTATAAAAATGAGTTTGAATAGAACTGGAGAAATTTGAACGTGAATTTAATATCATATGGGTATGGTATACAGTATGGGCAAGAAAGTTATATGCTAATTTTCTCAAGAGATAGATGCTGAAACACCATGATGTCTGCAAGCTACTTTCAACTAGCTATATACATGTTTTCATGTGTATATGTGTGCACCCACATGCACACATTTGTGTGTACAAAGAGAAAGTCAAGACATGTGCACAAGTGGCACAACTTACTGAATGTACATAAAGGGTATTCATGAGTATCACTGTAACATTACTTTAGCTTTTCTAGGGGTTGGCACCCTACTCCAGTACTCTTGCCTGGAAAATCCCATGGATGGAGGAGCCTGGTGGGCTGCAGTCCATGGGGTCGCTAAGAGTCGGACACGACTGAGCGACTTCACTTTCACTTTTCCCTTTCATGCATTGGAGAAGGAAATGGCAACCCACTCCAGTATTCTTGCCTGGAGAATCCCAGGGATGGGGGAGCCTGGTGGGCTGCCGTCTATGGGGTCGCACAGAGTCGGACATGACTAAAGTGACTTAGCAGCAGGGGGTTAATTTTTTTTTTTCAAAATAAATTTATTTTGAATAATTTATGCCAAGTCCAACCATTTCTGAAACCACAATGACTACCGTGCTTATTAAAGGCATCACCAACCCAAACCTCATTTACCATAAAACTCTCTGAGCTGGTCTTCCTTCTACTTCCCTTCTTTCCTTGTCACTTTACAATCTATTCATAAAAATAATCTTTTTAAAAAGCATGAATCTGACATAATTCCTTTGCTTAGAGTCCTCCGGCTAAGAAGCAGCATTTATGACCACAAGACCCAGTATAATCTGACCTCCACCAGCCTCCCAGCACCTTTGCATCCTCATCCCCTACTTCTCTTTCCTATCTCTCTCTCTCTCTGTCTCTCTCTCACTTACCCCACTCAGTCCACATCCTCATATTTTTCCTGGAATACAATGGCACAGTAGCCTCACAATCTTTGGATTTTATGTATCTTCTGCCTGGAATACATCCTCCATCCTCCAGTAGAGCTCTTGTCCCACCTTCTCTAGAGCGTTTCTCAAATATCCCCTTTTCTTTATGCCCTTCACTGACCCATTGCTGGAAATCACACCCCTTTACAATATCCTCTCACCCCTTCCCCCGATTTTTCCTCTGTAATATGTCTCATCAACTGGCCTAATTGTCAGTTTTTCTCTTCACTCTAGAAAGTAAGACACCATAGTAAGGATTTTTTCTTTTTTTGTTTGTTTGTGTTTTTTTTTTTTTCATTTTTTCATTATTTTTTTATTTTTATTTTATTTTTTTTAATTTTATTTTATTTTTAAACTTTACATAATTGTATTAGTTTTGCCAAATATCAAAGTGATTTTTTCTTAAGCTTGTCCACTGCTCCAACTCCAAGGTCTAGAACTGTGCCTGGACTCCTAAGGAGCAAGCGTTCAGTGAAGACTATAGAACGAAGAAACGCTTCCAGGTAGTGGTGAAGGTTGGCGGGTTGGAGGAAAAACAAAAATAGAAACAAAAAATAAATAACCTGCCACTGCTTCTCCCAGGACATCAGTTAAATCAGATACATTTTGGGTCACATGCTCCCTGAATCCAATCATAATAATTCTTAAATCAAGTTTAAACAGTCGTATGTTAATGGTTTTATCATTTGTGGAGGCCTTCCAGAAAACCTGAAGTTTATTCCGCAAAGTTCTTGGAATTCCTGAATTCAATGTAGTTGAGAAGTACAGGTCATCCTTTTCAGAAAAGGTGACATATTAGGGGCATACAAAACTTACAGGACAGTGGGGGGGGGGGCTTCCCTGGTGGTCCGGTGGTTAAGAATCCACCTGCCGAGGCAGGGGCCATGGGTTCCATCCCTGGTCTGGGAGAATCCCCCATGCTGAGGAGCAGCTGGGCCCACACGCCTAGAACCTGCACTCTGCACCAGGAGATGCCGCCACAGTGAGCTCAGCAAGTGCAGCTGGTGAGTGGCTCCTCACCACATCTAGGGAAGGCCCGCAGGCATCAATGAAGACCAGGTGCAGCCTAATTACTTACTTAATTAATTTTAAAAGTTGTTACCTTTTCATTAGTTGTGTCCAACCTTTTTGTGATCCCATGGCCTGTAGCCCACCAGGCTCCTCTGTCCATGGGATTTCCCAGGCAAGAATACTGGAGCAGGTTGCCATTTCCTTCTCCGGGGGATCTCCCTGGCTCAAGGACTGAACCTGCGTCTCCAGCATTGGCAGGCATTCTTTATTGCTGAGCCACCAGGGAGGCCCTTTAAAAAGTTTACAGGAAGCAAATTTGACCAAGACCAGGATCTGGGACTCTCCATTCATGCCCCTCCTCTTCACATGCCTAAAATCTGGGGCATCACTGTAAACAGTAATTCACTGTTTTGGAGTCTTTCTAAGAATACTGGAGTGCGTAGCCTATCCCTCCTTTCAGCGGATCTTCCCGACCCAGGAATTGAACCGGGGTCTCCTGCATTGCAGGTGGATTCTTTACCAGCTGAGCTACCAGGGAATCCCGCAGTGAATCTAGACCACTCTCTGAGTGGTTGTTAGGGTTGTTGCTTCCATCTACAAAGATAGATTCTCTAAACTTACATATCCCTCCCTCTGTTTCGAGGGTAGATGGAGGATTTGTGTGGCTGCTGGCTGACTTTATATTCTGCCTGGTAGAATGGGTGTGAGTTCAATCCAAGCCATTTCCCTTGCCGTGAGCCTCTTAAGCCTTCCTGGAACTGGTCTGGGAATGCCAGCCAAGAGTGGGAAGCCTCTGACGTAAGCGGTCACAGATCCTGCTCCTTGGCAGACAAACTGTCCTTTGATTAGCTGCTTCCTCTCTCTGTGGGAGGTTAGAACCTCCCCTAAACTGTTCTTCAAAGTACCCATCATCTCATCATGAAACCTTACCCTCCAAGGCAATAGATGAAGTCAAAATAGTTGAGAGACTCCTCACTGGACTCACCAAAAGACAGGTACAGGATTGTTTTCCTGAAAAAATGACTTGCAGGAGAGTGAATTACATCAAGACGTCCCCACTAGACCTCTTCCTGCCTGGAACATCAAGCTAAGTTATGACAAGGCCAGATTTGACCTGTCCTGATATAATCAGTTTTTGAGTCAACAATAAAGTTATATAAGGACCTGGTTTTGTGCATAAAACCCTCCTCCCTCCACTAGGATAAACAAGCTATCCCCCTTGAGAATGGGGAGTGAGGATTCGTCACTTCCAGAATCCGCCCCCTTGTTGACCAGTGGATAGATGAGCAGTGCTGAGCTCGGATGATACAGCTGAAAAACACTCAGAAATGTGTTGTCCGGAGAGCCTGCCCTTAGAGGTCCAGAACTGTGAAGAGTTCAGGTGCCACAGGCCCTCGGTGAGCCCCCAAGCTGCAGGATAGATCGGATGTTAGTTTAATAGTATCAACATTTAGCAGTAAACACTCTGTTTTCTTTTAGCTTCAGAATAAATGTCAGGTGCCAGAGACATCAACTTTGCTACATGACTACAAAGGGCAGAATTAGGTTCAGTTGGCGGAACTGAGATTCTGACCCATCACAAGAACTGTCACGATGCCTGGAGACAGAAGTGTCAGCTGAACCCTGTGTCTCTCCTCATCCTTCCTGGCACTGGGAACTTGTGTAAGTAAAGATGCAACTCACAGTATCACTTACAATGCTTTAGGGCTTACCTCATGACTCAGATGGTAAAGAATCTGCAGGCAATGTGGGAGACTTGGGTTCGATCCCTGGGCTGGGAAGATCCCCTGGGGAAGGAATTGGCAACCATTCCAGTATTCTTGCCTGGAGTATTCCATGGACAGAGGAGCCTGGCGGGCTACAGTCCATAGGGTTGCAGAGTCAGACATGATGGAGCAACTAACACTTTTACTTGTACTTCATAATGCTTTAATGATTTATCTCATGAATCAAGTTTTTAAGGACGTTGGGGCTGATGGTGCGATCCCAGACGGTGAAGGGTTATCTGATGTCTCTATCCCCCAACAAAGAGTGCCTTCCAATATCCCTTGACATCCTAATACTGGTTTCTCAGTATCATTGATCGGTCCTGGAAGTTCTCCTAAGTAGGATTCAGGACTGGGAAAGCAGAGGATCTGGCCTCAGAAGAGGAGTAGTCCTTGGCTTCACTGCTTCTTCTTTTCTCCTGGAGATATGGAACTCTTCCCTGAAGTTCTTTCTTGGAAACCTTGTGCTTTCCAACATGCTTTCTTCTCAGAATATCTGTTGTGTATATGTATTAATCTATTATCTATTTATAAATTCACATTCTCTCCTCTCTCTCTCTGAATGCATCTGTCCTGTGCCTTGTTCTATTATTTTAAAAAGAGGATTTAATTTGATGTATGGCAAAACCAATACAATATTGTAAAGTAATTAACCTCCAATTAAAATAAATAAATTTATATTAAAAAAATAAAAAGAGGATTTAAGAGCCATCCCAACTGTGTGATCAAGTACAATAGTCTTTCATATCACTCTGGGCTTCCTACAGACAGGTGTGAATGCATTAAATTGAAAATCCACACAGATACTTACCTGACAGTGACCAGAGTCTTGTACTTCCTACTGGTGCCCTGAAAGAGCACTGTATGGGGGTGTTCATGGGGAAAAGAAAAACAGACTTTTTATCTATTTCTGTGTGGCTTCCAGACCTCATTAGAGAACAGCACCTTTTACATCTTTGCAAACCCCAGGTGGCACCAGTGATAAAGAATCTACCTGCCATCGCAGAAGACATAAGAGACTGGGGATCCATCCCTGGGTTGGGAAGATCCCCTGGAGGAGGAAATGGCAACCCACTCCAGTATTCTTGCCTGGAGAAGCCCAAGGACAGAGGAGCCTGGTGGGCTGCAGTCCACGGGGTCAGGAAGAGTCGGACACGACTGAAGGGACTGAGACACACACAGGCACAAAGTGGAAGAAACAGATGGAAACGGCACCCCGCGCTGATTCCCGAGAGGCATCTGGGGCAGCACCATCCCAGCCCCCTGCAGCTCTCTGCTGACAGACTCAAGCTCCAGGACATTTGCTTTTCCCTGTGCAGAATCTATTACTATCCACCTGTCTCCAGCCAGTCTTTCTGACTCCTTGATTGCTCATGATAAACCAGCATATGCTAGCACTTACAGAGGCCTCAGAGGAAGGACCAGCCCATCCTGTGAACTGCGAGAAGCCAGATACAATCAAAGGGCTTCCCTCACCTCCGGCAGCAGTGGAATCATTTCAGTCTTGTTGCTTTCACATGGATGGGCAGCCTGCAGTCTCTCTCACACCCTTAAAAATATTCCCCCAAACAGGAGACAAAGATGTAGCTGTGTCTGTGGTCCGCCTGCAGAAATAGAAGTGCCCGTTCAGTTTCTGGACTCATTCCCACACATTCAGAGCACCTTCTTTGTCATTCTTGAAATACAAAAATCACAAGCGTGGTGCCATCCCACAGCCATAAGATCTGCATGAGGACCAGATGCTCTGGAAGACAATGCCACGGAGAGAAACCACCATAACAGCTGTGTGTGCTTTTCAGAGATGGGTGAAGACACATGATGACTATTCAGAAGAATAAAGACACAGGCTGACCCACTGGTTGCCTCACACACCGAAAGACTCACCCAGCAGCTTTAGGATCAGAATTAGAAACAACCCAGAAATCAAAGAGGTGGGCGAAAGCCCTTTGAGGGATGAATATAAATATCCACCTTTCAAACTGCCTCCCAAAGGACTCACTTAGCTGCTGCTTTGTCATCCCAGGAGTTTGAGTGAACTACTGTTGGGGATGTTATAACTATACCCTTTAGTGTGTATATGACCTCAGACAAGTATTTATAGTAGAAAAGACTTCTCCCCAACCTTGTACTTCTGTTCATTTCACCAAAGGCAGTGTTCTCAAAGCATCCTTGGATCTGTTTCTGATGGACAAGCTTTCCATTCCGCTGCAGGTGGCAGTGTTCAGAGATGGACTGGGAGGAGAAATAGGAGGAAATTTTATCCAGGAAGTTATCAGCTGTTCTGCTCTATTCACCCAGGCCCCACCCTCCTTTCCTTGTGCCCCAAACCCTGTGTACCGCCCGTGTCTGAGTGCTCCACGTCACCGTATCCCTGCATCTCACCGTCCCCGAGAGCTCAGATCAGGGTTCCTGCAGCAGTCCACGTGGTACACGACCTGTATATTATGAGATACGATACATCTCACTCTGTTGCTGTTGTTAAGTTGCTAAGTCGTGTCGACTCTTTGTGACCCCATAGAGTAGAGCCTGCCAGGCTCCTCTGTCAGTGGGATTCTCCAGACGAGAATATTGGAGGACATTGCCATTTCCTTTTCCAGGGGATCTTCCCAACCCAGGGGCCAAACCTGAGTCTCCTGCATTGGTGAGCGGATTTTAATTTTTTCAACCACTGAGCCACCAGGGAAGCCCACCTCACTCCTGTCCATCAGCAAAATGAAAGGAGGCTCTCAGGCTGTTTCAAGACTCCCTGATCCCAGTGGATCAAAGCTACATCTTGTCCTCAAAACCTCATCAGGCCATGCTCCTTGTGACAGCTCCAGATTCCTTCACTTGGTTTCACTTGAGTAGCCTAATGTTCATATTTAAGGTTCTTCCAATACGCATTTAGCTCGGAGCATCTCTACATGACAAATTAACGAGTAGCCTCATTTCCCCTCCACACTGTAGAAGTGTAGACTTTTAAAGTCACTCAAGCACATTTGTATGATGTCGCCTATTTCAAAGAAAGATTTCTTTGATGAGGACCTGGGTTCCCGGGAAAAAATTTGCCTTGAAAACAATGTGAACAAAAATCAAACACACTTTTATTTTAATCCCTTCTCTCTTTTTTAAAAAATACATCATTATTTGAAGGCTTCCGGGACTGTGTATTCAAATTAGATCAATAGGTAAAATTCAATAAACCACAGGAGGGGATAACAGCCCTTTAGGAAATGTGAATTTTTCAGACGTCCAACTTAAAAGGGTAGACACAGGATACTGAGAAGGTCAAGAGACCATGGGTATTTGAGGGAAAAAAAAAAATCTGATACAGCAGGGGGAAAAACAGCTTTGCCAAAGGTCAGTAAACTGCAGGTTGGAAGAGACAGTATAGATAAGTATCATCAGCGATTGAATCAGAATTCTTCTTCCAAAACTATGATTAAATATCTTTTCTTAGAAGTTTTAGCAGAGAATTAATAACAAAAGATGCCTTTCTCCACTTTTAAATTGGCCTTAAAAAACTATATGCAGTACTAAAAAGCAGCCATGATTAGGGACAGGTATTGATTGATAGATGGATACACACAGTTATTATGTGCACATTTACTTCCAAACTGTGCACATGGTGTATTTTAAGCGGAGAAGGCAATGGCACCCCACTCCAGTACTCTTGCCTGGAAAATCCCATGGACAGAGGAGCCTGGTAGGCTGCAGTCCATGGGGTTGTGAAGAGTCAGACACAACTGAGCGACTTCACTTTAACTTTTCACTTTCATGCATTGGAGAAGGAAATGGCAGCCCACTCCAGTGTTCTTGCCTGGAGAATCTCAGGGACGGTGGAGCCTGGTGGGCTGCCATCTGTGGGGTCACACAGAGTCGGACATGACTGAAGCGACTTAGTAGTAGTTAGTAGTATACATTAAGTATTTCTCAATTTTCTAACATTATAGAACATAAAAAGCTATTCAAGATGAAAAAAAAAAGGGAGTCGCAAAAGGAGATGTTTCAGTCACAGTAAATGTTTTTCTAGTCTGAACACAGCCTTTGCCATTTGTTCTGTAATTCCCCTATAGTCTGTGAAAGTATTTGATGGCACAAATAATAGATGACACACCAAAACTCTGCCTCCAAAATGACAGCTCCAGATTACTTCACTTGGTTTTACTTGAGTAGCCTAACATTCATATTTAAGATTCTTCCAACACGCATTTAGCTCAGAGCACCTCTAAATGACAAATTAATGAGCAGCCTCATTTCCCCTCCACACTGTAGAAGTATAGACCTTTAAAGGCATTCAAGCACATTTGTATGATGTCGCCTATTTGCAAGAAAGGTATGGTATGGTAAGGTATGGCAGTATGGTAGGAAAAACCCTTCTCCTGAAATTTTTGATTATATACTTCAAATTAATTGATGCAGTTATATTTGTCCAGGTCAGTATGGTGCAGGGGTGGGGGTGGGAGCATTTAAAGTAGTGAAGTCTGACATGTGCACCTTGTGGAATTCAGGGAAGAATTCTTTAGCATGGACCAGCCACTGAAGAGCAGGGGGATAAATGCATGCTTATTTTATCTGAATGCCTCCCCCTCGTGCACAGACCCCGTCTCCTATTGAGAGATCATTAGCACATAACTCTATGTAGGTTTAAGCTGTGCAACCTGTTGGTTTGATAGACTTATTTATTGCAATACAATAACTATGCTATTAGCTTAACACTTCTATGGCATTACATTTCACTGATCAGTTGCTATATGACAAGTCACTTGCCCTTTTAATGCACTGAGGGCCACTTCTCATATTTTGTAAATCTGAGGAAGAATCCTACAGGGAAAATATATGCAAAATGGGGGCTGTGGTGTTGGGATTGTTTTGCTGAAAGGGCATTTCCTAATGCCTTAGATGTGCTACATAGCACCTTTCTGAGGAGAAACATTCTTCTGGTGTCATTCTTTAGCTTTCATGAGAGTGGACAGAGGATAGAAGGGAATCTGGACTGAAAGTCACAAGTCTCCCTGTTGACTCTGTCACTCAATATCCATGTGACCCTGAGAGAGATATTCAGACTCTCCAAGCCTCAGTTTCCTCATAGAGCAAGTCGGATTTCAGTCAGTTCAGTCATTCAGTCGTGTTCGACTCTTTGCGACCCCATGGACTGCAGCACACCAGGCCTCCCTGTCCATCGCCAACTCCCAGAGCTTGCTCAAACTCATGTCGATTGAGTTGGTGATGCCATCTAACCATCTCATCCTATGTCATCCCCTTCTCCTCCAGCCTTCAATCTTCCCCAGTATCAGGGTCTTCTCAAATGAGTCAATTCTTCGCACCAGGTAGCCAAAGTATTGGAGCCTCAGCTTCAACATAAGTCCTTCCAATGAATATTCAGGATTGATTTCCTTTAGGATGAACCAGTTGGATCTCCTTGCAGTCCAAGGGACTCTCAAGAGTCTTCTCCAACACCACAGTTCAAAAGCATCAATTCTACTGTGCTCAGCTTTCTTTATAGTCCAACTCTCACATCCATATGTGACTACTGGAAAATGATAGCCTTGACTAGATGGACCTTTGTTGACAAAGTAATGTCTCTGCTTTTTAATATGCTATCTAGGTTGGTCATAACTTTCCTTCCAAGGAGCAAGACTTGCCAGCAGTGGTGGTGAGGAGCCTCACATAGGCCATCAGGGTGCATTCAAGCACAATCTGAATATTAGTCACTTTCTGATGCCCTGCAGATGATTCCCTTTCCCCTCCCCTCTTCTCATGCTGACTTGGAAGGACCACCCCCTCACCCAGCCATTCTGGCTTTCCTCCCCTCACCTCCCCCTCTACACAGTCAGATCTGCCCTGGGACTAAGGACCAGGAAAAGAAAATCAGAAACAGTTCCAGAGGGCAGAGCACTAATCTGAATCCATAATTCAGAGAGCATGCATTTCTGCCTACAGAAATGCTGGGTAGGAAGAACGATCACCACATTCTCCTTTATTTAGAGGAGATCTCCGTAAAGCTGACAGCCATGTACAGCGCTATTCCTGGTAAGAAAGGCCATCAGGGTTGGAGAAACAGTATAGGCTTTGGAGCTGGATATAAAATCTGCCACATTATTCATGTGCTGTGTGATCCTAACTAATATGATGTCTTTGAGCCTGAGTTTCCTAATTGCTGGAGGAAGAGAGCCCTGCCTACCTCCCCTTCAAGTGGGCAAACAGAATATGTGTGCAGTGAAATGATTGGATTGGATAGAGCGGTCATCACTGTCCCTGCCATTGTTATTTCCAAATAAGGTCACGTACTCTGTTTACATTCATCAGTTAATACACCTACCACCCCTGAAATCACTGTGAGAAGGGAAAGCCTTGTAAACCATCACCAGTTCTAATACCTTCAGGCCCAGCAGCCCTGAAATAACCTGCCAAGTTTTGCCAGTACTTAAAGAATTCAATTTTCCCCATAGATTTATAATGGAGGCAGTGGGATAATCACTTTTGATCACTGCCAAGTGATGGGGGGTGCCTTTTGTTTAAACACTGCTGGTGAAAGGGGCTCAGAGGCCTGGGGGTGGTGTACCCAGTAAGGAGGTCTCCAGAGCCATTTGATTTCACTTTAATTATTTTGAATTGTGATGATCACAGTTATTGTGAGATTCACCCTCTTACCCTTGTGAATTTTGGGTCTAGGATTGCACTCATCTTGCAGTGCTGAAACTTTATATCCACTGAATGGCAATCTCATCATATGCCCCACCTTCTCTGTCCCTGGGGACCAGCATTCTCCTCTCTGTTTCCAGAGTGTGACTACTTAAGATACGTCATATCACTGGGAACATGTATGGAGTACTTGTCCTTCTGTGACCAGTTTCTTTCACTTAGCATAACATCCTCCAGGTTTACCATGTGGTTTCATATGCAAGGGTTTCCTTCTATTTTAAGGCAGAATAACAGTCTATTGTATGTATGTATACAACATACATACATATAATTTCATTTATCTGTTCATCCATTGATGAATGATTGGGTTTTTCAATAACTGGGCTGTTGTGAATAAAGCTGCAACAAACCCAGAAGTCCAGAGATCTCTTTCAGATCCTGTTTTCATTTCCTTTAGTTATATATCCAAAAATGGGACTGCTGGATCACGTGGTAGTTCTATTTTTAATTTTTTGAGGAACCTGTATACAGATTTCTATAGTGGCTGCACAAATTCACAGTCCCACCAACCGTACACACACAAGCGTCCCCTTTTCTCCAAGTCCTGGTCAGTGCTGTTATCTCTTCTCTTTTTGATAACAGCCATTCAAATGAGCATATGGTGATCTCATTTGATTTGCATTTCCCTGGTGATTAGTGACTTTGGGCATCTTCCTGTGTCTATTCAGTTCCTTCCTTCAGTCATTTTTTAAGGGTTATTCATATTTTTGCTCTTAAGTTATGTTCTCCTTACATATTTTAGATATTAACCACTTATAAGCTATATAAGATATATACATCAGATATATGTGTGTGTGTGTGTGTGTGTGTGTGTGTGTTTGTGTAGTCTGCTGTTTGGTAGGTTGCATTTTTACTCTGTTTATTGTCTTCTAGGCTGCATTTCAACCCTGTTGATTTGGCTGTGCAGCCTCTTTTTAGTCTGGTGTAGTTCCACTTGTTTATTTTGTTTTGTTATTTGTGCTTCTGGTGTCATATCCAATAAATCACAGGCAAGACCACTGATGAAAGAAATTAAAGATGACACAAATAAATGGAAAGACATCTTGTGTTCATGGATTAGAAGAATTAATATTGTTAAAATGTCTTCTCTGCCCAAAGTGATCTGGAGATAAATACAAACCATATCAAAACTCCAATGACATTTTTTTACAGAAATAGAAAAAATAGTCCCAAACACATGTGGAACCAGAAAAGACCTTGAATTGCCAACATAATATTAAGAAAGAGAAACAAAGCTGGAGGTCAGTCACACACTTCCTGATTTCAAAATATATGACGAAGCCACAGTAATTACAACAGTATGGTAATAGCATAGGACCAAGGTATAGACCAGTGGAAGAGAACAGAGAGCCCAGAAATGATCTCATGCATATACTGATCTTTAACAAGGTCAAGTGATCTTTAACAAAGGCACCAAGAACACACAATGGGGGAAGGACAGTCTCATCAACCAATGGTGCTGAGAAAATGAGACATGTGCATACAGAAAAACGGAGTTAGACCCTTATCTTACACTTCACACAGCAATCAATTCAAAACAGGTTAAACACTTAAACGCAAGACCTGAAACTGTCAGACTCCAACCAGAAAACATAGGAGAAAAGCTCCATGATACTGTCTCAGCCCCAAATCATGTGAGAACCACCATGAGATACCCTGGGAGCCAGCTCTGCCCGCTCCCTGACAAAGCAGAATGCAGGGGCAGCGGTGCTCCCAGCCTGACGGGCTCGGGGAAGCGCTGAGGAAGGCACACACACAGGAGCACTGTCTTTACTTTTGTTAATGGTCCATGCAAAGGCTAGCACTACCAAAGTATTTAAGATAAAACATGTTTGTTTTTTTTTTAAGTGGTTATCTTTGTACTTAATGCAGCCACAAAATTGTGCTGACTTAAGGACAAAGTCTGAGGCTGGAAAGGAAGGAAGTGAGCTTCACCTCTCAAGCTGGTAGAACACTAGGAATGGGGGTTCTGGTTTTCTTTCATTCACTCTTGACACACGATTCACTCAACAGGTATTCTGAGGGCCTCCTCTGTTCTCAAGACTCAGCTCAACACATGACGTGATTTTAAAATAAAAATAGGACTAGCAATACAACCGGATGCATGATGCATGTGGAGACAAAAATAAATAGTGGGTTACACAGCCTGGCACGGGGCGGGGGAGCTGTCTTCACACCAGAGGTGGTGGAGCAAGGGTGTTTAAAAGAGATGTCAATAAAGAAGGAAGAAAAATCTATTTTTCTATTGACAGCGTACAAACTAGACACACTCCTATGTATATATAATCTTCCGGACCCAGGGATCCAACCAGTGTCTCCTGCACTGTAGGCGGATTCTTTACCATCTGAGCCACCAGGAAAGCCTTATATACATGCATGCCATGCACAGATACGCCTACGTATACATATCCACGTGTTTCCCTCCTTCCAAGCACACGGGCCTCACCGTCTCAGGTTGGCACAGCACGGGCAGAAGCGAGCTCCCACCTCCCCATCGCGGAAGACTCCATGTGCACCCAGCAGAGAATGGGCCATCACTCACCACGTGACCGCCTTCAGCCTGCACACCCCACCCACTGCAGCAGCAGCCTCTCATCAGTGCCAACCGCAGGGCGGCCACCCAACCCTGCAAGCGAGAACAGTCGCAGCGGCCCTCCAGGGCTGTCATTCTTTGGAACAAAGACTCACCTGCCCGCGGATCCAATCTGTGTGAGTGGCTCCTGCTAATGTGACAGCGCTCCCAGGAGACCTTGGGGGAGGCACCAACATACTCCCCCCGCCAGAATCCCCTTCAGAGGAGCTTTTGCCACAGTCCTGTCCTGCGCACCCAGGGACTTCCTGTCAAAGACCAAAGGCAAGGAGCATTTATTTTTCATTTTCTGTCTATTGTCAGCTCCACCCCTCAGTATTCCAAGGGTGAGAACCACATTTTGTGAAAACCTTAGAAGGGGAAGAGGCCTGTGCCACTTGGAGAAATCTGTGCACATTTAATTTTCTAGATGCCATGGAATACATCTCACCACAGAGAGTGTAGGCAGTTCAGAGAGCAGAGGGCCCCAGAGGGACACCTGCCCAAGCCCAGGGAACAGAGAATTGAGCAGAACAAAGAACTGCAGTGGAAACAGTTACACGTTCCTGTGGCAAAATCAACTAGCCTGATACACTGTCCTCACCTCTAAAGACAGACACTGAGATTTGTAGAAGAAACATGCATTTACTTTAATGTAAAGCCTGCCAGGATTGAGAGTTCATGGGTGGGGTAGAGATCAAGATACTGACAAAGATACTTTTTAATACTTCCAGGGCCAAACTGATCTGCATAATCACTCCCCAAAGAAGTCCTCAGCACTGACCCTAGAATTGATGGCAAAACCCAAAATTGCAAAACACCCAGCTTGGCGTGGCGGGCATCTACTCTGGTGTCTTCTGATCACTGTGACTCTTGCTTTTCTCCAGGAAATCTCTCTCCCTCATTCTCAGCCAGTGGGTTGTGCTAGGCTTGAGGGACCCATGCTCTATTTTCAAGGACTGCATCAGCCCTTCCTCTTAAAGAGGGCAAGAAGAGGTGTGTCCACAAGAATCTCCAAGAAGACTGTGTTCTGGTACTTGGACAAGAGATGCTGACATGGGATGATCTGTGTCCAGTGCAGCGGCTCAGAGGTCAGAACTGAGGCCGGAAGGTGACAGGGGACACTCTGCAGAGCCTGCCAAAGAGGGAGTGAAGCCAGGGGGACAGACAGATGGTGTCCCTGCCAGAGGGTGAATGAAGCCAGGGAGCGGGACAGACAGACGGTGTCCCAACAGCAGTGCCCCGGGGTTGCCTGAAACCAGTGAAGCTTCTATAACGTTGGGCTTGTCAGATCCCTGGGAGTTCTGTATTTATCCCATATTTCTCCTGAATCCAGAAGTCAATCCTGACTGGGTTTTATCAGTTCAACAGAAATCATTCCATCACACACTGTGGGGGGCAGCTTTGGGCCCCTGTGAACAGGTTACAGTGGTTAAAAAGGACTTGGTGGGATGGAAGTAAAGCTACTCATCCTGTGACTTTAACACAGGAGGACGAGATGGTTCTGAGACTCCATTTCCAAGCTAAGAGTGTGTGAAGTGGGAAGTCTGGAGGTGGTTTCCCACGAGGCACCAAGTAATTCTCAGATATGGGCTGAGGGCCCTACAGGGAACTCAGTCCTGACACTATCTACATGGAGACAGCATCAGATTCCACAGATCAAGGGCTCAGCCCTGCAGTCATCCATCCGATCATCTTCCTGTCCATCCACCCACCCATCCATCTAGACACACATTGATCCATCCATCCATCCAATCATCTTCCTGTCCACCCATCCATTCCAAACATCCACCCATCCATCCCTCCATCCACTCACTCACTTGTACTAGTTTTTCTGAGGTTTCTCAGATCTTTTAGGTGAAATAAGCTGTCCTTGTCAATCCCTGTGTTCTGTCAAACCCCGCCCCCCTTCTCTCCCATAATTATATTTCAGGCTCAGGTATTTGGGATCATGCATTTGGCTTCTTTCAAGCTGCTATCATTGCGGTAATTTTGTGGCAGCGGTAGAAAATTGCAACACAGACTTTAACATGTTCACCAAGTCAAAACTACTGTCTGCCACATGATTGCTTCTTTGTTGTTATATTGTTTTGGGTGGATGTAAAACTCCATAGGGGAGAGGTTTTTAAGAGAACAAAGGAAATCACACCACAGAGCTAATGATGTTGAGGCTGCACTCCAAGTCCATGCGGGTGTTTAAATCCCATAAACAAACACACACATTGCAAATGTGTCACAACTCTGCAAGCATGTGGGGGAGAGAGGAAGGCTGGTCCTTTTCTCTTCAGAAGCACATGTGCTCCTTGTGCAGAGGAGCCTTTGTTATTAGAGAAGCAGCCTCAGTCACAGTCTAGAGACTTCTGCTGATGACATTGCTCTCAGCCAAGAGAAACAGTGATCTGTCTTTACTGTAGACCAGGATTCTCCTAATGATGTTTAATTTCTCAGCTCCTCTCCTTCTAATAGCAAGTTCAACAACAGCCACTTTTGCAGTGTCAGTAGTTTAAACCTAGACTTTCCTTCTCTGTGATCAAGTCAATATCTTATGTCATTGGTCTTTCTTTCTTGCTAGTAATTATAGAAACTAACATATCATGTATCTAGACTGACCAGTCAGGGAGGGACTAAGGCCATTTAAGGGCCTGTCTCTTTACACAGAAACTGATAGAATGAACCCCTCTCTCTTAGATTGGCTGATGGGTATATTCCCCAGGACTAGCACAAAAGGGGTCATTAATGGGTCTATCTCTTATATGCAATCAGAACGTGGAATCAAAACTTCAAGGAAAGTATGCCCAAAATGAGACTTCTTGGAACTCTCCACAGTTGTATAGCTAACTCTGCTGGTCTAGGGAACCCACCACTGACCTACTGGAAAAACAAGAAAGTGAACTCAAGTGGATAATTCCAAGTGAATTCAAGTAGACAAGGCCATCACACTGTCTGAAGCAGATAAAGGAACATTAGTGCTTTTTTTTTTCCCCTTTAGAGCATTCCTCTAGAGTCATAAAAATTCTTATCAAATAAAACCACCACAATCCAACCATCACTGTGAGTATTTCACTTTAAAGACTGTAGCAGAGTTACCTGATTCACCATTTGTACAGAGGAAGGTTTAAAAGACTGACCAAAACCAAACTTGTCTCATACCACAGAAGTGTTCTGAGCAGACCCAGGTCCTATACAATGAATTGATTACTACTAAATTGGGCAGGTGTGTGTGTGTATGTGTGTATTGAGGAGATATGTGTATTTTGTGTGTTGCAACACAAGGTTCTTGTTTTCAGGTTTTGTTGTTGTTGTTGTTTTTTACTGACTTACCTGCTAGTATGATGTATAGTCCCCTTTTCCTATTTGGTTTACATTAATTACATCAAATTTCTTTTAAAACATTACTTTTGTCATGTCTTAAGCATTACATAATGGTTTTCGAAGGGCACATATTTCCACTTTTTTATCTTTAAAAAAGTGTTTTTAGCTTCCCATATTTAAGTCAAAGATACAAAATGCCCAGCACTAATTAGGAGAATTTATGTTGGTTTTGCAAATACCACTCAATATGCCAGCAAATATGGAAAACTCAGCAGTGGCCACAGGACTGAAAAAGGTCAGTTTTCATTGCAATCCCAAAGAAAAGTAATGCCAAAGAATGCTCAAACTACCACACAACTGCACTCATCTCACATGCTAGTAAAGTAATGCTCAAAATTCTCCAAGCCAGGCTTCAGTAATATGTGAACCGTGAACTTCCAGATGTTCAAGCTGGCTTTAGAAAAGGCAGAGGAACCAGGGATCAAATTGCCAACATCCGCTGGATCACTGAAAAAGCAAGAGAGTTCTAGAAAAACATCTATTTCTGCTTTATTGACTATGCCAAAGCCTTTGACTGTGTGGATCACAATAAACTGTGGAAAATTCTTCAAGAGATGGGAATACCAGACCACCTGACCTGCCTCTTGAGAAACCTACATGCAGGTCAGGAAGCAACAGTTAGAACTGGACATGGAACAACACACTGGTTCCAAATAGGAAAAGGAGTATGTCAAGGCTGTACATTGTCACCCTGCTTATTTAACTTATATGCAGAGTACATCATGAGAAACACTGGGCTGGAGGAAGCACAAGCTGGAATCAAGACTGCCGGGAGAAATATCAATAACCTCAGATAGGCAGATGACACCACCCTTATGGCAGAAAGTGAAGAAGAACTAAAGAGCCTCGTGATGAAAGTGAAAGAGGAGAGTGAAAAAGTTGGCTTAAAGCTCAACATTCAGAAAACTACAATTATGGCATCCAGTCCCATCACTTCATGGAAAATAGATGGAGAAACAGTGGCAGACTTTATTTTTTTGGGCTCCAAAATCACTGTGGATGGTGATTGCAGCCATGAAATTAAAAGACACTTACTCCTTGGAAGGAAAGTTATGACTAATCTAGATGGCATATTAAAAAGCAGAGACATTACTTTGCCAACAAAGTTCTGTCTAGTCAAGACTATGGTTTTTCCAGTGGTCATGTATGGATGTGAGAGTTGGACTATAAAGAAAACTGAGAGCCAAAGAATTGATGCTTTTGAACTGTGGTATTGGAGAAGACTCTTGACAGTACTTTGGACTGCAAGGAGATCCAACCAGTCCATCCTAAAGGAGATCAGTCCTGGGTGTTCATCGGAGAGACTGATGTTGAAGCTGAAACTCCAATACTTTGGCCACCTGATGGGAAGAGCTGACTCATTTGAAAAGACCCTGATGCTGGGAAAGATTGAGGGCAGCAGGAGAAGGGGATGACAGAAGATGAGGTGGTTGGATGGTATCATGTAGTAGATGGTATCATGTATCATGGTACATGATGGTATCATGTACCATCATGGTATCATGTAGTAGATGGTATCATGTAGTAGATGGTATCATGTATCATGTATCATGGTTGGATGGTATCATGTAGTAGATGGTATCATGTAGTAGATGGTATCATGTAT
Source organism: Bos javanicus (assembly GCF_032452875.1). Classification (NCBI taxonomy): domain Eukaryota; kingdom Metazoa; phylum Chordata; class Mammalia; order Artiodactyla; family Bovidae; genus Bos; species Bos javanicus. Next base: position 5,348,802 of record NC_083894.1, read on the forward strand.
CATGTACCACCCAACTCAATGGACATGGGTTTGGGTGAACTGCAGAAGTTGGCGATGGACAGGGAGGCCTGGCTTGCTGCGGTTCATGGACTTGCAAAGAGTTGGACACAACTGAGCAACTGAACTGAACTGAAAACACGTGCCTGCCACATGATGTGTGCTTTCTGCTCCACAAGGAAACTCAGGGCAATGAGCCCCATGTAGAATTTGGCAATGACCATGAATCCTTGCAAAATACCATTAAAATTCCCTTCATCCCACCATGTGGAACAATTTTCCATCCAAATGTTGGTATCATAATATTTGAGGACTCTAATAATATTTAGATGCTATATTAATAAGAATTTTGTTTTGCTAGTTGTATATATCCAAAGTAAAACAGACACATGGAAAAGCCCTAAATTTAGTAACATTAGTTAATTTCTCATTTAACTGTAACAATTTCCTTTCATCACCAGAAACCATGGAAGAACCCTTTATGTCATGTGTGTATGTGTGTGTACATGCATATGTGTGTGTACATGCATGTCTGTGTGTGTGTGTGTGTGTGTGTGTGGAAAAAGTATTCAGAAGGGGCAGCTACTCACTGCAATATCTCTTTAACCATTCCCTAACATCCATGCTTTCTAAAAAGGGCACCACAAAACAACAAAATAAAATCCAACATTTATAGAGTAAAAGAATGGGAGAGAGCTGTATCACTGCTGGTTAATACTGGTAAAGATTCTTGCAAGAACCATGCAGGCAGAGCAAGTGCCAGCCCTCAGATCATGACAGAAGACGCTGTCATCAGCGAATCCGAGGGGCACACAGCACACAGGCTCTGGAGTCAGAAAAACCTGGGCTCCTTTCCCAGTTCTTCAACTTGCAAACTCTGATCGTGGGAATATATCTAAACCCTTAACTCCAGTTTCCGCTACAGAAAAAAAGTGATGGCAGTATTGTCAGAAGATTCAATATTTAAATAACCCACATTTCAAAGTGCCCAGGGCCTACTTAACGGGCAGAGAAGGCCTGGACCCAAGCAGGTGGACAAATGATTGGCAGCTCCTCTTACTGCCAGGAGACGGAGCCCAGCCTCCTGTGAGGAGCACCTTTGTCCCTGCCCTGGAGGAAGGTCTCACCTGACCCCTCTTTGCCAACAACATCACACAGAAACAGAGCAAAGTTTTCCCTTTGAGATTCCCCAGTATAAAATTAAAGGAGGGTTTTTTTTGTTCGGGATTTTTTTCTTTTGGACAACCATGGGGATGCTTTTTCCCCTTAGATGTGGGAAAAATGTTTCTGACATTTAGAGTCAGGGAAATAAAGAATGGTCTCAGAAAAACAGTAAGCGAGGAAGTGATCCGTTTCCACACCCTGTCCCAGAACATCCGTGAGGTCTGGAGAAGATGCAGGTGGGGCGGGACCTGAAGGCCGGGCATACTCGCTGGAGGCAGCAGGCGGGCCTGAGCTAAATGCGCCTGGTCCCAGGGGAAAGTGTGCTCATATTTCAGTGAAAACTCCAGTGGAATTCAAATTCTAAAGCTCAACTTCCTCTGATTTTCTTTTTAAGCACTTCAGGACCATCTTTGGCAAATCAAGCCCTAACAGACCGTCTTGGGACACAGAAAGCAAAGCAGCCGAGTTGGTAAAATCAATTACTAACAAATCAGACGAGAAAGCTTGTGAAATACCTAGTCTAGTCAGAGAGAGCCGATTCACTCACAGACATTTTGTTTCATTCATAAAAACAGAGGTTTGTATATTGGACCCAGCCTCATTCAGTCTCTCCATAATTTAGGAGTGCTGGAAAAACACACTGGAGAAAGTAACAAAGGACAACGCGACACTGACACCACGCTGAGCTGGAGCTCAGGGGTTAGTGAGTGTGTCTGTAGCTTAATGTCATGACCATCGAATAAAAATAATAATAATAAACAGCTAAACGTGGCTTCTCACTGAGTGATGCAAGAGCTGGAGCACCAAAGATGTGAAAGGCGACATGTGGCTTCTCCCCTCCCCCTCCCTTTCCCCTCCCCCACCTCCCTCTCCCCTCCCCCACCCGTCTCCCCCTCCTTTTCAGCCTCTCTCTCCCTCTTCTTCTCCCCCTCCCTTTTCCAATTTCTGATGGAGGACCAGGGACATTAAGATCACACTCAAAACAGCCTAAAACTTTGTATCAAGTTTACTGCCATGAGCTGGTCTTTCAAAAAGGGTATCATTTGCTTTGATCCTGATTAGCTTTTTAAGCAAATAATTGAAATCCTTTATCTAAATGACAATAATAGTATGATAACATGCCTCCATTTGAACATTCACAGACCAGTTTTTAATGAGATGCTCCACATGATGTTATATAATACTATTTTTTTGCCATAATGCCATTAAGATAAAAGATGCAGGCTAGGAAAAGTTGTTAAACCAAAAAAAATCTTGTTCTCATTTGCATTGCTTTGATTACTGCTAGTAATATATTCAACATGTGTTATTCCAAATATTTAACATCTCTGCATTTGTGCAGTCCACTTTTAATAAAACCAATAAACTATGAGATATCTGAAGTTCAGAACTATTCCTTATTCACTTTCAAATAGCCAGTGCTCAGCAAACTGAAGAGTGTATAAAAATCAGCTCTAAAATTATTTGCTGAATAACGTACATCGTATTTTTAATTAAGTAATATAAGGAAAAGGACAGAGTTCTGAGGAGCTTTCCTAGAGAACATCTTCCATCAAGACCATGATGACTCATCAGATGTCCACGGAAAATTATTCCACCAGTCCCAAATTCACCATCTGCTTGTGTTAAAATTCTTAAAACCCAGAGATACCTGGTTCTCTGCCCAAGAGTTCTGTTTACTACGTCAAGGAAGAGAAACGTGGACTCAATGGGTGGCTTCTTTCTTTCTTTAGCAATTTTATAAATTTCATGTGTTCATTTTAATAATCTATCTTCAGTTTATGGTAAGAACCAATAACAAGTTCAGTTCATAAACTGTAAATTCTATTTTCTTGAAACTAGGACTTAGACTTGATCACTGCCAGTCAGCTGGTGATGAGATAGCTAGTCTTCATTTTTCTGGGATCACAGAGTGCACCTTGGTGACCTCACCCAAAGATGCTGTGCCTGTCCTACGAAAGGAACAGGGAATTCATAAAACCACTAAAAGAATCACTTCTAGCCATACTTATTCATCTCAAACTAAGTGGAAAATAATGGTAATACCAACAATGTTTGTAATGATTCTGTAACACAAACCAGGGTGAGGAAACTGATGAACCTGCTGGGCTAGGGCGTGGCTGCTTGGAGCACTCTCTGCCCATGGGATCCACGCGAGGCCTTTAGTTCAGTGTCCAGTGGCAGCTGGTCTCCTCTGCCCTTCAGAAGGCCACCTTTGCCATCCCATGGCTCCTGTTGCTTTCGGTGATGGTGGCCAGATAGGCAGAGCAGCCCTGGAATTCTGAGGAGCTTGGGTTGACTTCATCCATGCTCCCCTTCTCTGACCTTGGCCATGGTGTTTCCTCCTCCCTGTTTATTTCTTTGTTCTCTGGGCTCACTCGGGAAATGTAACTTCCGATTCCAATAGAAAATCTTTCTGTATTTCAACAACATCTGTCAATGCATTTGAATACTGTTGTGCGGTGACAGAGTAGTCAAAGTGTTAGTTGCTCAGTCGTGTCCAACTCCTTGTGACCCCATGGACTGTAGCCCACCAGGCTCCTCTGTCCATGGAATTCTCCAGGCAAAAATACTGGAGATGGTAGCCATTCCCTTCTGCAGGGGATCTTTCCGACCCAGGGATCGAACCTGTGTCTCCTGCACTGCAGGCAAATTCTTTACCTTCTGAGCCAGTGGGGGATGGTTATAGAAAGATCAATTCCAAATGTCTTTCCTTTTACTGTAGATACAGTTTTAACACAGGTTGCATCTGTATTGTAACCATGTAGTGGGTACTTTCACGTGATTATTTTGTTTAAACTTCACGGTGACCAATTCAGGTAGATATAATGAGTGCTTTTATGACAAGTAAGAAGACTCAAATCAAGGAGACTTTTGTTATTGTTATTCAGTCACTAAGTCCTGTACAACTCTTTGTGGCCCCATGGACTGCAGCATGCCAGACTCCTCTGTCCTCCACTATCTCTGGAAGTTTCCTAAAGTTCATGTTCATTGAGTACCAAGAGTCATTCTCTCAGTCACTGGTTTCAAAGGGCAGCTTGGTTGATCTGTTGGGTCATCCTCTTTTATCAGATATGCATGGTCTTCCTGTTTACGTAAATTTCTTGTTCAAGAGCAGGTTCACTGGGGCTAGCATGAGAAAGTGTAAGGAATACTGGAGAGATCCCGGTTTTAGATGCAAATTTTTCATCCATCTGCTGTAAGACAGGAAAAGCATCCTTCTCACTGGGCCTCCTTTCTGGTTACTCTTCTAGGACCATTTCTCACAGAAGAGTGTTGCTACGGGTTCTGTACTAAAGCCTCTTTCTACACTTTCTGAGTACCCACATCTATTTCTGTAGTCAGTTCTGTGATTCACAGTCCCCTTGGTTCCAAATTTGTGGTTTCATTGCTGACTTCCTGCCTGGAATTCACACTCATATGTGTAGCTGCTGCCTTTATTCTTACCTTGCCTCTTCATAGAAAACTCAAAGTCATAATCTAAAAACCTAACTTCCCACTTTATCCCCCAAAGCTTTGCTCCTCGTCTTTTGCCTCACATCCACAATCTCCACATAGTAATCAGCTCAGAAATAGTTATTCTGGAGTCCAGCAGACCCAGTGACCATCAACCCTAATGGTTCCATCTCCTAAAGGTTACTAGATTCCATCTTCTTTTTTTTTTTTTTTTCATTCCAATTGTCTCCACTCTAGTTCAAACACAGTAACTTTTTGCTACACTGGTGAAGTGCCTCCTGGCTGGGGTTCCTAGTTCTGGCTCTGTGTCTATCTAATAATCCGCCATATATGATGGCTATTTCTCAGGTGCATCTGAATATGTTCTCCCTTCCTTGAAAATCCTTTATGGTTTTCAAAAGCTCTCAGGACATAGCATAAAAGGAACCACATATTTATAAGTTTTTTTCATGGTCTGGTCCCAATTCACCTCATTAAACTTTCTCAAGATTTCTTTATCAGATTTAATTGAAACTATAAGACTTGAAACTATAAAACTCCTAGAAGCAAACATAGAGAAAAAGCTTCTTGACATTGGTCTGGGCAGTGATTTCTTTTGGATATGACATCAAAAGTCCAGGCAACAAAAAGCAAAACTATCAAGAAAAATGACATCAAACTAAGAAGTTTCTGCACAGCAAGGGAAGCTGACAATGAAGTGAAAAGGCAATGTACAGAACAGGAGAAAATACTTGCAAGAGTGAGGGCAAGAGGAGAAGGGGGCAACAAGGGATGAGATGGTTGGATGACATTACTGACTCAATGGACATGAGTTTGAGCAAACTCTGGGAGTTAGAGGACAGGAAAGCCTGATGTGCTACAGTTCATGGAGTCACAGAGTCAGACATGACTTGGCAGCTGAACAACAACAACAATAAACTTTCAGACCATAGCATGCATTTGAAAATTTACAAAGAGAGTAGATTTCATATTGCATGTTCTTCACATGCACATACACACACATACAGCAAAGGGACACAGGAAACTTTTAAGAGATGATGGACATGCTTGGTACCTTCATAGTGGTGATGCTATCACTGATACATGCCTATGTCCAAGTGCATCAGAATGTATACATTAAATGTGCAATTTTTCATCTGTCAGTTATGCCTTAATAAAGTTGTAAAATTGGAGAAGGAAATGGCAACCCATTCCCGAAATCTTGTTCACAAAATCTCATGGACAGAAAAGCCTGATGGGTCGCAAGAGTTCAACATGACTTAGGGACTAAACCATCACCAGCATTATAGTTGTAAAAAATTTTTAAAGAGAAAATAAAACATTATTTTAGCCAAATGAATGTAATTTGAGTGTCCCACTGCACATGCTGTGCTTTCAGCTTACTTTTCCCACCCCTGCACTCTTTGACCAGAATGGACCTCTCATCATTCAGATTTCAGAACATGCATCATTTCTTCACATAAAACTTTATTCCTCAAGTTTGGGTCAGGTTCCGCATGTATACATCCCATTACACTTTGCAATTTCCCCAAATATGTAAGCACAGAAGCAAGTAGCTGTAGAGTCAGTGCTATTTCCCTTCTGGGTGTCAAGTTCCATTTCTTTAGCACAGCGTAGACATTGGGAGAAGGCAGTGGCACCCCTATCCAGTACTCTTGCCTGGAAAATCCCATGGACGGAGGAGCCTGGTGAGCTGCAGTCCATGGGGTCACTAAGAGTCACACACAACTGAGCGACTTCACTTTCACTTTTCACTTTCATGCATTGGAGAAGGAAATGGCAACCCAGTCCAGTGTTCTTGCCTGGAGAATCCCAGGGACGGGGGAGCCTGGTGGGCTACCATCTATGGGGTCGCACAGAGTCGGACACGACTGAAGCGACTTAGCAGCAGCAGCAGACGATGGCATTAACATAGTAGGCAGTTCACAGATATCTGTTAAATGACACATTGAACACATTTCCACTAATTTCATATCTTTAATTTTGAAGGAAACTCTGTTCTCCAGAGCCTACTCTTTCATCTCTCTTACTTTTTTAAAATTATACATTAGATATTTTTTAGCAGAGTAATGTATGTCTTGAAAAGAGATATAAGATTCTAGGGCAGTGAATTTTAGCACTTCACTTTACAAAAAACACACAGCTAGACTAAAAAAGGAAAAGCTGTTTTCAATGTGCTGGAGCATTCCTGAACAGGATATCTATAGCATGCAATATTGCAGAGTCTTACACTCATCATCGACATTTTCTGTGTAGGCTGAATTTTTAAAAATCAGAACTATTTTAGGCATGAGGATTTTTTTCCTGGTAATGAACCAGATTCTGTGAAGATTTAAAGTTTCCTTTTGGCTGTAAATGATGCAGCTTTGGGAACTATTTGGCATTGAAACTATGTGGTTCAATGTGCAATGATTTTTTTCTCATGACTCTTCTGGAAGCTCTAAAATGTTTTTGGGAACTGCTCTAGGCACAAAGCATCATATATTTGTGTGCCATTCTTCAAAGAGGTTTGTGTAATGACAGCTTGATTCTTCAGACTGCCCAAGGGTAAGATCGTCTTATGTTTAAAGTAATTTTGTTCTACTATATAGTTGGATTATTTTTTTCTGGCAAAGTCCAATCTCAACCATCTTTTATTATTACCATCTCTTTCCTCATCATTTGCTTTTCATTTTGAAGTTTTGGGGAAACATCTTTTAAAGAAGAAAATAAGCTGAATGAAGGTATCTGGATCACTTCCATCTCAAAAAAAAGCAAAAACAAAAAACGCCAGATTCTGAGCTCATTAAAACAAAACTCTTCAGTATTCCTATACTGGACTCAATTTTCAATTGAGACTTCTCAACTCCAAAATGTATTTAGCATCATCACTTTCATGTTCTCTTCATTTTAACCTATTTGAGAGGATGATTAAACATGGTTAGACTTCCTCCTTCTATTAACGAATAGTATTTCTCTCTTTAAAAAGAGAATGCAGGGCTTTCACTACTTGTAAAGCAAATGCATGACTCATATTAGCATTCCCATTGAGAAAAACTTTTTAAAAAGGTAAAAACATCAAAGAGCTATAGGAATAGGTAAATTTATGAAATCAAATCTCAGAAAAACTGAGGCATAACTGAGAGTAAATCCCACCTCTCTTTTGCATTGAAGGCAATTGCCTTTCCTGAAGAAACATCAGTGAAACTAGAAAGAATCTGAGGACTTAACAGGGTAAGAGAAATTGAAAGCAACTAGTTAGAAAGAATCATGATATGGAACCAGTTAACTGGGTGCCTGGGAGGATCACCCTCAATTGTAAGCATGCTGGATGTTGGGTTCTGACTTTCTTTTGGTGTGCAATATTCATCCTCATTCCTTTCTGCATTCTTCTCTGTATTTTAGAGTCAGGAAACCTGGAGATTTCCTTTCCAAGAATCTCATCCAGTAGGGGTCCATTTTAGATTCTGTCAAATCAGCAGAAAGAATGTCTATACCAGAGTCCCAAGAGCTGCGAGGCTTTTCCCAGAAAGTACCTACATCTTTGCTGCAGGCGACTTAGGTCACTCATAACAGTGTCCAGGGAGTCCTGACACTTCCTGATTTCCACATGCAACGCAGGTCCTGCTTTCCCTATGGTTACCCCAGCCCTTCTGACGATGATGGCTTTATGAGGACGGATTTCTCTTAAATCATCAGAGTAGCATTTGTTTTCCTTACTCCTAATTGATACAGTGAAAGAGAACCAGAAGTAAATGTGTGCTTGAGTGAGCGTATACCACCAAATTGTGTCCACTGACTGGTCCAGAGAATTTACCATTTAGCAATTGCAGATTGCCTAGACTCTCAGCATCCCACACCCCTGCCCAACACCAGAGGGCAGAATAAAATAAAAATCTGCATCTTCAGCCTCAAATTATCTCTGAAAATTATTTTCCAAATCAATACATAGTCAAAGATATCCAAGCACAAGTAAACAAGACTCTGTGTGTTAGAATAACTGGTAACAACAAAAGCAATGGAGAAAATCTTTTTTAAAAACTGACAAAACTCTGATGAGACACAAAAAAATAGGAAAGGCAAAACCAGAAATTGCAAAAAATAAATAAATAAATAAATAGGACATCTCTAGGAATTCTGCAGCAATTCAAAAGATAGTAAGATATTTTAAGCCACTTTATTTCAAGAAGTGTGAAATGTTAGATAAAAAGGACAAACAAAACTCACTAAAGAGGTGACACACCAAATATTCCTCAAAACAGTAGCAAAATAGAATCAATGAATTTTCCCCACCACCATCACACACACACACGCACACACCATAACAACCAGTCTCAGGCTCAGATTCAGGTGGTTTGAGCTGTTGAGTAAAGCTTCTTTGAAATAACTCTGAGTCAGAGAACTGAAAAACTGAGTAAGAATTAAGTTCAAATTTTAACAAATAGAAAGACATTCCATGTGTGATGGAATGGCAAAATATATGAAAATATCTGCATTATGAACCATCATATCCAGACGAAACTGTTAGGATCATCCCCTAGCAACCAGACAAAAGCATCTTACTAAACAACACCTCTGATTACACTGCAGGAATAGGAGAGATGTGATTATGTCATCTCTAACAGGAGTCTGAAGTTGTGATACTTAAAATACTAATTATTTTCACACACACATAAAGCAACCAAACCGTCTCATGGGGAACTGTGAGATATTTAGAATACCAATTTAAAGCTGTTTACACCTAATGAGGGAATGGTTCAGCCCTGTGGACATAGAGCCTATTAAATGTGTAAGACTGCAGCAATCCCTTCCTACAATTTCAGAGCTGTGAATGCTCTTGGCATGAGGCACAGGAACTTAAGCACTCAAGGGGAAAATCACTCAATCAGCTCTGTTTTTTTTTAAGGCATACACGTCAACTTTGAAATTAACGCTTTCAACTCAACTATAAAAAATGTGAGGAAGACAGAAAAGATGTGTTTATAATACTTTTAGGACTATGACAAAACAGACTAATTCAGACCAAAACAGTGAGCGAGACTTTGCCCATTTATAAGAGAAAGAAAGTTTGGGGGCCACAGGAGGAAACTGAACATTAATATATTGAGCTTTTGTGTTTGGTTCATTAGGAGATTGATTAAGCAACTCTGCAGCCATTTCCTGTGGATGCTGTAAAAGTTGGAGAAAGGATGAGGTCTTAACTTTGACTTGAAAGAGGGCCACCGCGTTCAAATGCTGACTCTGAAACAGTCTTGCCATAGGACCCTGGAGAAATAATCTATAACTCACTCTCCGAGTCTTCAGAAGGCAGTTTTAAATGCATTTAAACTCTTAAGATATGAAAGCTGGAGAGGTACCCTGGAGACCATACAACCCCCATGTTTTATAGAGCAGCAAAGTGATGCCCCAAAGCAATAAGTTAGCATTTACACCAAGATCCTTTTTCTTATACTCACCAGTAAGGATTTAAGCTCAGCTAAAGACTTTCAGACAAAAAAAAAAAAAAAAAATATATATATATATATATATATACACACATATATATAAACCTAGTGTTATAATTTATTGGATCCCTTTATATATAATAGTGGCACTTTATATGTATTTTCTAATTTAAGTGTCAATACATCCATTTTATATTATTCAATTTAAAAAAAGGAAAACTGAAACTCAGAGAAATTAAACACTTTGCTTAAATTCACACAAGTTGGTTTCAGACAGGAAACTCAAAGAATTTTCTGCCTTTACTCTGTCCACTGAAAGTGAAGTGAAAAAGTTAAAGTACTAGGTGCTCCATATAATTTTTTCACAGGTTTCATAATTTCTCTGTAATTTTGATAGGAATTTTACTATATCGATATATCAATTAGGGAGAGTGATTTTTAAAAAACTGGGTTTTCCCAATTTATGGCCATGGTGTGTCTCCCCATTTATTGAGGTCTTTAGTTGCTTCATCAATGTTTCACAGTTTTGTAATTTTCAATATTGAGGTTTTGCATTTTTGTTAATTTTATTTCTAGGTATTTATGCATATTCATGCTTGCTATAAATCAACACTCACATTATTTTTAATTTGTTGTCAGCATAAATAAATATACATATTGTTGTACAGTTGTTTATCAGCTATAGAAATCTATTTATAATAGCCAGGACTGTTTATAATAGCCAGGACATGGAAGCAACCTAGATGTCCATCAGCAGATGAATGGATAAGAAAGCTATGGTACATATACACAATGGAGTACTACTCAGCCATTAAAAAGAATACATTTGAATCAGTCCTAATGAGGTGGATGAAACTGGAGCCTATTATACAGAGCGAAGTAAGCCAGAAGGAAAAACACCAATCCAGTATACTAACGCATATATATGGAATTTAGAAAGATGGTAACAATAACCCTGTGTACGAGACAGCAAAAGAGACACTGATGTATAGAACAGTCTTATGGACTCTGTGGGAGAGGGAGAGGGTGGGAAGATTTGGGAGAATGGCATTGAAACATGTAAAATATGACGTATGAAACGAGATGCCAGTCCAGGTTCGATGCACGATACTGGATGCTTGGGGCTAGTGCACTGGGACGACCCAGAGGGATGGTATGGGGAGGGAGGAGGGAGGAGGGTTCAGGATGGGGAACACATGTATACCTGTGGCGGATTTATTTTGATATTTGGCAAAACTAATACAATTATGTAAAGTTTAAAAATAAAATTAAATTAAAAAAAAAAAGAAATCTATTTGTAAGTGCCTTACCATCTTCTATGTGAATATATACGTCATTTGCAAAGACAATTTTATTGTCTTTCTATTTTTATTTTATCTTTATTTTATTGTCTCCTTTCATAAACTTTTTATTTTGTATTTCTTTTCCATTCCTTATTGCACTGGCCATAACCTCAAGTATATTGTTGAATAGAAGAGATGAGAAGGGGATATACTTGACTTACACCTCATTTTAATGGGGACGTGTTCAGTAATTTGCCTTCATGATTATTATAGCAAGAGTTATTTTGTAGATGCTATTTATCAGGCTGAAGAAGTTTTCTTCTATTCCTAGAGTATTATCATGAGTAAGTTCAATTTTGTCAAGTAATGTTTCTGCATTTATTTACATATATGATTTTTCTACTGTATATTGTTAATTAACTACTTTATGTTGAATTGACTAATTTTAAAATGTTAAACCAATGTTGTCTTCTTGCAATGCTTTCTACTGGGTATATTAGCAGTTCTACATATGGTTTGATTAGACTTGCTAATATTTTATAATGCATTTTTTTTTGTCTAACTTCATAAAAGATCTTTATTTATCATTTCTTCCCTTGCAATGTTCTTGTAGAACTTTTAGAATGACAGCATTTCTGGCCTCCTTAAATAAGCTTTTTAAAAATTTTTTCTATGATATTCCCATTTTCTGTTTCTTTCAGTTCTCCTCTTTTCTATTTATTTCCTTCTAATTACTTTAATTACAATATACTAATCGATTTGCTTACTCTTTCTTCTAACTTCTTAAAGTAGAAATAAATGATTTTATATGATTTGGGTTTTTAATATAGACTTTTCAAACTATACATTTTTATCAACATTTAGTTATTGTCCATATTTGTTATAAGTTTCATTATGTTTTAGTTCAAAATACTTAATGAATCTCTTCTCCTTTCATTTTGATCTAGAGCTGATTTATCAATGCATCTTTGAAGTTTCCAGTTATTTCTATCCTTTTTACATATCTTCTTGTTTTTTTTAATTTAGTTTTGCTATATTGTGTTGATTTATGATTTAGTTTTGTTATATAATATGTATAACAGTTCAGCAGTTCAGTCGCTCAGTCGTGTCCGACTCTTTGCGACCCCATGAATCGCAGCACACCAGGCCTCCCTGTCCATCACCAACGCCTGAAGTTCGCTCAAACTCACGTTCATCGAGTCGGTGATGCCATCCAGCCATCTCATCCTCTGTCATCCCCTTCTTCTCCTGCCGCCAATCCCTCCCAGCATCAGGGTATTTTCCAAAGAGTCAACTCTTCACATGAGGTGGCCAAAGTACTGGAGTTTCAGCTTTACATCATTTCTTCTGAAGAACACCCAGGACTTATCTCCATTAGAATGGACTGGCTGATCTCCTTGCAGTCCAAGGGGCTCTCAGGAGTCTTCTCCAACACCACAGTTCAAAAGCATCAATTCTTCTGTGCTCAGCTTTCTTCACAGTCCAACTCTCACATCCATACATGACCACAGGAAAAACCATAGCCTGGACTAGACAGACCTTTGTTGGCAAAGTAATGTCTTTGCTTTTGAATAGGCTATCTAGATTGATCATAACTAACATTCCAAGGAGTAAGTGTCTTTTAATTTCATGGCTGCAGTCACCATCTGCAGTGATTTTGGAGCCAAAAAAACTAAAGTCTGACATTGTTTACACTGTTTCCCCATCTATTTCCCATTAAGTGATGGGACCAAATGCCATGATCTTCGTTTTCTGAATGTTGAGCTTTAAGCCAACTTTTTCACTCTCCACTTTCACTTTCATCAAGAGGCTTTTGAGTTCCTCTTCACTTTCTGCCATAAGGGTGGTGTCATCTGCATATCTGAGGTTATTGATATTTCTCCCGGCAATCTTGATTCCAGCTTGTGCTTCTTCCTTCCAGCCCAGCATTTCTCATGATGTACTCTGCGTATAAGTTAAATAAGCAGGGTGACAATATACAGCCTTGACGTACTCCATTTCCTATTTGGAACCAGTGTGTTGTTCCATGTCCAGTTCTAACTGTTGCTTCCTGACCTGCATACAAATTTCTCAAGAAGCAGGTCAGGTGGTCTGGTATTCCCATCTCTTGAAGAATTTTCCACAGTTTATTGTGATCCACACAGTCAAAGGCTTTGGCATAGTCAATAAAGCAGAAATAGATGTTTTTCTGGAACTCTCTTGCTTTTTTGATAATCCAGCGGATGTTGGCAATCTGATCTCTGGTTCCTCTGCCTTTTCTAAAACTGGCTTGAACATCAGGAAGTTCACGGTTCATGTATTGCTGTAGCCTGGCTTGGAGAATTTTGAGCATTACTTTACTAGCATGTGAGATGAGTGCAACTGTGTGGTAGTTTGAGCATTCTTTGGCATTGCCTTTCTTTGGGATTGGAATGAAAAGTGACCTTTTCCAGTCCTGTGGCCACTGCTGAGTTTTCCAAATTTGCTGGCATATTGAGTGCAGCACTTTCACAGCATCATCTTTCAGGATTTGGAATAGCTCCACTGGAATTCCATCACCTCCACTAGCTTTGTTCATAGTGATGCTTTCTAAGGCCCACTTGACTTCACATTCCAGGATGTCTGGCTCTAGGTGAGTGATCACACCATCGTGATTATCGTGGTTGTGAAGATCTTTTTTGTACAGTTCTTCTGTGTATTCTTGCCACCTCTTCTTAATATCTTCTGCTTCTGTTACGTCCATACCATTTCTGTCCTTGATCGAGCCCATCTTTGCATGAAATGTTCCCTTGGTATCTCTCATTTTCTTGAAGAGATCTCTAATCTTTCCCATTCTGTTGTTTCCCTCCATTTGTTTGCATTGATCACTGAGGAAGGCTTTATCTCTCCTTGCTATTCTTTGGAACTCTGCATTCAAATGCTTACATCTTTCCTTTTCTCCTTTGTTTTTGGCTTCTCTTCTTTTCACAGCTATTTGTAAGGCCTCCCCAAACAGCCATTTTGCTTTTTTGCATTTCTTTTCCACGGGGATGGTCTTGATCCCTGTCTCCTATACAATGTCACGAACCTCATTCCATAGTTCATCAAGCACTCTGTCTATCAGATCTAGGCCCTTAAATCTATTTCTCACTTCCACTGTATAATCATAAGGGATTTGATTTAGTTCATACCTGAATGGTCTAGTGGTTTTCCCCACTTTCTTCAATTTAAGTCTGAATTTGCCAATAAGGGGTTCATGATCTGAGCCACAGTCAGCTCCCAGTCTTGTTTTTGCTGACTGTATAGAGCTTCTCCATCTTTGGCTGCAAAGATTATAATCAATCTGATTTCGGTGTTGACCATCTGGTGATGTCCATGTGTAGAGTGTTCTCTTGTGTTGTTGGAATAGGCTGTTTGGTATGACCAGTGCATTCTCTTGGCAAAACTCTGTTAGCCTTTGCCCTGCTTCACTCTGTACTCCAGGGCCAAATTTGCCTGTTACTCCAGGTGTTTCTTGACTTCCTACTTTTGCATTCTAGACCCCTATAATGAAAAGGACATCTTTTTTGGGTGTTAGTTCTAGAAGATCTTGTAGGTCTTCATAGAACCATTCAACTTCAGCTTCTTTAGCATTACTGGTTGGGGCACAGACTTGGATTACTGTGATGTTGAATGGTTTGCCTTGGAAACCAACAGAGATCATTCTGTCGTTTTTGAGATTGCATCCAAGTACTGCATTTTGGACTCTTTTGTTGACCATGATGGCTACTCCATTTCTTCTAAGGGATTTCTGCCTGCAGTAGTAGATATAATGGTCATCTGCATTAACTTAAGGCATTCCAGTCCACTTTAGTTCGCTGATTCTTAGAATGTTGACATTCACTCTTGCCGTCTCCCGTTGGACCACTTCCAATTTGCCTTGATTCCAATGGACCTGACATTCCAGGTTCCTATGCAATATTGCTCTTTACAGCTTCGGACCTTGATTCTATCACCAGTCACATCCACAACTGGGTATTGTTTTTGCTTTGGCTCCATCCCTTCATTCTTTCTGGAGTTATTTCTCCACTGATCTCCAGTAACATATTGGGAGAGGGCATCAGAGGGCAGACGCACTGAAACCATAATCATAGAAAACTAGTCAATCTAATCACATGGACCATAACCTGCTCTAACTCAATGAAACTAAGCCATGCCCTGTAGGGCCACCCAAGACGGGCGGGTCATGGTGGAGAGGTCTGAGAGAATGTGGTCCACTGGAGAAGGGAATGGCAAACCACTTCAGTATTCTTTCCTTGAGAACCCCATGAACAGTATGAAAAGGCAAAATGATAGGATACTGAAAGGGGAACTCCCCAGGTCGGTAGGTACCCAATATGCTACTGGAGATCAGTGGAGAAATAACTCCAGAAAGAATAAAGGGATGGAGCCAAAGCAAAAACAATACCCAGTTGTGGATGTGACTGGTGATAGAAGCAAGGTCCGATGCTGTAAAGAGCAATATGTATAACAGCATATAGTATATACTATATAGCTTTAGTATACATATTATTAGTGGCACATGCAGGAACTGGTTTGTTCCGATTTGAGACGATTATTAAATATTAAGAACTTTGTGCATGTGTACTCAGTCACTAAGTCATGTCCCACTCTTTGTGACCCCATGGACTGTAGTCCACCAGGCTCCTCTGTTCATGGAATTTTCCAGGCAAAAATACTGGAGTGGGTTGCAATTTTATACTCCAGCATTTTAGCAAGCTTAAAATTGGACTTGCCATGGGAATCCACTACACTTCAAATTAGGGCTTTTGTTTCTTGAAAAGCTATTTTAATAGGCAAAAAGATACACAATATCTCAGTACTCGATATTTTTTGGATGTATCTTATGGCTCTACATGAGGTTTTATCATAGCTTCTAGTCCATGGGCCCTTAAAACAGGTGTGTAAGTCCTCAGTGCTACACATACACATACTCCATGCACACTGGTTAACACTGTATACAGACTTTCTGTATATTTATAATTCTTTACATCAAACATTGAGAAAATATTATAACTTTCAGTGTGGATTTCTTATTTCTTACTTAATTTTGTCATTTAATTTCCTCTTTATGCTGGTAATACTTGCTTTTAAACCTAACTAATCTGATATTAATGGAGGCATAGCAGTAACTTTTACATAAAGTATTTTCAAATGATTTCACTTCACAGTTCTCTGTTTCTGTTTAGAGCCGTCTATGTGTACAGAATGTATTTGGGGCTTGATTTTTGTACCTTTTCTGAAATTTTCTACCTTTTCATGAAAATTTTAGTTTCATTTGCATTCAAAGCAGTCATTGGTAGGTTTGGCGTAATGTCTACAATCTTGCTATTTGTTTTCCAGCTTTGTTGTCTGTCTTTTCTCCTTTGTTCCTCCTTCCCCACATTCGTTTAGATTAAGTGAGCTAACTTAATAGTGATTCTAATTTCTTTATATGTTTTTGAGCTACCCATCTTTACAAGCAAACAGAAAAACTGTTTAGGTATTAATACCTAGTTCTCTTCTACCTTATAGCGTCCATTTTAAGTTAGGCATGGTATTATTTATGTAAAATGTTATAGGATTTATACTATTAAATTCTACTTTCCCAATAGTTTGTGTCATTATTTTTACATACTTTACCTCTAAATAAGTATTCCCAATAAAATGTTATATTTGTATTATACGCCAATTGTCTTTCAATGCAAAAAAGTAATCTTTTATATTCATCCACTCATCATTTTCAGTGTCCTCCATTTATCTGGGTCTTAATTCCCATATGGTATAGTTTCCTTTAGTCCCTGGGAATTTTCTTTAGCATTTATTTCAGTCTGTATATTGCTTGCAATAAATTCTCTCAAGGTTTTTTTTTTTTTTTTAACTTTTTAACTGAATAGGTATATATTTCCTCTCACTTTTGAAGAAGGGGAATTTGAAGAGTTTTTTCCTTTTCCCTCTCCACACTTTAGATGTCTTTTGGCATCCCTGTTCTTGATGAAAAGCCATCCATCATTTATATCATTTTTCTTCTGCATAAAATGTGTCAATTGTCTTTTGCTGCTTTTGAGATTATCTCTTTAGCTTTTCCATCCAACAAAGTGACTATAATATGCCAAGGTTTCTTAGTTCGTATTTCATATTTCTATTGGTTTGAACATATTTACACTTTGTATTTATTGCAGTTGAGCTTCTTGGCTTTGCAAACTGACTTTTGAAATTTAATTTAGTATAACAGGCCTATTATAATTCAAAATATTTTTTCTGACTCACATATTTCTGTTCCTTTCTGTGTTGTTATTGTTCTGTTGCTCAGTGTCCAACTTTACAACCCCATGGAGTGCAACATGCCAGGTTTCCCTGTATTTCAGCATCTCCCAGAGCTTGCTCAAACTCACATTCACTGAGTTTTCTTTCCTTTCCTATGGACCTACAATTACACATATGCTAAATCATTGGTTACTGTAGCCCTAGATCAGCCCCCATTATTTTTCTTTTTTTTCTTATTGTATGAATTATTTTTATCTGGCTACATGTTCAATAATAACTTGTTCAGCAGCATCCAATATGATGTCAGATTCACCTGTCAAAATTTCTATCTCAAATATTGTATGTGAAACTACTGAATTTTAATATGGTTTTTTGATACTTTCGTTTATCTTCTATGGTCCCCAATCTATTTTCTTTTTTTTTTCTTTTTCTGTTTTTATTTTTTTAATTTTATTTTTAAACTTTACATAATTCTATTAGTTTTGCCAAATTTCTAATTATATTATTCTAATAGTTTCTAAATTATCTTTTCCCTTAAGTCTTTGAGCATACTTACAAGACAGACTGGACTTCCCCAGTGGCTTAGCGGTAAAGAATCCACCTGCAAGTAGAGAGAACAGGATGGGGAGTAGGTGGACGTGGAGTACATCTCTCATGGATACATCAGGAATACACCTTCAGACACAGAAGTGCATGCAGAACACCAGCTGAGAGCAGACAGTAGTACCTGACCAGTGTAAAAGAATATATAGAACCACGAAAACTTGGAAGGATGAAGGAACTAGGGGGAGAAACAGGAGTGCTAGTAGCTTGGACCTGCCCTCGGCGCGTGGGGGAACTGAAGCAGGGGTCCAATCCCCACAGCAGGGCAATTGCCTGAGTCAGAGGAGAAATATTTAAGGCTGAGAGTGAAACTGCTGATCTGGGGAAGCCCCAGTGGGATGAGAATCAGAAAGTCCTTGCCGCAGCCATACATACCCTGGACAGGGATGCAGGTCCCCTGGAAGGCACAGAAGCTGGGAGCTGGAGCTTAGGGATTACAGAGAAATCCCAGGGCAAGGGCTTCTGTTGACCATGGAGAGATGGACTGAGGGGAGGTGAGGGAGGAGACTGTGGTGGGAAATGCCTATTGGAGGAAACCCAGGCAGCCATGGAAGCAAGGCAATACTGCTGAGTCATGCATACGGGGTGAAGCCAGCACCACAGCTTCTCTCCCCCACACACCAGAATCGGCAGCTAAGCAATAGAGAGACTGGCCCACCAAACGCCTGACGCACTGAACTACAGAGCAGGTCCCCAACCAGGGTGTTACTTTGAGTGCCTGACAAGCTGAACAACAGAGAAGGACCCCAGGAAAGGGAGCCCTCTAAGTGCTTGAATGGGCGGATCTACAAATAAAGACTGGCCAAAGAGGCCCTCTGACTGTCAGCTACAAGAGGCTGGAAAAAAGACTCTGAGAGGGCCATAACTCCTGCGGTGGAGGCAGTCCATGTCCCTGTGCACTTGGTGCCGCCAGGGTCCCCTCAAGCCAAGCAGCTGCACCACCTTCACACTCAACTCTCACTGGGGCAGAGCTGCCACAGGCAAAAAGTCTTGCGTCTATGTGCTCAGGGTCACTTCGGTCAAGTCCAACTCTTTGCGACCCTGTAGACTGTGGCCTGCCAGGCTCCTCTGTCAGGGAGGGCAGTTCTCCAGGCAAGAACACTGGAGCGAATTGGCCAATACTGGTTGCCATACCCTTCTAGAGCACTGTATTTCCTGCTGTCCTAGCTGCCAACCCTCCTGAGTACTTGGTGCTGCCAGAACCCCTGTGACCCAAGCAGCTGCACCATCTCCACACCTCACAGGGGCAAACCCAAGTCCTCCAGGGCAGCCTCAGGAGAAAACCCCAGTGGACGACCCACATGCAGAGGTGGAAATAAAACTACAATTGAAACCCAGGGGCAATGTGGCTAATGAAGAAGACCCAAAACCTTCCCACCAGCTGTAAAAGCTGCAGATTAAATCCACATGATCAACTAGGCAGACTGTGTCTATGGAATATATAAAAGGGCAATGAGAGCTCCCACAAAAGAAAACACACTAGTTCTGACAGCTGTGGACACTGGAAGCAAGAACACACAGGAGCAGGACCAGATTAGAACCTGAGCTGCCCCCACAGCAGGTCGAGAGACCAGCACAGCATCAGAGGGCATCCTAGGGAGGTGAGGCGGACTGTGGCTCCCATGGAGGGAAAGGACTCTGACAGCAGTGACTCAAGAAAAACATTCATTAATTATTCTTATATTTTGACTTGGTATGTAGATTCTTTTTGATTTTTTTTCCTTTTTTCCCCCCTCTGTTGTCTATTTTATTGGCACTATGAAAGCTAATTAAGATTTGAGCTTTTTTTTTCTCTCTCAGTCACATTTTTTATTGTTGTTATAAACTTCTGTCTCTACATTGGGCTTTTGCAGTACTGTGGGGTTTTTTTTTTTCTCCTTTTTTAATTTTAATTTTTAACCTATTATTTTTTCTACATTTATTCCCTTGTTTGCTTTCCTACTGTTCTTTACCCCTTGCAGTTAACCTTTAATGTATATAAACCTTCTTTATCTACCTCTGTTTAATTTTGCATATCTAGTCTTTCTTTTCTTTTCTTCCTTTCCTCTCAAAATATGTTAGTTTTATTTTCATTGCTTTATTCCCCCGTTGGTACCTTGCTTTCATTTTGTTTTGCAGTTTGTACTTTACTTAGTTGTGTTTTTAACTGGCAGATAGACTTTCTGGTTTCCTTTGTTCACGGGATCAGTCTATTGTACTTTATTTTTGTTGGACTGTTTTGATTTCGCTTATAGGTGTATATGTATATCTGTATACTCAGTCACATTTTTTATTTTTGTTATAAACATCTGCCTCTATGTTGGGCTTTTGCAGTTCTGTGGAGTTTTCCTTTTCCTGTTTTCTTTCTTCTGTATTTTTTTTATTATTATTACTTTCTCTTTTTTAAAATTTTATTTATTTTTTAAACCTATTACTTTTTTTCTACCTTTATTCTTTTATTTGCCTTTTCTACTGTTCTTTTCCCCTTGCAGTTAATCTTTAATGTATATATATATCTTCTTCATCTACCTCTATTTAACTTCGCATATCTATTCTTTCATTCTTTTCTTTCCTCTCAACATATTTGTTAGTTTGGTTTTCATTGCTTTATTCCCCACTTGGCACCTTACATTAGTTTTGTTTTCCATTTGTGCTTTAGTTAGTTGTATTCTTAACTGGTAAATATAATTTTTTATTTCCTTTGTTCACTGGGTCAATCTACTGTACTTTATTTTTGTTGGACTGTTTTGACTTTGCTCATGGGGGTATATGTATATGTGCATATTTAATTATTTTCATTATTACTTGCTTGATTTTGTAACTGCCATTTGTCTGGGGTTCATCTTTGGTTTCTCATTTTTGGATATTTGTTTTAATCTCACTTAATGCCATAACAAACCACTTGTGGAATGTTCACTCCTGACCAGAGATCAAGCCTTTGGAGTGGGAGCACTGACTCCAAGACCCTAGACTACCAGAGAACTAACCCTAGGGAGTATCAAATAGTAAGAACTCACACAAAGGAAACCACTTGAATACAAGACCGGGCATCACCCAACGGCCAGTAGCACTGTGTGCAGGATGCCTCATCTAAACAACAAACAAAACAAAAATACAAACCCAATCATCAGCAGACAGGATAACCACCTTACTCAGCCTTGCCAATCAGAGGAAAAACAAACAAACAAACACAAACTCAGCACAAATCTCACCCTATACGAAGTTTACACAAATCACCGGGCCAGCCTTAGGAGGGCAGAAACCCAAAGAAAGAAAGAATTCAACCTTAAAGCCTGGGAAAAGGTGACTTCACACACAATAAGTTAAAAAAGTGAAAAGGCAGAGAAGTACTACACAAATGAAGGAACAAAACAGAAAAACAGAAGTCCAAATAAATGAAGAGGAAATAGTCAAACTACTTGAAAAAGAATTCAGAATAATGATAGTAAAGATGATTTTAAAAACTTGAAGACAAAATGGACAAAACGCAAGAATCAATTAATAAAGAATTAAAGAGTAAACATACAGAGACAAACAACACAGTTACTGAAATTAAAAATAATCTAGACATACTCAATAGTAGAATATCTGAAGAAGAATAAATCAGTTAGCTGTAAGATAAAATGGTGGAAATAACTTCTGAAGGGCAGAATAAAGTAAAAAGAATGAAAAGAACTGAGGATAGTCTCAGAGACCTCTGAGACAATATCAAATGCAACAACATTTGAATTACAGGGTTCTCAGAAGAAGAGAAAAAGAAAGGGTATGAGAAAATTTTTGAAGAGATTATGGTTGAAAATTTCTCCAACATTGAACAGGAAATAGTAAATCAAGTCCACGAGGCACAAAGAGTACCAAATAGGATAAACCCAAGGAGAAACACACCAAGACACATACTAATCAAACTAACAAAGACTAAACACAAAGAATATTAAAAAGCAGCAATGGAGAAGCAACAAGTAACATACAAGTGAAACCCCAAATGCCTAACAGCTGATCTTTCTGCAGAAACTCTGCAGGCCAGAAGGGAAAGACAGGATATATTTAAAGTATTGAAAGGGGAAAATCTACAACCAAGATTACTGTTCCTGGCAAGAATCTCATTCAAAATTAATGGAGAAATAAAAAGCTTTTCAGACAGGGAAAAGTTAAGAGAATTCAGTACCACCAAACCAGCTTTACAACAAATGTTAAAGGGACTTATATAGTCAAGAGATACAAGAGAAGAAAAAAGATCTACAAAATCAACCCCAAAGAATTAAGAAAATGGTAATAGGAACATATATGTCAATAATTACTTTAAGTGTAAATTGATTAAATGCTCCAACCAAAAGACACAGACTAGCTGAATGGATACAAAAATAAGACCCATGTATATGCTGTCTACAAGAAACCCACTTCAGACCTAAAGATATATAGAGACTGAAAGTGAGAGGATGGAAAAGTATATTCCATGCAAATGGGAAGCAAAAGAAAGCTGGAGTAGCAGTCCTTATATCAGACAAAATAGACCTTAAAACAAAGAAGGTTACACAAGATAAGGAAGGATACTACATAATGATCAATGGATCAATCAAAGAGGAAAACATAACAATTGTGAATATCTATGCACCCAACATAGAAGCACCTCAATACATAAGACAAACACTAACAGACATAAAAGGAGAAACTGACAGTAACACAATAACAGTAGGAGATTTTAACCCCCTACTCACACCAATGGACAGATCATCAAAACAGAAATTTAATAAGGAACCACAAGTCTTAAATGATACATTAGATGAGATGGATCTCAGTATACATCATAAGAAATGCTGGGCTGCAGGAAGCACAGGCTGGAATCAAGACTGCCAGAAGAAATATTAATAACCTCAGATATGCAGATGACACCACCCCTATGGCAGAAAGTGAAAACTAAAGAGCCTCTTGATGAAAGTGAAAGAGGAGATGGAAAAAGTTGGCTTAAAGCTCAACATTGAGAAAACTAAGATCATGGCATCCGGTCCCATCACTTCATGCCAAATAGATTGGAAAACAGTGGAAACAGTGGCTGACTTTATTTTTCTGGGCTCCAAGATCACTGCAGATGGTGATTGCAGCCATGAAATTAAAAGATGCTTACTCCTTGGAAGGAACAACGCTTACTCCTTGGGAGCTGACTGTGGCTCAAATCATGAACTCCTTATTGCCAAAATCAGACTTAAATTGAAGAAAATAGGGAAAACCACTTGACCATTCAGGTATGACCTAAATCAAATCCCTTATGATTATACATTAGAAGGGAGAAATAGATTTAAGGGACTAGATCTGATAAATAGAGTGCCTGAGGAACTATGGACAGAGGTTTGTGACACTGTACTGGGATCAAGACCATCCCCATGGAAAAGAAATGCAAAAAAGCAAAATGGCTGTCTGGGGAGGCCTTACAAAAAGCTGTGAAAAGAAGAGAAGTGAAAAGCAAAGGAGAAAAGGAAAGATATAAGCATCTAAATGCAGAGTTCCAAAGAATAGCACGGAGAGATAAGAAAGCCTTCCTCAGCAATCAATGCAAAGAAATAGAGGAAAACAACAGAATGGGAAAGATTAGAGATCTCTTCAAGAAAATGAGAGATACCAAAGGAACATTTCATGCAAAGATGGGCTCGATCAAGGACAGAAATGGTATGGACCTAACAGAAGCAGAAGATATTAAGAAGAGGTGGCAAGAATACACAGAAGAACTGTACAAAAAAGAGCTTCATGACCCAGATAATCACGATGGTGTGATCACTCACCTAGAGCCAGACATCCTGGAATATGAAGTCAAGTGGGCCTTAGAAAGCATCACTATGAACAAAGTTAGTTGAGGTGATGGAATTCCAGTGGAGCTATTCCAAATCCTGAAAGATGATGCTGTGAAAGTGCTGCACTCAATATGCCAGCACATTTGGAAAACTCAGCAGTGGCCACAGGACTGGAAAAGGTCAGTTTTCATTCCAATCCCAAAGAAAGGCAATGCCAAAGAATGCTCAAACTACCACACAATTGCACTCATCTCACACGCTAGTAAAATAATGCTCAAAATTCTCCAAGGCAGGCTTCAGTAATATGTGAACTGTGAACTTCCAGATGTTCAAGCTGGTTTTAGAAAAGGCAAAGGAACCAGAGGTCAAATTGCCAACATCCACTGGATCTTCAAAAAAGCAAGAGAGTTCCAGAAAAACATCTATTTCTGCTTTATCAATCTAGAGGGGTGAGATGCGGAGAGAGATTGGAGGGAGGTTCAAAAGGGAGGGGATATATGTATACCTATGGCTGATTCATGTTGAGGTTTGACAGAAAACAACAAAATTCTGTAAAGCAATCATCCTTCAATAAAAAAATAAATTAATTAAAAAAACAAAATATAAGAATCAGCTTGCAATGCAGGTTTGATCTCTTCGTCCAAAAGAACTCTTGGAGTAGGAAATGACAACCCACTCCAGTTATTCTTGCCAGGAAAATTCCATGGACAGAGAAGCCTGGTAAGCTACAGTCCATGGGGTCTCAAAGAGTCAGACATGGCTGAGCTCACACATGAGACATACTTAACAACAGACTATTTAAAAAAAAAAAAAAAGTTCTTCCTGCTATCTTGATCATCTGTTTTACCTTTGGATCTATTCCCATTTCTTTTTTAATTGATAAGATTTTAATTGAATTGATAACATTTTTTCAAGTTGATAACCTTTTCCTGTGTATTTGTAGGCCTAGTAATTTTTAATTGCATGCTGGTCATACTGACAATGTGCTGTGGAGAGGCTGGCTTCCCTGCAGTATTTTCCTGACAGCCAGCTGAATCGCAGGTGAGCCCTTTGTTCGGATCATGTTTGATTTTATTCTTTGTTATGGTGGACCCATTTGGGTTTTGATCTTGGTCCCAGAGTTGAACTGTTATCTAGGTGTTAACCATGGCCTTTCTGGGACTGTCCATGAAAGACAGTATGGGCAGTACCTCTCTCTGCCGTGATGAAAGAGGTACTCCAGTCTATGTGTTGAAAGTCCCTAAGCACTCCACTGCCTTGGGCATCTCCCTTCATGTCTAGAGCTACAGCAGAGGATGATTTTTACTAAGTATCACAGAGCCTCACTCTGTACATATAAAGCCCTTTGGTCCTCAACCAAAGACCAGCCTTGAATTCCCTTCCCCACAAATTCTAGCCAGCACAGAAGCCTGGACCTCGTGTCTGTATCTTTGTACTGAGAATCCTTTGCTGCTCATTATTTAATGTCCCACACTATCAATCGCAGTAAGTCCACACAGAGAGGGATACTTGGCAGTCATGACGTTCATCTCCTGGCTTTCTCTTCTGTCCAGGACCAAGTCCTGTACAGCTTGCTGCTCAGTGTCTGAAAGCTGCTGTATGTGTAGTTTCACAGTAATTTTTTCTGGAAGACTGACCCTCACCCCAGTTAACCTATCCTGGCTGGAAAGGGAGGTCCCTGGATAAGTTTCTCCTACTGTGAGTATTTTGTTCTAAAAGTCCCAGATTTTTGAAAGTACAGCAGGAAATGCAAATTAACAGATATAGTCCTCCTTACTGGAGAAGGCAATGACACCCTACTCCAGTACTCTTGCCTGGAGAATCCCAGGGATGGCAGAGCCTGGTGGGCTGCCATCTATGCGGTCACACAGTCGGACACGACTGAAGTGACTTAGCAGCAGCAGCAGCAATCCTCCTTACTTTACAGTCAACAAATCCAATCATGTGCTGCTGAGTTGGTATCAAGGGCCTCAAAGCTAATCATTATTCCTAAATAGGAAATACAGCTCTTGTTCATTAATGGTGGAATCATTATCCCTGGGTAGATTTTAAGTGCAACTATTATGGTACATGTGTACTCAGTCATGTCTGACTTTTTGCCTGTGGACTGTAGCCCACCAGGCTCCTCTGTCCATGGCATTCTCCAGACAAAAATACTGCAGTGTGTTGCTACTGCCCTTCTCCAGGGGATCTTCCCGACCCAGGGATCAAACTCACATCTCCTGTGTCTCCTGCATTGTCAGGCAGACTCTTTACAACTGAGTCACCTACAAAATGCTACAAATTCAGTTTTCCCATTCATATTCTGTTGTATAGTATGACATATTCTGAGTGGCCCTGTACAAATAATTATATTACCGTGGAAGTGAAGACAGTCTGCAAAGCAGATTCGGGAAGAAGGCCTATCCGCTTCTGTTGCATTTTCGGAAGAAGCATTCTATGATCTCCCCAGTGGTACCATCTACAAATACAGTATAATTATCTACATATTTTTATGTACAGTTAGAATTAGCACAATTTAATACTAATACAGCTTTAATTAAATATCACTCTGGATTAGTTTCCCACAGCTGCCATTATAAAGTTCCAACAACTGGGTAGTCTAAAACAACTGAGATTTGTTCTCTCTCACTTCCAGAGGCTGGAAGCCCGAAATCAAGATGTTGGTAAGTTCCTATTCCCATGTGTAGGCTCTCGGGAAGAATCTTTCCACGCCTCTTTCCTTGCTTCTGGTGGTTGCTGGCAATCATTGGTATTCCTTAGATTGCAGCTCCACGCCTCTTTCCTTGTTTCTGGTGGTTGCTGGCAATCGTTGCTATTCCTTAGATTGCAGCTGCACCTTCCAGTCTCTGTCCCCTTTGGCATGTAGCCTTCATCCATGTGTGCTTTCTCTGTGTTCCTGTGTCCAAATTTCTCCCTTCTCATAGGGACACCAGTTGCTGGATTTAGGGACAATCCTAATAAAATATATGGACTTCCCAGGTGATGCTAGTGTTAAAGAATCCACCAGCCAATGCAGGAGATACAAGAGATGCAGTGTGATCTCTGGGTCCAGAAGATCTACTGGAGAAGGACATTTAGTATTCTTACCTGGGAAATCCCATGGACAGAGGAGGCTGGTAGGCTACAGTCTGCAGGGTCGCAAAGAGTCAGACATGACTAAGCATCTGAGCACTAATCCAATATGTATCCTTATTCTTTCATTCCATGTCCTATTACACTGTCAGAAATTTCTAGCACAAGGTTAACCAGTAATGGTATATTTTCTTCTTTTGATTTTTATGGAAATATCTCCAATCATTTCACTTTTCAATATGTATTGTTAATCTAAGTCAACATCTTTATTATGTTCAGAAAATATATTTCTAAAATGACATGGCATTTTATGACCACTCAGCTTCCAATCCACCACTTCTTTTGGTTTTAAGGACCCAGCTCTATTAGTCATGTGTGGTGCTGTGCTAAGTTGCTTCAGTCATGTTCATTTCTTTGCGACCCCATGGACCATAGCCCACAAGGCTCCTCTGTCCATGGGATTCTCCAGGCAAGAATACTGGAGTGGGTTGTCATGCCCTTCTCCAGGGAATCTTCCTTACCCAGGGATAGAACCCGAGTCTCTTATGTCTCCTGCATTGGCAGGTGGGTTCTTTACTACTAGCGCCACCTGGGAAGCCCCAAATAACTCAGATTCCGGCTCCAGAGCCATTCCCTATGTAAAGTGTGAAAATGTTAGTCACTCAGTTGTGTCCGACTCTTTGCAGCCCAATGGACTGTAACCCAGCAGGCTCCTCTGTCCATGGAATTTTCTAGGCAAGAATACTACAGTGGGTTGCCATTTCCTTCTCCAGGGGATCTTCCCCACCCAGGGATCAAACCTGGGTCTCCAGCATTGCGGGCAGATTCTTTACCATCTGAGCCACCAGGGATGTTATATTAGTCACAGTTAGAGGCAGAGTTGAACCTCCCATCATAGAAGATAAACAGATTTATTCTCTGCCCAGAAGCAGAGAACTGCAATGGAGGTTGGCTGACCAGATGCTCTCACCCTTGATACTGAATCTTGGATGAGTAGCAGAGAGACAATGAGCTGTGGTTCATAGTGGTGATGCTCTAGCAGCAGTGACCCACTGCTGTCAGAAGATTTCAGAGGCGGGTGGACCATGGCGATGACAGGGGCATGGAGGAAACCTCTACGCTGCGAGCTGTCATTCGAGGTAGTGGATAATTCTTATCGCAAAAAGATACCCAAGTAGGAGGAGGAAATAGTCACTGCTTCCACTGGGAGGTCAGACAGAAAGCTGCAGAGAAGAAAAGCACTCAAGAAAGAAAAGTTTTGACAGTGAAGAGAGAGGGGGAAAATGTATCCTAGTCTATTGCTTTAACAGACCTTCAATCTTTTTTCTATCTGCTAAGATGTTAAAATTAGTCCAGCTAGGGGACTTCCCCGGCTATCCAGTGGAGACTTCGCCTTCCAAGGCAGGAGCTGTGGGTTCTACCCCTAGCCAGGGAGTTAAGCTCCTACATGCCTCATGGTCAAAAAACTACAATAAAGAAACAGAGGCAATATTGTAACACATTCATTAAAGACTTTCAAAATAGGCCTACATCAAAAAAAATCTTAAAAAATAAATTAGCCCAACTAGATGCCTATTAAATTTGATGATTTGAGTATATCAACTTTTCATACTGATTGTCACAAATTACCTGTTTTTCTTAATGTATTTTTGAAGATTCTGTGTTATGGTCTGCCTATTATTCAGAGAGGGGAAAAAAGGAAAAAACAAGGACAAAGAAGTCTTCAGATGATCATTTGGTATTAATTTTAGCAAACTCAGTAACATATTAAAGCATTTTCCACTAGTTTTACTTTAGGGGTCCAGGAATGTTTCACTAGATTGTATCTTTTTTATAGGCTTGAATGCCTTAATCACTCTTATATCACCTCTGGAATCAGCATTTTGCCTTTCCCAGACTCATCACCAATAAACGTGTTCAAGGCAGTTATGAAATCATGTCTCCCACTGCAAAGAAGAGACTAAGGTCACAAACTCTAAAACATCATTGATGTACTCTATTCCTAACTGAAACGAAGTCCAGAGCATCAGGGGGAACCACTGCTCTTGAATTTCAATCATTGTTCTTTGCCTTAGATATTAGGTTCTCGTTGTTAACAGCAACTGCCAAGTCACAGCATCTGTTTATTTTGTATTAGGCTAGCGATCCCAATTTAAAATGTAATGCTTTCCTGCTGTTTATGCATTTCCATAAGCCATCCATCGAAAAGAATTTATCAAAATCACTATTATTTATCACTTATTGTCAAGTACATCATCACTCACTGCACTGAAGATCTATTCCAGATGAATAATTCAAACTAAATAACCCATATTTTGCATAGCTTATGACTGACTACAGTTTTATTTGCTCCTACCCAGCAATGATCATAGTGCAGGCAAGCTCATCTTAGGAATTTCATAATATCAAAGAGGTTCCAAGGATCCTGTTTTGTGTGGGAAGCCACAAAGTCTACTGGTATAAATGAAGAATTAAAATTAAGGCTGATAGTTTATCCTATGATGCCAGTAAGAGAGGGAGAGGCAAACGATGGCCAGCATCCCATGACCATATGCCCCCATGCAAACACACACAGACATTTTTGTGTTATATTAGTCTGCATCCTAATGTAACAGAGACCCACAGACGGCAGGGGAAATAAACAATTCATCAGTGGAGCAGAGCAACAGTGAAAGAAAGACAAGAAATAACCCAATGGCAGCAGTAAACTAGATTACGGCACCAAGACTTCCCCAAGGACACTTCATGACCGTTAGAACTGGCAGGAGCATCAAGATATTGAGCTTAAATTCTGGTAGATATTCTAGTGCAAAGTTCAGAAGAGTGGGGGGAACTGGGTAGTAAATCATGATAGAGAGGTTCTCGGGAAGTGCAAAAGGTCCTGAATCTCAGGATTGTCAGTTCAGTCGCTCAGTCGTGTATGACTCTCTGCGACCACATGGACTGTAGCCTGCCAGTCCTCTCTGTCCATCACCAACTCCCAGAGCTTACTCAAATGCATGTCCATTGAGTCGGTGATGCCATCCAACCATCTCATCCTCTACCATCCCCTTCTCCTCCTGCCTTCAATCTTTCCCAGCATCAGGGTCTTTTCCAGTGAGTCAGTTCTTTGCATCAGGTGGCCGAAGTATTGGAGTTTCAGCTTCAGTATCAGTCCTTCCAATGAATACTCAGGACTGATTTCCTTCGGGATGGACTGGTTGGATCTCCTTGCAGTCCAAGGGACACTCAAGAGTCTCCTTCAACACCACAGTTCAACAGCATCAATTCTTCGGCGCTCAGCTTTCTTTATAGTTCAACTCTCACATCCATACATGACTACTGGAAAAACCATAGCCTTGACTAAGTTGGACTTTTGTTGGCAAAGCAATGTCTCTGCTTTTTAATATGCTCTTCAGGTTGGTCATAGCTTTTCTTCCAAGGAGCAAGCATCTTTTAATTTTATGGCTGCAGTCACCATCTACAGTGATTTTGGAGCCCAAAAAAATAAAGTGTGACACTGTTTCCATTGTTTCCCCATCCATTTGCCATGAAGTGATGGAACCAGTTGCCACGATCTTAGTTTTTTGAATGTCGAGTTTTAAGCCAACATTTTAACTCTCCTCTTTCACCTTCATCAAGAGGCGCTATAGTTCTTTCTTTTCTGCCATAAGGGTGGGGTCATTGGCATATCTGAGGCTATTGATATTTCTTCTGGCAATCTTGATTTCAGCTTGTGCTTCATCCAGACCAGCATTTTGCATGATGTATTCTGCATAGACGTTAAATAATCAGGGTGACAATACATAGCCTTGGCATACTCCTTTCCCAACTTGGAACCAGTCTGTTGTTCCATGCCTGGTTCTAACTGTTGCTTCTTGACCTGCCTACAGTTTTCTCAGGAGGCAGGTCAGGTGATCTGGTTTTCCTATCTGTTTTAAGAATTTTCCACAGTTTGTTGTGATCTACACAGTCAAAGGCTTTGGCATAGTCAATAAAGCAGATGTTTTTCTGGAACTTTCTTGCTCTTTTGATGATCCAGTGGATGTTGGCAATTTGATCTCTGGTTCCTCTGCCTTTTCTAAATCCAGTTTGAACATCTGGAAGTTCATGGTTCACATGCTGTTGAAGCCTGACTTGGAGAATTTTGAGCATTATTTTGCTGGCATATGAGATGAGTGCAATTGTGTGATGGTGTGAACATTCTTTGGCATTGCCTTTCTTTGGGATTGGAATGAAAACTGACCTTTTCCTGTCCTGTGGCCACTGCTGAGTTCTCCAAATTTGCTGGTGTATTGAGCACTCAGGAATATATTTGTCCAATATTTCATACATTGCATATATGGCCTTTTTTATTAATAGAGAAGCCATATCAATTGTATCCTAAGTCTGTCACAGAACACCTAACAATTTAATAAAAATTTAGTAAGTCACAATCAACTCTCAATTAACTATGTGTCTTAACATTACTAGAGAATCCCATAGACACAGGAGCCCGGTGGGCTACAGTCCATACGGTCACAAAGAATCGGACACAACTGAGGCAACTTAGCACGCATGCAGGCACTAACGAGCCATCGCTGTGGACTGAGACAATAAGTGGTTTCTCATATTTCAGTTGATGTCTCTACCTGCCACATCGTGGATATTCACCTCTAGCTAGCCTAGCAGGGGTGTGTCTATCAGGGATGCATCCTTCCTGTAGAACCTGTATCTCCTTCCACCCAGGCAGGATCAGGGGTCAGACAGGATCTCAGTGCCTTGGTCCCAATAGACTGAAGCAGAGCAGTGAGTACCCTGACCCACCCAAAGCCCCTCAGACTAGTTCCCTGTCTTTGGAACTGAGGAAGATGGTCAGTGGGCTTCTAGAACTGACAACTATGGAAAGAGTTTTTGGAAACATCTAAGGGGGTACACTGTGTGAGGGAAGCTGATTTGCTGTGTGGAAAGAATTGTGCTTATATGCAAAGTGGGGGAGAGATGAAAAAGGAGAGAGTGATGGTGGCATTCAAGTCCCTGGTTCCAGCTCCACCTGGGGCCCATCTGTACACCTGTATCTTTTCATTTTCCTATGGCTGAGTTGCTCTGTATCTTTTTCTTTTCTAGATTGTGAGTCAATACATTCTTCTTTTATCTAAGTAAGTTTTGATCTTTTATAACCCACAGTCCTGCCTGAGTCACCCCCTCTTCAACACCTCTTGCTTTAACCAACACTGTTAATGTAGGGCCACAGCATCTCTTGGGAGCAACAGCAGTAGACCTTTAACTCACCTCTTTGCCTATAGTAAACTCTCACTTCAGTTCATGATCTAAAAAACAGAGGTTTTTCCAGAGGCAAATCATATCATGTAACATCCTTCACAGTATTTTTCAGTGGTTTCTAAATGAGACATGTGCTATCCTTCTGAGAGCATATTATCCAAACTTTCTTTCTGTTTAGGAGAAACTTCCCAATATGCAGCACTTCAAGAGACAAATGTCAGAGCTTCTCTAAGGAATCTGTGGGGTGCAGGGCCTGGCACCAAGCTTCTTGGAATCCAGAGCCAGGTTCAGCTGACTGAATATTCCACCAAAGAACATCAAGTACCTGACTCGAGGCAGGAGGCTGACTAGACCAGTCTGCCTGGATGTTCAGGAGGACAGTTCACAGTATCAGGAGCGGTGGTACTAGCAGAGGAGATCTGAGCAGCTCATTCTGGTGCTTGTTTCAGCTGTGCCCACCCTACCTGGCCTCCTCGGGTCCCAGATCTTGTTTCCTGCTCCACCATCAATGACAAGTCATTTGACCAAGTTGAGGTTCTCTGTCCACCAGGGCTATGCAAAAGCACTCTGTTGCCTTCAGTCAGTAATTGTAACAAATGTAACAACCAGTGGGGGATGCTGATCATGGGGGAGGTTGTGCATGGGTGGGGCAGGGGCAACAGGGAAATTTCTGTACCTTTCCCTTAATTTTGCTGTGGACCTAAAACTGCTCTAAAAACTATAAACTAATTTTTAAAGGAATATATTATAAATTATGCTGGAAAATGAAATGCTAAACTTTTTATAGACCAAGACACCTTTTTTTAGATTTCCCTTGATAAGATGAAGACTAAGAGTGATTTTCACGTGACTTTCTTGAAAGCAGTCCCATCAGACTCTACTCCATTGAATCACATAGGTTAACTCAGTTCTTACATTCAGTATTTAGTGCCCCTGGAATTTTGAAGCCCTGCTAGATAGGTCTTATCTTCTCTCTTGATACTTTCCATACCTCCTGAATCAACAGAAATCCATTGTTAAGGTATCTTCATGTGACTTTTTAGTCACATAAAGTTAAAAAAATCAACCTTTTTTATTTCAGAATACTGTATGTACTTACCTATTTTTATGCTTCAAGAACATTTCTTCCTCTAAAAGTCCCTTAAGAAATCAAGACACTTCACTCTTGTTTCCTTATTCTCTATTAGTTTTAATGGACAATGAGTGAGAGCGTTTTCTGTTTTCTGCCACATTGTAGCATTTTAAGAGAGGGTTAAGGCAGAAATATTTATTCATCTTATTAGCATTCAGCTATCTTCCCACTTTTTAAATTAGAAAAGGTTTTGGACACTATCTGAAAAAGGAAAGTAAACAAGATTTCATAAGAAAATATGCTAAATGAAAAAACCAGTTAATATAAAGATCGTAAATGCTTAATGATATTAAAAAGGAAGAAAATAATATTGGTCTCAAGAAATATGTTATCTCTATAGAGACAAAAGAAAAAACTTTCATGCTTGAAGGATACTCTAATACAGAAATATTACTAAAAATCTAGAGGGGAGGCAGCTCAATGGCCTGACTCTTCATAGGTGGTTTTAATGAATGACTTTCTGTCTAGGTAGAATTCCTCTCTTCTTCTTTCCTTTCATTTTTGTGGATTTTACTTCCTTAAAATGTCTACCCCTCACTCTCATAGATCTCCCTACCAGATCCTTAGTGGCAGTTCTAAAACCCAGCAGTGGCCTGTTTTCTACCAACCTGGTTCTGGGACTCTCCCCCTTGATGATTTAGCTACTTGTTTCACAGACCTGGGGGGAGAAAGGGAGATAGGGGTCCAGCTCCAAGGATGAAAACATTTATCTCTGCAGTTGTTAGATACAGACCAGGAGCCCAGCTCCCCAGACTTCTGAGTGGTGTCCACCCGGACCACGTGTTCAGGAGCAATGGCCCCCCTCATTATGCTTCTCTGGCTTCCTCAGAGTCACATTTTCAGGAGTTGTTTCAACGAAACCTCTCATGTTTATCTCAGGGAAACCCTTTATCACGAAAGGAAACTGGAGCCCGTTTCTCAACATTTCCTTTGTAAACACAAAGGACTCCTGGAAACCTAAAACAGAATACACAATGAGTTCCTTCACTTAGTATAATATTTCTTCTGATTCTACCTATATCTCACTTTTGCTCTGAACTCTTTCCCAACTGCTCATAGGTAGATATATGCTTTCTTCTCAACATAGCATCTATTATTGGAATGATTCACCTATTCTTACCACAGGCCAAGCTGCTTTGTGAAGACATCTTTAGGCATGTGTCTGTTCATGGCAACGTCTCAAGTTAGTTCTGTGTAGAACTGTGTCCAGTATCTAACCACTTAATTATTTTCATAAAAGTTGCTACTTAGGTATTCTTTCTACTAAACTGCCTATCAAAGAAGACAGATTTGTGGTTTAAATTATGGAAAGACACTGTATGTCTAAAATACAGAAGATAAAATATGGCTCAAAAACAAAAGGACAGATTTTCTTAAAAGGAAATGTTAACTCTCGCTGCAAACTGAAATACTGTGAAAGTAAAGCCCTACCTTTTTGGGAGAATTTAATTTGGAATCCTCACGTAAGAAGAGTTACCTGATACTTATATTTACGAATGTACTTCAAGAGTTCATTTTTGTCCTACTGCAGCCAAATCTCTGGTTCTGCTAAGTAAATGCCAGTGTGGATTCCTGCACAATTGAATAATACAAGGATAATTCCTCCCTACTGGATGTCAGAAAAATTAGAATCACAGGAGTGCTGACTCAAGAAGAAAGAAGATGTTTGAATAATATTATAGCCATTGCAAAAAAATTGTATCATTAATTAAACCAACTTCCCACACAGTGTCTGATGACCTTACAGATGAACTCAACACATAAGGAAGAGATAGCTCCAAATTACATGGAATGAAAAGACTTTCCTCCCCTGTTTTAATAAGGGAGTTTAGCTACTGTCCAGAAATATTAAGGATTTTTGTGATCAGTTTTTGTAAGCTTTAGACATTTAAGACCAAGTTGTACCCACTTTTAGCACTAAGAATACAATTTGATCTATTTGTACTACTAAGGTCTTCCATTTCTTAATCTTGTGAAATGAAAGAAGTAAAACAATGTCTCTTGTAATTATTGTGTATTTATTTCTACTTTTACAATTTTCTGGAGAAGAAAATGGCAACCCACTCCAGTATCCTTGCCTGGAGAATCCCATGGACAGAGGAGCCTGGTGGGCTACAGTTCATGGGGTCACTAGAGTCAGACACAAGTGAGTGACTTTTACTACTAATACTTACAATTTTCAGTTTCTGCTTTATAAAGAATTAAGCTACGATAGTTGGCTCTTAGAAAATCATAAATAATGTATTTAAAGGACCCCAATTCCCAATAAAGATGCAATATTGAAAAATATCTATGCTCTAAATGTTACAGATGCCACTACCATTAATTAGAAGCTAAAGGAGAGACAAGAAATAGATAGAAAGACACAAAGAAGGCTAACGCAGCATTCTCAGTCCAACACAGAGCAAAGAACTAAAAATAAGTTAGAATAGAGGAAGCATGAATTATCTAAACAGTTCAGTAAATTTTGTGAATATAGATCTCACTTTGTTCTCAGATAACAGATCTTCTCAGATACATATGAAAAAAAAATTTAAAGGCCATATATTAATATTAGAACAAAATTTCTACAAAGTTGAAGAAAATAGTTTCTGTGACAACTGTGTCAGGCTATTAATGTAAAGTACTTGCTATGGGCACCAAGGTGCAGAGCACAGAGCAGGAGCTGCACAGATCTCAGGACTGGGGCAACACAGGTCTTGGATCTCGCATCTGCTGGCAGAAAATGACATTCCACCAGCCTTTCAGTGACCTTCCACTGCATCTACTCTGCATTCTGTCCACTGTTTAGAGTGGCTTCTGGAGCTCTCCCATTACTCCAGATTCCAGATGTCTGGGCTTCCCAGGTGGCTGAGCTGGTAAAGAATCCACCTGCAATGCAGGAGACATATGTTCAATCCCTGGATTGGAAAGATCCCCTGGAGAAGGAAATGGCAACCCTCTCCAGTATTCTGGCCTGGAGAATTCCATGGGCAGAGAGGCCCAGTGGGCCACAGCCCATGGGACCACAGAGAGTCAGACACTAGTGAATGACTAAGCACAAGCACACATACCAGATTCCCAGGACAAACTTTCACATCCTCCCTACAGGGCTGAGGTCACAACTAGAATCACACTTTTCCCCATCACATTCAGATGGTGTCCTAGAAATTCTCAGATCTTGTAAGATCTCAGAGGCTTTAAAGTCCTGCACTGTACTCACTGCCTGTGGCTTCAGGAGTGGTTACTTCTGCTTCCCTTGAAACTCAGCTTCCTAAAGCAAAGGCAGACATGGTCTCCTTTATATTTTGGGTCCATAATTCAAATTATGTTTACATATTTGCTTTAGTAATTCTTTCAAAAAAGGTCTTCAGCAAGACACAAAATGTTTAAAAGTTTAACTTACTGTATACTACTCTGTATACTGTACACTACTCTTATCCACTTTCATTCGAAGTCAGCACTCATGTAAACAAAAATATTTTATGGGGGTTCAGTTAAACGTTAATTAAAGAGAGGTTCTTCAAATCTCATTCTGGTGTTATTAAAAGGATATCTTTTAAGTAAATCTTTGAAGGTTTTTAATTTCCCTCCAACTAGAAAAATAAGTTTCCATTCAAAGTTACCCTTCAACTGAAATATTTTAAAATACTGTGACTTCAATTGGATGAATTATTTCCAATCCATTTTCACTGGGACCCTTAAATTGTGTTCTTTTTTGAACTCCTGCTGTACCTGTTCTGCCTGTCCCAATCTCAGATATCACCAACTATTTTCTTCCAATTACTTCTAGACAAGCTCTAGAGAAAGTCACATAAACCTCCTGGGTCATATCCCTACACATTTATGGTGTGTTTTGTTTTTTTTTTAATTTTTATTGAGCCAAGTTTTCAGTATTATTCCTCTAGCCCCTAATTGGCTTTGTTTTCCATTCCCTAAGGTGGCTCTTACCAACCTTTGACACTAGAAAGCCAATTTCTCCCTAGTTATACTTAGTTACCATCACAACCTAGCTTCAGACCTCAAAAAGCACATAGAGGCTGGACAGGTTCCCACATTCTTTGCCCGTGAGACCTCTCTTCACTTCTATGTGAGAACACCCCTAACTCTGTGTTCTTTTCAGAACCTTCTGCTATGCAGCTAGGCAGTTGGTGGATATTCTGCTCTATAACCAGTGCTGGATTTGGTGCTAGGAATACCCTGGTGGCTCAGTGGTAAAGAATTTGCTGCTAATGCAGGAGATGCAGGTTTGATCCCCTGGAGAAGGGAATGGCTACCCACTCCAGCAGTCTTGCCTGGATAATTCTGTGGACAGAGAAGCCTGGTGGGCTAGTCCATGGGGCCCCAAAGAGTCAGACATGACTGAGCAACTAACGTATCTTTTTTTAATACATAGATAAGCTAAATAATCTCATTCTCCCTCATTCAAAAGAGACCTGACAGAAAACATCATTGTATGTTACAGTGCCAGTCATGCCCTGAAGGGGGAATAGACAATGTACTGCTCTTTACACTTCATGACTGCACCTGGTCAAGAAAGGTCTTGAGACAGGTCTGGACACTGAAATACAACAGATTCGGGTCAAGTCAGTGCTAAGAATTTTCAAGGGCAAAGGGGGAAAGAAATCATGGAAATGAACAGACTGTTCTGCTCTGGTCTGCCTTTGTTTCCAGATTGCTATGTTACCTTTCACTGCGGCTCAGCTGTAATTCTGGTTGCCCTGGTAGAATTCTGGATAGTTCTCATCCACCCAGTCCCCTTTCAGACCCTCCCCAGTTGCCAGCAGAGTCAGCAGAGCATCTCTGGGTCTTGCCCGAGGCTGGAGAGTCCCCTGTGGGATGGGAGAAGGTATTCCTGCCTCTGGATTCAGTGGAGCTTCTCCTCCTGCCCAAGCTTGCCCCCTTCATTTCTGCACAACTTACCCTAAGCACATTTCCCAGTCCAGTTCCTGTGGGCAAATCAGTGTGCAAGAGTCCTCCCCTGACTGAGAAACCCAACTGGATGGAGTTGCTAATTTTAAGGGAGGAATAGATCCGTGAAGGCTGGTGTGCTCAAAGAGCTCCCAGTGTGCCTTCAGTGGAGCCTATGAAAGCATCAAGAGTGGATCCACAATGGCAGAGAGACTCGGTCTAGTTCTGAAAAGTCAGTGTTTCAGGAGAAAGAGAGAAGCCATGTGGATTAAAAACAAAAACAAAGGAGCCCAGACATTAATGCGGCCATATAAGATCAATCAATACACGGCACCAAAGGAACCATGAGCATACAATGGGGCACTCATACAGTTCAGTTCAGGCGCTCAGTCGTGTCTGACTCTTTGCAGCACCATGAACCACAGCATGCCAGGCCTCCCTGTCCATCACCAACTCCCGGAGTTCACCCAAACCCATGTCCATCGAGTCGGTGATGCCATCCAACCATCTCATCCTCTGTCGTCCCCTTCTCCTCCTGCCCTCAATCCCTCCCACCATCAGGGTCTTTTCCAATGAGTCATCTCTTCGCATCAGGTGCCCAAAGTATTAGAGTTTCAGCTTCAACATCAGTCCTTCCAATGGACACCCAGGACTGATCTCCTTTAGGATGGACTGGTTGGATCTCCTTGCAGTCCAAGGGACTCTCAAGAGTCTTCTCCAAACCACAGTTCAAAAGTATCAATTCTTTGGCACTCAGCTTTCTTTATAGCCCAACTCTCACATCCATACATGACCACAGGAAAAACCATAGCCTTGACTAGATGGACCTTTGTTGGCAAAGGAATGTCTCTGCTTTTTAAT
Source organism: Bos javanicus (assembly GCF_032452875.1). Classification (NCBI taxonomy): domain Eukaryota; kingdom Metazoa; phylum Chordata; class Mammalia; order Artiodactyla; family Bovidae; genus Bos; species Bos javanicus. The sequence continues at coordinate 5,387,932 of NC_083894.1, forward strand.
ATGCTATCTAAGTTGGTCATAACTTTCCTTCCAAGGAGTGTCTTTTAATTTCATGGCTGCAATCACCATCTGCAGTGATTTTGGAGCCCCCCAAAAATAAAGTCTGACACTGTTTCCACTGTTTCCCCATCTATTTCCCATGAAATGATGGGACTGGATGCCATGATCTTAGTTTTCTCAATGTTGAGCTTTAAGCCAACTTTTCCACTCTCCATTGAATATTCATACAATTCATTGTATATTCATACAATTCTCTTCAAAAAATGGTACTGGACACCCAGATGCAAAAGAATGAAACTGGGCCACTACTTTACACCACATCCAACAATTAATTCCAAATGGATTAAAGACATGAAAGCAAAATCTGAAATCATAAAGCTCCTAGAAGAAAACATAGGTGGCAGCTCCTTGACATGGGTCTTGATGAAGATTTTTTGGATTTGACACCAAACGTAAAGGCAACAAAAGCAAAAACAGACACACCAGACTACATCCAACTAAAAAGGTTCTGCACAGCAAAAGAAACTATCAAAAACGTGAAAAGGAAAACTGTAGAATGGGAGAAAACATGTGCAAATCATATAGGGGTTAATATGTCCAAAATATATAAAGAACTTCTGTGACTCAATAGAAAAATACTCCAAACAATTGGATTTAAGAATGCGCAGTATTAGGCATAATGAAGAACAAAACAACGCCATTTACAGCGACATAGATGGACCTAGAGGTTGTTTTATTGAGTGAAGCAAGTCAGACACGGAAAGAAAAATATGAGAATGCTAATATATGAAATCTAATTAAATGGGTACAAATGAACTTATTTGCAAAACATAAGTAGAGTTACAGATAAAGAAGACACACTTATGGTTGCCAGGGGTAAGGAGGGGAGGGGTAACGTGGGAGACTGAGAGATATATATATACACATATATATATACACACACAGTACTATATATAAAATAGGTATAAGTACCTACTGTATAGCATAAGAAACTACTCAGTACTCTCTAATGGACTATATGGGGGAAAAACTAAAAAAGAGTGAAGATGTGTGTGTGTGTGTGTAACTGTTTTACTTTGCTGTCCACTTAAACTAACACAGCATGGCAAATCAACTATGCCCCAATAATTTTTTTTTTAAATGAGCAGAGGATTTTGTGAACATTTTTTCATAGATGACATGTATAGATAGCCAATAGGTACCTAAAAGGTGCTCAGTATCACTGGTCATGGAGGAAATGCAGATCAAAATCACAGTGATATATCACCTCATCCCTCTTAGAAGAGCTATTGTCAAAAAAGAAAAAGAAATAACGAGTGTTGGCAAGGACGTAGAGAAAAGGGAACTCAAGTACTATTGGTGGTAATGTAAATGGAGGCAACCACTATGAAAAACAATAAGAAGTCTCCTCAAAAAATTTAAAAATAGAACTACAAAAAAAAAAAAAAATAGAACTACCACATGATCCAGCAATCTCACCTCTGGGTATGTATCCAAAAGAAATGAAATCAAGTTCTTGAAGAAGTGTCTGCTGTCCCATGTTCACTGAAGCATTAATCACAATAGCCAAGACATGAAAGCAACTTAAATGTCTGTTGGTGGATGAATGAAGAAAGAAAATGTGATATATGTATACAATGGAATATTACTTAACCATCCAAATGAAGGAAATCTTGCCATTTGTGACAATATGCACAGAGTGTATTATGCTAAGTGAAATAAGACAGAGAAAGGCAAATACTATATGATCTTACAGATATGTGACATTTAAAAACACACACACACAAAATTCATAGTTACAGAGTACACATTGGTAGCTGCCAGAGGTAGGGGCTGGAGGGGTGGTCAAAATGCATGAAGGTGGTCAAAATAAAATAAATTTGTACTGGGGATATAATGTACAGTATGGTGACTATAGCTAATAACTCTATTATATATTTGAAAGTTGCTAAGAGAGAAGATCTTAGAAGACCTCATCACAAGGGGAAAAATGCATAAATATGTGTGATGATGGATATTGGAATGATCATCAAAATAAGTCTAATTAATATATATATATATATATATATATCTCAAATGATTAGGTCATACACATGCATCTAATATACTGTATGTCAATTATCAGTCAGTTCAGTTCAGTCGCTCAGTCATGTCCGACTCTTTGTGACCCCATGAATCTCAGCACAATTCAAAAAGAAATACTATTATTTTTTTTCTGATGCTTAGTGCTTTCTGCATTCTAGGAAATCTTTGCCTAGTCTAAGGTTGCAAAAATCCTTGAATATGTAGTCTATGAGCTTGAAAATTTTAGTTGTTATAATTAAATTTATGGCCAACGTGGGAGCAATGTTTGGATGTGGTGTGTATGAATGAGACTGAGTTTTTTCCATATGTGTATACAGTTTTTCCATCAACACTTGTTCGTCTCCTTTCCCCATTAAACCACACTTCTGCCTTTCTCCTTTCCTCTCATTTTCTCCTGACTAGTCTTGCTAGCATTTTCTCAATTTTATTAATCTTTTTAAGTAGCCAGCTTTTGCCTTTTTGTGAGTTATGTATTTGTTTGCTATTTTATTTTCCTATACGTTTATTATTTCTTTTCATCTGCTTACTTCCGGTTTATTTTGCTTTCCTCTAAGTAATTTTTTTGAGGTGGCAAATCAGATTTCTTTACTTAGAATTGTCACTGTTTTCTCATACAAGCATTTGAAGCTATGAATACCTCTCTTAGAATTACAGATTTTTAAGGAGGTGATTAAGTAAAAATGAGCTCATTAGGGTGGGCCCTAATCCAATGAAAGGGTCCTTTTAAGAAAAGAAGAATTGGATACCAACAGGCAGCAAGGGAAGTCCATGCAAAGAAACAGGGGAAGACACCGCTTATGAGCCAAGTAGAGAGGCCACAGCAGAGACCAGCTGTGCTGACACCTTCGATCTCGGACACCCAGCCTCTAGAATTGGGGCAAGCGAACTTGAACCCACCAGGTCTATGGTCCTTTGCAGTGGCAGTCCCAGCAAACTAAAACATCTTATTTGTTATTATTTCTCATTCAAGTCCATTGTGGTCAGTGTATGAATTCTGTATGATTTCAAGCTTTTGAAATGAATGAAATTGGTTCTACTGCCCAGCTATATTGGTAAATATTTTATGTGTCTTCGCAAAGAAGATGTACCTAGTTATTCAAGTTGTCATGGTGGTGTTGTTCAAATATATATAATTATTTTTCATCTCCATGTTTAATCACTGAGAGAGGAGTGTGAAAGCCTTTAAGTGTGGTAATGGATTTTCTTTATGTCTCATGTAAAATGATTTGCTTGTCTGCCCCATGTACATAATCATCATTATAGCTTTATATGACTTTCTATTTCCTAAATGGAGGCTTTGTATCCATAACAATATAACTACAGTATCTTTTCTATACATTTTCTTGATTCCTCCCAGTGATAAGTATATGTCTGTGTGTGTATAAATCTGTGAGATATATATATATATATATATATATATATATATATATATAAATCAGTTTCAAGCATATGTGCTCTCTCTGTATTGGCAGATGAGTGTATGATATTTATATTTTGAAAACTACCGTGTGATTCTCCTTTATAGAATGTGTGCTGCCTTTCCATATCTCAGACTTAAACTCTGAAAGTTGGATTTAATTATAAGCCGATGCCCAGGCTTTCTCTCTTGCCATCTGGAACAAATTATTCCAATCATGAATCCCTGAGGCTAATGAGAGTCTGAATACCAACTGACCAATAAGCCAAGAGCTTCTAAGTGAACACAGCCAATATACCTCTGAAGCCCCAGGGCTTATAAAAGCCCAAGTTTCTTCTTTTGATACAGGGAGACTGCTAATGAAGTCAATACAGATCCAGAGACCCCTGAAGAGAAGAGGAGTAGTGAGGCACAGATAATAAGAAATAGAAGTACCTTTGTCTTCACAAGGATAAAAAGGCTCAGAAAAGGGATGGTTGGTCTGAGAGTTAATGACTTGGGAGGAATCTCTGAGGGGAGAAAAATGTATTTTAAAAACAAGGATGAATATACATCTGTTCTAAAAAGATAGGCAATAACAGTGTGAATTAAAGTTGAAGTTGCCAAAGTCACGCTTTCACATTGATCCTTATAGTAAATAACTCTGCCATGATCTTTCACGTACTTTATCTTCTTTCCACATACATTCCATAGTTGATACTAACCTAACAAACTCTGACTATGAATTCTGTGGTCTCTGTAAGGCTTTTTTCAATAAGTAAAGTTTTTGATAGAAATGCTGTTTACTTCTGAAAGTTTTTTTTTTTTTTAACAGATTTAGCTTGTTTTAGAACCAAATACAACATTAAGTATAGAGGTGTTCTTCCATTCAATATCTAATAAGTGCTCTTAGGTTTCAAGGCTCTACCAAGATTCTCATACAGAGTCTCTCTCAAATAAATAAAGCACATTCATAAGCTGTAAAATAAGAAAATAATATGCTTACTGGTGATGTTGTTCTGATGTTATAAAAACTGGAGGAAGAGGGCTGATGATGGATGAGGAAACTTTTCAAGAATGGAAAATCGGTAGAAGGTGGCCTTTGAAGAATAGAGATTGGAAATTGTATTCAGGGGAAAATGTTGAAAGAACACTACAGGAAGGAATTACAAAGAAGGGAATCACAAATTAATAAATTATAAGAAGGAAACTGAGGTCATTAGAAGCTCAACTGCACACAAAGTCAATGGCTGAGATTAATAAATAATGGATTTTGAAAAATGGTTGAAGTCAGTACAGAAAAATATCTTAGACAGATAGACTAAGAAAATGACTAGTCTAAGAAAAACATGTTTAAGCAGGGGATCTGTATGATCAAGGGCCTGACCAGAAACAATTAATCTAGTAACTGCTACAAAATTGTTTAAGGAACCACATGGATTATAACACTTCCCCATTTCTTTAAGTATTATTTAGATGTCTTACTCAGTACTCACTAGGTTGTGCTGCAGTAACAAATGACCCCTAAATTTCTATAGCCTAGAATAACAGACATTTATTTACCAATTACATTGCAATTTATTCACCAAGTCAATAACAATTCCATTCCACATCATTTTACTCAGAGCTAAAGGGGCACATCCTATCTGAGTAAAGCCAGTCTTGTGGAAGAGGAAATAAATTACAGCAGCTCACATAGCTTCTGCTCAGCCAAGCCTGAGAGTAACGGGTCATCTATTTACCCTCCAACCCTTTGAAGTTAGCCAGGGCAGTAGGATTGCTTTGGCAATGAAGCTGAGAAAAGGTTGCCTGCATTGCGCCAGGGACACAGCATTGAAGGCCATTACCAAAACAGCATTAGAAAAGACCCTGATGCTGGGAAAGACTGAAGGCAAAAGGAGAAGGGGACAGCAGATGCTGAGATGCTTAGACACCATCATCAACTCAATGGACATGAATTTGAGCAAAGTCTAGGAGATAACTCTGGACCACAGCCTTGTCTAATTCAAGGAAACTATGAGCCATGCCATGTAGGGCCACCCAGGATGGATGGGTCATGGTGGAGAGTTCTGACAAAATGTGATCCACTGGAGAAGGGAATGCAAACCATTTCAGTATTCTTGCCTGCAGAACCCCATGAACACTGGGAAAAGGCAAAAAGATATGACACTGAAAGATGAACTCCCCAGGTCCGTGGATGCCCAATATGCTACTGGAGATCAGTGGAGAAATAACTCCAGAAAGAATGAAGGGATGGACCCAGAGCAAAAACAACACCCAGCAGTGGATGTGACTGTTGATAGAAGCAAGGTCCGATGCTGTAAAGAGCAATATTGCATAGGAACCTGGAATGTTAGGTCCATGAATCAAGGCAAATTGGAAGTGGTCAAACAGGAGATGGCAAGAGTGAACATCAACATTCTAGGAATCAGCAAACTAAAATGGACAGGAATGGGTGAATTTAACTCAGATGACCATTATATCTACTACTCTGGGCTAGAGTCCCTTAGAAGAAATGGAGTAGCCATCATAGGCAACAAGAGTCCGAAATGCAGCACTTGGATGCAATCTCACAAATGACAGAATGATCTCTGCTCGTTTCTAAGGCAAACTACTTAATATCACAGTAATCCAAGTCTATGCCCCAACCAGTAATGCTGAAGAAGCTGAAGTTAAACAGTTCTATGAAGACCTACAAGACCTTCTAAAACTAACACCCAAAAAAGATGCCCTTTTCATCACAGGGGACTAAAATGTAAAAGTAGGAAGGCAAGCGATACCTGGAGTAACAGACAAATTTGGCCTTGGAGTACAAAATGAAGCAGGGCAAATGCTAACAGAGTTTTGCCAAGAGAATGCACTGGTCATAGCAAACACCCTCTTCCAACAACACAAGAGAAGACTCTACACATGGACTTCTCCACATGGTCAAAACCAAAATCAGACTGATTATATTCTTTGCAGCCAAAGGTGGAGAAGCCCTATTCAGTCAGCAAAAACAAGACTGAGAGCTGACTGTGGCTCAGATCATGAACTCCTTATTGCCAAATTCAGACTTAAATTTAAGAAAGTAGGGAAAACCACTATTTTGGTGGGAAAACCACCATTCAGGTATGACCTAAATCAAACCCCTTACAATTATACAGTGGAATTAACCAATAGATTCAAGGGATTAGATCTGATACACAGAGTTCCTAAAGAATAGGATGGAGGTTTGTGACATTGTAAAGGAGGCAGTAATCAAGACCATCCCCAAGAAAAAGAAATTCAAAAAGACAAACTGGTTGTCTGAGGAGGCCTTACAAATAGGTGAGAAAAGAAGAGACTCAAAAGGCAAAGGAGAAAAGGAAAGATATATGAATGCAAAATTTCAAAGAATAGCAAGGAGAGATAAGAAAGCCTTCCTCAGTGATCAATGCAAAGAAATAGAGGAAAACAATAGAATGGGAAAGACTAGAGACCTCTTCAAGAAACTCAGAGGTACCAAGGGAACATTTCATGCAAAGATGGGCTCGATAAAGGACAGAAATGATATGGAACCAAAAGACGCAGAAGATATTAATAAGAGGTGGCAAGAATATACAGAAGAACTAAACAAAAAAGATCTTCATGATCCAGATAACCACAATGGTGTGATCACTAACTTAGAGCCAAACATCCTAGAATGCAAAGTCAAGTACAAACAAAGCTAGTGGAGGTGATGGAATTCCAGTTGAGCTATTTCAAATCCTAAAAGATGATGCTGTGAAAGTGCTGCACTCAATATGTGAGCAAATTTGGAAAACTCAGCAGTGGCAACAGGACTGGAAATGATCAGTTTTCATTCCAATCCCAAAGAAGGGCAACGCCAAAGAATGCTCAAACTACCACACAATTGCACTCGTCTCACACACTAGTAAAGTAATGCTGAAAAAAGTGAGGCTTCAACAGTACATGAGCCATGAACTTCCAGATGATCAAGCTGGATTTAGAAAAGGCAGAGGAACCAGAGATCAAATTGCCAACATCCACTGTATCATCAAAAAAGCAAGAGAATTCCAGAAAAATATCTACTTCTGCTTTATTGATTATGCTAAAGACTTTGACTGTGTGGATCAAAACAAACTGTGGAAAATTCTTCAAGAAATGGGAATACCAGACCACCTGACCTGCCTCCTGGAAATCTGTAGGCAGGCAAGAAGCAATAGTTAGAACCAGACATGAAACATCAGACTGTTTCCAAAGTGGGAAAGGAGTACATAAAGGCTGTGTATTGTTACACTGCTTATTTAATTAACTTCTATGCTGAGTACATCATGTGAAATGCCAGACTGGATGAAGAAGAAGCTAGAATCAAGATTGCCTGGGGAAAATATCAATAACCTCAAATATGCAGATGACACCACCCTTATGGCAGAAAGTGAGGAGGAACCGAAGAGCCTCTTGATGAAGGTGAAAGAGGAGACTGAAAAAGCTGGCTTAAAACTCAACATTCAAAATCTAAGATCATGGCATCTTCCATCACTTCATGGCAAATCAATGGGGAAACAATGGAAACTGTAACAGACTATTTGGGGGGATGGGGCTCTGAAATCACTGCAAATGGTTTCTGCAGCGATGAAATCAAAAGATGCTTCCTCCTTGGAAGAAAAGCTATGACCAACCTAGACAGAATATTAAAAAGCAGAGACATTACTTTGGCAACAAAGGTCTGTCTAGTCAAGGCTATGTTTTTCCAGTAGTCATTTATGGATGTGAGAGTTGGACTATAAGGAAAGCTGAGCGCCGAAGAACTGATGCTTTTGAACTGTGGTGTTGGAGAACACTCTTGAGAGTCCCTTGGACTGTGAGGAGATAAAACCAGTTAACCACACAACTGAGTGACTGAACTGAACTGGGATCTAGTGGAGGACAGAGGAGCCTGGAACACTATAGTCTATAAGGTCAGAAAGAGTCAGACCCAACTTAGCAACTGATTCACACAGGCAACAAAACAGCACAGTGCTGCCTTTTTCCATCATAATCCTCTACCATTTCATGTTTGTCATGGAATGTAAGAACGAAATAAAACCTTGTTGTTAGAAGCACTGGAATTGTTTACTAGGCCTAATAAACCAGTCCGTAATGACTTACACAACCAACTTTGAAGTGACATTGTGAGATAAAGTAACTCGGTTATGCTGGTGAGAACCAACGTGAGGACTCAACCCCGGCTCCCTGATTCTAATGGCCTTGCTCACTCCTGCATGCCTCAGGACTGCCCCTGAGTTATGAATACATGAAGATTAACCTGCCAGCAGTGTACACCTGAGGAAGAGGCCAGATGTCACAGTTCCTGTGTAAGTTAGTGAACAGCAGGGAATTGACTTGGAAGGTCAGTAACAAGAAGACAGAATTGGTACAGAGTGGGCTCTGAGTTTCCCAGGTGGCTCAGTGGGAAGGAATATGCCTGCCAAGGCAGGAGACACAGGGAGACTCAGGCATGATCCCTAGGTCAGGAAGATTCCCTTGAGGAGGAAATGGCAACCCATTCCAGGATCTGGAACATCCCATGGATGAGAGGAGCCAAGTGGGCTACAGTCCATAGGGTCACAAAGAGTTGGACACAACTGAGCGCACATGCATGCAAAGTGGGCCTGAGGTCCAAGGTTGGGAGAAAGTCAGCAAAACACACAGAAACTAAAGCAGTAACGCAGCCAGGCTGGGGACAGGAGATGGTGAGTTCTGTTAACCAAAAGCTGAGGACCATCAAGGTCAGAAATGAAGGCTCCTGGAAGACAGACAGATAAGTACAACATGAGCCACAGAAAGACACTGGGGGCAGAGACTACACACCAGATGGTTATTCCCACTGAAGTAACAGATAATACACGACAGTGGATGAGACAGACAGAAACCAGACAAGTAAAGAAACGGAAACAGGGCGCATCATTTAGGAACAGGAAACACCCATACAAGTACCGGAACCAAGAGCAGAGAATGAAAGAGTCCAGAGTTTATGAATTGTGGAGACAAAAGCACCTAAAAGACTTAAAAGGACACCTGAGCATCGGGTCGTGATTATGAAGTTATTGGTCACTTCATGGGGAAGGAAAAGAATACCATTTGTTGATATTTAAGCTGGCCTTCAAAATAAATCTGAGGAAAGGTAAGATCATGAAATGAAGTCAAGAATGAGCCTAATAAAACAGTGAACAGTATTTAATGGATTAATACCATGGGTGAGCTGCACCCTGAGTTCTATGTTTTTAAGCTGTTACCAAGAAAAAAGAAAAAAAAACTATTTTCATAAAATCATTTACAAGAAAGAGAAATCAATTACTTAGAAGCCGCATGGCCTATCAATTTAAATATAATAATTCTCTCCTATGAGTCTTGTTTTCCAAATTACTGTATATTATGATAAACAATATTCTCAACAACATGCTTAGGAAAAAAATAATCATTTCCATAGTTCTTATTGCCATTCAACCTTCAAAATAAACTGATATTAATAGCATCCCACGAAGAAAACAATACAGAACAATTATTGGAGTGGGTAACTCAAGATATTTAATTGCCTTCCTTTTTTATTTGAGTTTTAGTTAGCTAGCTTAGTTTTTGCTTTTTTTCTTTCTTTTTCTTTTTTTTTTTTAGGAAAAGGAGGATAAATGTATTTGGAGGGAAGGACATGGAGAGCAAGTTCAGTTCAGTCGCTCAGCTGTGTCTGACTCTTTGCGACCCCATGAATTGCAGCACACCAGGCCTCCCTGTCCATCACCAACTCCCAGAGTCTACCCAAACCCATATCCATCGAGTGGGTGATGCCATTCAGCCATCTCATCCTCTGTCGTCCCCTTCTCCTACTGCCCTCAATCCTTCCCAGCATTAGAGTCTTTTCTAATAAGTCAACTCTTTGCATGAGGTGGCCAAAGTATTGGAGTTTCAGCTTCAGCATCAGTCCTTCCAATGAACACCCAGGATTGATCTCCTTTACGAGGGACTGGCTGGACCTCCTTGCAGTCCAAGGGACTCTCAAGAGTCTTCTCCAACACCACAGTTCAAAAGCATCAATTCTTCGGTGCTCAGCTTTCTTCACAGTCCAACTCTCACATCCATACATGATCGCTGGAAAAACCACAGCCCTGTCTAGATGGACATTTGTTGGCAAAGTAATGTCTCTGCTTTTAAATATGCTATCCAGGTTGGTCATAACTTCCCTTCCAAGGAGTAAGCGTCTTTTAATTTCATGGCTGCAATGAAGTTAGAGAGGGTAAAAGACAGATATTCTGGAAGAAAGGAAGGATAGAAAGTACAAGTTGTTGTTGTTGTCTCCCAGTAATGTCAAACTCTCTGTGACCCCATGGACTGCAGCATGCCAGGCCTCCCTGTCGCTCACCATCTCCCGGAGTTTGCCCAAGTTCATGTTCATTGCATCAGAGATGTCATCCAGCCATCTCATCCTCTGTTGTCCCCTTCTCCTTCTGCCCTCAATCTTTCCCAGCATCAGGGACTTTTCTAATGAGTCAGCTGTTGCATCAGATGACCAAAATACTGGAGTTTTGGCTTCAGCATCAGTCCTTCCAGTGAATATTCAGGGTTGATCTCCCTTAAGATTGATCTCCTTGCTGTCCAAGGGACTTTCAAGAGTCTTCTGCAGCACCACCGTTAGAAGGCATCAATTCTTTGGTGCTCTGCCTTCTTTACAGTCCAGCTCTCACAAATGTACATAACCACTGGGAAGACCATAGCTTTGACTATACAAACCTTTGTTTGCTGGCTAATGTCTCTGCTTTTCGCCACACTGTCTAGGTTTGTCATCATTTTCCAACCAGGAAACAACCGTCTTCTGATTTCATGGAAAGTACAAGGCAGAGGGCTAATTGTTAGCTTCACAGCTTGAGTAATGAGAAGAAGACAGTGACAGCGGCCAATATGCAAAATGGCCAGGTTGACCTTACCAAGAGAGGGTTACTCATTCTCTTACACCAAAGGAGAAAAGAGTGTATGTTCAAATATCCAGAGGCCTATATTGATACAGAAGACAAAGCTAAGGCAGAACAAGTCCAGTGAGTTGAACTTCTCAATAAATTGTTTACCCAACAAGTATAGGTACCTAGTGGCTGCTGAAGGAATTAAATAAGCTTGATTCTTCTTCCTTAAACACATGAATCTTATCCTGGCAAATGAAATACAAGATAGGATTACAATGAAGGTACTGGAATCCCTCAGGAAAGTGGAATTTGAAAGCATTAGGCAAGTTACTAATCTTAGGGGACCAATGTCTGCTTTCCTGGCCCACACACTGAGCACCTGTGTTTTGTTTTGTTTTGTTTTTCCATGATTTGCATCTAGAGTTTCCCCATCTTGTATCACTGTATCTCAGAACAACAACAAAATTTCAATGGGCCCCAAAATAAGTGCGGAAATAATTCACATGATCTCCCAGCCCCCCAGAAGTTGGCAATGCTTTCTGCACCGCAAGCACCAGGAACAGTGTGAGGTGGGAGGAGAGGGGAGGGTGGATCTGCCATTGCAATTATCACAACAGCTGAAGGCCTAGATTCCCAAAATAGGCCATGTTCTGTTGCAAGCAGGTGCCACCTTTAACCTAGCAGTTCCCAGCTCCCCCGCAGATACTGAGACTAAAACGTAACGGTGCCAACTTGCCATCAGTATCTCCTTTTAATGTGTTTTGGAGAAGCAAGAGCAGTCTCATGCAGGAAGATGAGAGGAGGCCCTTGGAAACTGCTCAAAGCTACTTATTAAAGGAAGCAGCAGAGATAATTAAAAGTAATTTTGCCAAACTCCAAAAGGGCACTGAACAAAACATGAAGGTGTGGGAGCAAATCAAATTCTGCTCTTAGCAGAAACCCAACCATGCAGCTATTTCCAGAAAAGGAGGGAGTTCTCCAGGTGGGTCCAAACCACACAGTCAGAGAGAGCACCATTTTTTTAAAAATATATAAATAAATAGTCATTCCAGCAACTTTCTACAGAAAGGAGGTTGCAAGGTATGCCGACTATGGAAAGTAGAGAGGGGAAAACTCAAAGATAGCATCTGATTGACAGGAGAATAAATATTTCTGTTAGTTGTCAAGTCAGGTTAACAGAAAATGAACCTGGAGACTTAAGGTACACATCAAAATGACTGGAAGGGCAGAAAGGATTAAAAAACTGATTGTGGCAGTTGTGGCCTCAGTAGAAGTGATACAAAGTTCCTCAAGTATGCCTTTTACATCCTTAGGCACACTACTCATTCCAGCTTTATTCACCTGCCAGTAAGCAGACACGGAGCGAAGGAGACTAGGAGATGCGTGGGCCCTGGTGGGGTGGGGGCCAGGGCAGCGCAGGCAGGAAGACAGAGCAGAGAAGGCATCCGGGTGGGGTGCACCCACTGAATCTCAAAATATCCTGCGTTTCCTGTTCCCTCTGACACGTTCACCTCCCCACCTCTGTTCCCACAGCAGGACTCCCCGAAGATGGTGTGTACTGCACACACATGTGTGTGAACACACTGATGAAGGCTTTATTCTTGGTCTCTTTCTAATGTGGCTTTTAATTTCACTGCATGGATAGCATACTCTTTTTTTTTTTTTTCCTAATTTTATTTTATTTTTAAACTTTACATAATTGTATTAGTTTTGCCAAATATCAAAATGGATAGCATACTCTTGTGCAGTATTTGTTGTGGTGGTTTAATCACTAAGTCGTATCTGACTCATTGCAATTGCATGGATTATAGCCCGTCAGGCTCCTCTGTCCATAGGAATTTCCAGGCAGGAATACTGGAGTGGGTGGCCATTTCCTTCTCCAGGGGTGCTTCCTGACCCAGGGATGGAATGTGCATCACTTGCACTGGCAGATTCTTTATTGCTGAGCCACCAGGGAAGCCCCATGTTGTATCTACTCCCTCCTACGAAGCCAAAGAACACATGTGTCTGTCTTATGGTCTCCATTTCTACTTCAGGGCTGTCTTAATAAGCTCAGGCTACTGTCACAGAATACAAACCGCACACTAGGGGCCTAAAAACCACAGAAACTTCTTCCTCACAGTTCTGGAGCCAGGAATTGAGGACAGAGCCGCCTGTGGATGGAGTGTGTCCAGGAGCCTATTTCCTGAGTAAAAGATGGCCCTCTTTTTGCTGTGTCCTGACAGAAGGGGCCAGGGAGCTGTCTGGGGGCTTTAATCTCACTCATGAGGAAACCACCTCCCAAAGGCCCCCCTTCTAACACCATCACCTTGGGGGTTAGGTTTCAACACAAGGCTTCTGACGGAAGACACAGATATTCACTCCAGAATAAATACCCTCTGTAAGCCGTATGCTTTTACATTTGTTCAGGTCCATTTAGAAAACTGGTAACACACCAGTTATTTGAATAGAGATAAGTTAATACCAACAAAATTAAAACTGGGTACAAAGTTAACTACTTGACTGAGATGGTAAGAGACAGCCCTGTTCTACACTGAGGCAGCAACTGCCCAGCGCAGGAGTCTGCCGCTCTGTGGGATTTATTCCCATGATGTGCACTAACTAGCCTGTGGGAAGAGCAGTCAGAGATACAGGGGACTGGCAAGACTGAGGGTTACTCCTGTTGACTAATGACTGCACACTGCCAAGGTCCCAGCTGTGTCCTCCAACAGACACACCTGAGCTGTTGCTTCTTAGGCCCATGGGCTGATACACACTTTGCTTTCTCTCCCGTAAGAACTATGGCATGTGGCATCAGAGCAGGTAATTGAAGATAAGACCACAGAACATCAGATCTATGGAAGGGTATTGTGGTTGTGGTACCAGCAGTGGTGGTTTAGACATTAGTCGTGTCTGACTCTTTGCAACCCCAAGGACACCAGGCCCATCTGTCTCTCACCATCTCCCAAAGTTTGCCCAAGTTCATGTTCATTACATCAGTGATGCCATCCAGCCATCTCATTCTCTCATGCCCTCTTCTCCTTCTGCCCTCAATCTTTCCCAGCATCAGGGACTTTTCCAATGAGTCAACAGTTTGCATCAGATGACCAAAATACTGGAGTTTCAGCTTCAGCATCCAGTGAGTATTCAGGGTTGATTTCCTTTAAGATTGACTGGTTTGATCTCCTTGTTGGCCGAGGGACTCTCAGAAGTCTTCTGTAGCACCACAGTTTGAATTCTTTAGTGCTCCATGTTCTTTATGGTCCAGCTCTCGTAACTGCACATGCCTACTGGGAAGACCATAGCCTTGATTATATGAACCTTTGTCAGCAGAGTAGTCTCTTCTTTTCAATATACTGTCTATGTTTGCCATAGCTTTCCTGCCAAGAAGCAAACGTCTTCTAATTTCATGGCTGCAGTCACCATCTGCAGTGATTTTAGAGCCCAAGGAGAAGAAATCTGGTACTATTTCCACCTTTCCCCCCCTTTATTTGCCATAAAGTAATGGGGGCCCACATAATTCCTCTCTCCTAGAGCAGAGAGGTCCCTTCTCAAGTCTGCAGCCAGATGGGTACATGAGAAGAGGATAAAGTGTTGGTTCCTCCCCAGTGTACGAGCTGGGAAATCCCATGAACACCACCAAAGAAGAGGTCTTCATCTTTTTGTACCCTTTATCACTCATAAAAATGATTATATTTGTGTTTGGAGTGCTTCTTGAGGAGCTCTCATTCATTCATATTTTATTCATTAATTCATACACAAACCCTGAGATCCTGCCCTGTCTCAAGAGAAATAAGCCAGGATGAGACACAGAGGAAACATGCCCATACTACAAATTCAGTTCTGGGACTAGCCCTTAAAGGAAGAATTAAAAACTCTCCTAAGGGCCCCAAATCATACAGATTTCACAGTAACCAAGCTCTTGTGTCTAATTTATAGAAGTATTAGTGAATTCAAATTCTCATGCCTGAGTAACCAGAATATTTTCTCTAGGTAGATTGTGGGAGATTATGGTTCAAAATAGCCACCCTCCCTTCAACCTTCGTAGGGGTAATCCAGTTCTCTGACTGATGCTGTTCAACTCAGCCACGTGACTTGCTTTTTCCTCTGGGATCTTAGTAGATGTGATACAGTTAAATCCTGAAACACATTTCAGGGTTGGGTTGGCTATTCTGCCATCACAATGAGAAGAGCTTTCCTGGTGTAGCTGCTGCTTTTCAGGCAAAACAAATTCTGTGGGGCAGATCTGCATCAAACTCACAGGGAGAAGTAGTTCCAAACAGATCCACAAGTGGAAACAGAGTCAGTCCCCTGAGGCCAGCCTGAAGGGGCCATGCACAGCCTACTCTCGGGCATGAAAGGAAGAATAAGTAAGCATTGTCATAAGCGGTGATGGGGTCCCTCGTTACACAGTGTCAGAGATGCAGTAGCTGCAGGCCCACAGAGCTGCTGGGAAGTCAGGTCACAAGGAGAAGGGTATTTGACAATCCCAGAAGTAGATCAGGCAGGATAAGCTAAACCGAACATTTCATAACTTAATCAAGGCCTCCCTGACACATCCATCCAATGACAGAAATGGTCATATGGATGATACAAGATTATCTGAAGTAAGGACCTAGATTCCTTGTCCCTCATATGTATTTGAGGGGACTGTCATGGCTTATATCAAAAATTCCTTTTACCCCTATGATTCCATGGCAGATCGACTCCTCTTCTGATGAATAACTATTTCTTTAAACAAGTTTATTAATAACTAAAACAGATTGGGGAGGGAGGTGGGAGGGGGTTCAGGATGGGGAACACGTGTGCACCCATGGTGGATTCATGTTGATGTATGGCAAAACCAATACAATATTGTAAAGTAAAAAAATAAAAATAAAATATTATATAAGAACTACAGATGCAAAGTCCATTCTGTTTCTTTGAGGCAACTTTGTATGTATCGATCTTATTCTCAAATATGTAGGCAATTTTAACATCAGAAATACTGACAGGACCATATATATTCTATTCTGTATGGATAAAGAGACTACAGTTTAGAGGAATTAACTGATTTATTCAAAATCATCATGTTACCAAAGTGTGGATTTAAGACTTCTAGATTAGTACGTGTACTAATGAAGAAGAAATCTGACTCCATATTAGATCTGTTCCTTTTACTTCGGCCTTTGTGCTTTCTCGCATATCCTTAGTCACACTGGCTCTGCACCTTTTGCAAAAGAATATTGCCTACAGCCTGAAAAATACAGGACAGCCTATTCTCAGGGCTTTAGGAAGCCATTTATATAGAGATAGAAAGTCAAAGAACAGAGAATAACATGTGTCACATTGGAGATTTAGAGGAACATAGAGACCTGACCTAGGTGGGCAGACGAAAGAACAAAGGATTCCAACACAAAGCAGTTTGCACCAATTAACCTCTCCATGGCCCTCCCTCACCTTGCCTTTAAAAGTGCTTTCCTGGGACTCTTCTGTTTGTCCAGCAGTTAAGACTTTGCCCCCCTCTCCACCCTCAAGGCAAGGGGTGTGGGTTCAATCCCTGGGTTGGAAGCTAAGATTCCATGTGCCTTGGGGCCAAAAACCCAGAACATAAAACGGAAGTAATATTGTAACAGATTCAATAAGGACTTCAAAAATTGTCCCCAGGAAAAAACTCAAAAAATCAAAAAGTTCTTTGCTCAAACCTTTTGAGGAGCTCAGGGTTTTAGGGGCAAAAGCCACCCATCTCCTTTACTGGCCTTGCCTCTCTCTGCTCCAAACTCTGACGTTTCAAACCTGCCATCAGTAACAATAATTCCAACACAACCCGACTCTCTTTCACACTGAATGTATCTTTTTAAAGTTCTGAAAATCCCTTTTATAATGTTCAGCCAGTTTTAAATCAGGAAAAAGCAACTGTATAGTTTAAACCAGTATTCTTCAAAGCACACTTTAGAAGAAGGTAATCATAGATGTAGAATGACTTTCATGTGTATGAGAATGTATGGCATATCCAAAGCCCTTCCTTAATCCCAGAAACAATAATGCTGCTATCAGCAACAAACTCAAAATACACAAATAATTATACTTTATGAAACAGGAAATGTCTCAATCCAGCAGTGAGCTGGCATTAGAGCATCAAATTAAATTTTGCAAAATAATTAAGTCGCTTAATGCTTTGAAAGGTCAATTTGCAACTGGCATTTTGATGGATGTCTCGGGTAATACAAATACAGGTTTGGGCTGGAATGAGGTCTGGTTGTATAGGTCCACTGACAGGGGGATGAGCATGTCTCCCTGGACATCCAAAGGCCTGGGTCTCAGCCTTCTGCTCTGTCACTAGGCAGCTTAGTGACCTTCTCATGTTATTCCCTCCTTGGAGCTTGAGTCTTCATGTGTGTGAAATCAAGATGAAGGGTTGGAGAACACATCAGCTCCTTTAGTTTGGTGACTCTTTGATTCCACATTTAAGGAATAAGATCCAGTAAACATTTGTTCTATCATTTCCCTTGTACTAAATGATCTATTCTGTTCCTGTCCACGGGTTATATGAATTTAATATTTTAAACCACCCTATTATGTTGCTAACATCTTGCTTCTAGAAAGGAAAAGAAATGATACCTCAAACAAAATCATATTAAGGTTAAAATTTGGATATGAGATGATTAAAATTCAGACTTAAAAGATTAGTGTCATTTTCAATAACAGGAGTCACTGAGAAAGCACAGTATGTTAAAGGGTGAAAATCTAGGAGACGGATCATGAAGAAGAGATACAGATGGAAAATACAGCTGCAAAGACGTGGCTTGACCTCCAGATATATGAAATTTCTAGTTTGAGTTTAATTTCATCCACATATAAACAGGAGTGTTTCCCTCCTTCTGTTCCATTTACCATACTTAAGAATACTGCTAAAAGAAACAGAGTTACTTAAACAGTTCTGATGAAGAAAATACAGATTTATTATTAGAAAAAAATATATACTTTTTCCTCCAGAAATGAATAATAAGAAAAATCCATTCCATTCATGCACAAATCCATAATAATAAGAAAAATCAATTCCATTCACACACAAATAACAGTAGGAAAAATTCACCCCTACCAGAAATTTCATAGAATAGATAAAATCTATATGTTTTAGTGTTTGGTATTAAAATATTGACAGGATTCAATTCAAGCAGCTTAATTACATACTTCATACACTACAAGGCACAACCCAAACCCTAAACATGCATATAAATGTAAGGAAGCCATGAAAAATTACGTCAGAATTAACAGGTACTGATATACATAAAGTGGCCATAGAGATGTCCAACCAATTACATTTCAGAATTTATGACAGGAAAAATATTCCATTGTTTGATGCACAAGTAGTATCTCATTTATTTTTTGAAGTAAAAGTTGAGAGAAAAAGTGCAGATGATTTCTCTCTCTTCTGCCTTATTTCAACACAAATGGCACAGGAAAACTAAAAGGAAAGGTAATGGCTTCTCTGGCGTCTATCGTTGCCTCTGAGGAGCCCCCAGGGGCCCTCACTCAGGTTCCATATCAAAGTCCTTGCTTGAAAACTAGTGCAGAAGCCGGACTGAACAGGATAGTGAAAGGTGGAATTAAGATGTTATAAATAAAGCATCCTGTTTATATTGTATAGAGAATGTATTTTACAAACTTTTGGACTTTGGGAAAAACAACTAGCTTTCACAAGATGTCTATTTTGCACACAGAACATGTTTCCCCTAGCATTAAATTGAATAGAATCCCCCCAAATCAAAATCAAGCCTTGCCACTAGACAATCTATAACAAATTACATATATATTTGTGTGTGTGTATATATAAAACCATATAATAAATATGTGCAGTCATATACATATGACCATATATATATATATATATGTTCTGTTGTGTGTAAAGAAAAAGGGCAGAGGTGGCCTGACTGCTGACTGTCTGTTGCCCTTCCCCTCACCCGCATCCTCCCCCCAGCCCACCTGCTCCACGGGCCCCGTGCCTGGGCCACAGCCTAAATTAAAAAAAAAGAGAGAGAGAGAAAGAGGGAAAGAAGGAGCTGGATAATACAACCTAGAAGGGCTGGTGCCCCTGATCCATGCAAGATAGGAGATAAGAAGCTATAAAGGATTAGAAGTTGAATTCTTGTTTGCTCCTCTCCTGACACTGAAAACTATTCCAGGATATAGACATTTTAGAGTGCCTCCCAGAAGATGTCCTTGGAAATCCAGCAATAGGTGAAATTGGCTGCAAACTGTGAGTGGAGTAGAATCTGGGGACCCCTTCTCCTGTGGGCCTTGGTGCTTGGTAAGGACGCAAAGAGTTCTCTTCTCCTGCAACAACTCCAAAATTGCAACTCGCTGCTGAACCACCATTGACAGGAGAATGTTGGATCCCACCAAAAAGATACACCACGCCTAAGGGCAAAGGAGAAGCCCCGACAAGACAGTAGGAGGGGTGAAACTGCGTTTAAAATCAAACCCCATACCCACCAGAGATGCTTGGAGGGCTCAAACAAAACCTTGTGCTCACTAGGACCCAGGGACCCCACAAGAGTCTGAGCCAGACCTGCTTTTGAATGTTTGGTATTGCCTGCAGACACATGGGACAGTGGCCTGCTGTGGGACAGGGGCTCTGGCTGCAGCAGACCTGGGTCACGCAGCATGTGGCATAAGCCCTCTTGGAGGAGATTGCCATTAGCCCCACCATAGAGCCACCAGGCAGATGACCCACAAACAGCAGAACAATGAGAAATTCTTGCAGAGTTAAGAAAGTTCTAGGACCTACAACAGATTTTCCAACCAGGGGACCCATCAAAGGGACAGAGAACCTCCAGGGAGTTTTACTTTGGAGTCCAGTGGAATTTGATTACAGAACTTCCACAGGACTGGGGAAACAGACTCTTGGAGGGCACAAACAAAACCTTCTGTGCACCAGGAGCCAGGAGAAAAGAGCAGTATCCCCACGAGAGACTGAGGCAGACTTGCCTGTGAGTGTCCAGGAGTCTCCAGCGGAGGCATGGGTCAGCAGTGGCCTGCTATGGCATTAGGGGCACAGAATACAACAGTGTCTGCACAAGTCCTTTTGAAGGAGGTCACCATTACCATCATTAACCTTACCATAGTTTGGCCCCAGATCAAGCAACAGGGAGGGAACACAGCCCAGCCCATCCACAGAAAATTGGGTTAAAGATTTACTGAGCATGGCCCCACCCATCACAACAAGACCCTGGTTCCTCCACAGTCTCTCCCATCAGGAAGCTTCCATATATACATATATGCATATATATTTGTATATGAACAGCAAGAAAAGGCAAAAGATGACACTGAATGATGAACTCCCTGAGTCAGTAAGTGCCCAATATGCTACCGGAGAAGAGTGGAGAAATAATTCCAGAAAGAATGAAGAGGTTGAGTCAAAGTGAAAACAAATCCCAGTTGTGGACGTGACTGGTGATAGAAGTCAGATTCTGTAAAGAACAATATTGCATGGAAACCTGGAATCTTCCATAAATCAAGGTAAATTGGAAGTGCTCAAACATGAGATGGCAAGAGTGAACATCGCCATTTTAGGAATCAGTGAACTAAAACGGACAGGAACAGACAGATTTAATTAAGGTGACCATTATATCTACTACTGTGGGCAGGAATTCCTTAGAAGAAAAGGAGCAGCCCTCATAGTCAACAAGAGTTCAAAATGCAGCACTTGGGTGCAATCTCAAAAATGACAGAATGATCTCTGTGTCTGAGACAAACCATTCAGTATCACAGTAATCCAAGTCTACGCCCCAACCAAGAATGCCGAAGAGGCTGAGGTTGAACAGTTCTGTGAAGACCTCCAAGACCTTCTAGAACTAACACCCAAAAAAGATGTCCTTTTCATCATAGGAGACTGGAATGCAAAAGTAGGAAGTCAAGAGATACCTGGAGTAACAGGCAAGTTTGGCCTTGGAGTACAAAATAAAGTAGGGCAAAGGCTAAAAGAGTTTTGCCAAGAGAACACACTGGTCATAGCAAAGGCCCTCTTCCAACAAAACAAGAGATGACTCTACACATGGACATTACCTGATGGTCAATACAGAAATCAGACTGATTACATTCTGTGCAGCTAAAGATGGAGAAGCTCTATACAGTCAGCAAAAACAAGACTGGGGGCCGACTGTGGCTCAGGTCTGCTACTGCTGCTGCTAAGTTGCTTCAGTCATGTCCAACTCTGTGCGACCCCATAGACGGTAGCCCACCAGGCTCCCCCATCCCTGGGATTCTCCAGGCAAGAACACTGGAGTGGGTCGCCATTTCCTTCTCCAAGGAAAAGGCTCAGGTCATGAACTCCTTATTGTCAAATTCAGAATTCAATTGAAGAAAGTAGGGAAAACCTACTAGACAATTCAAGTATGACCTAAATCAAATCCCTTACAATTACACAGTGGAAGTGAGAAATAGATTCAAGGGATTAGATCTGATAGACAGAGTGCCTGAAAAACAGGATGGAGGTTTGTAACACTATACAGGAGGCCGTAATCAAAAACATCCCCAGAAAAAGAAATGAAAAAGGCAAAATGGTTGTCTGAGGAGGCCTTACAAATAGCTGAGAAAAGAAGAGAAGCTAAAGACAAAGAAGAAAAGGAAAGATATATCCATCTGAATGCAGAGTTTCAAAAAACAGCAAGGAGAGATAAGAAAGCCTTCCTCAGTGATCAGTGCAAACAAATAGAGGAAAACAATAGAATGGGAAAGACTAGAGATCTTTTCAAGAAAATTAGAGATACCAAGGGAATATTCCATGCAAAGATGGGCACAATAACGGACAGAAATGGTGTGGACCTAACAGAAGCACAAGATATTAAGAACAGGTGGCAAGAGTACACAGAAGAACTATAAAATAGATCTTCATGACACAGATAACCACGATGGTGTGATCATTAACCTAGAGCCAGACATTCTGGAGTATGAGGTCAAGTGGGCCTTAGGAAGCATCACTACAAACAAAGCTAGTGGAGGTGATAGAATTCCAGCTGAGCTACTTCAAATCTTAAAAGATGATGCTGTGAAAGTTCTACACTCAGTATGCCAGCAAATTTGGAAAACTCAGCAGTGGCCACAGGACTGAAAAAAATGTCAGTTTTCATCCCAATCTGAAAGAAGGGCAATGCCAAACAAAGTTTAAACTACCATATAATTGCACTCATCTCACATTCTAGCAAATAATGCACAAAATTCTCCAAGCTCAGCTTCAACAGTATGTGAACTAAGAACTTCCAAATGTTCCAGCTGGCTTTAGAAAAAGCAGAGGAACCAGAGATCAAGTTGCCAACATCTGTTGGATCATAGAAAAAGCAAGAGAATTCCAGAGAAACATCTACTTCTGCTTCATTGATTACGCTAAAGCCTTTTACTGTGTGGATCACAACAAACTGGAAAATTCTTAAACAGATGCGAACACCATATCACTTTACCTGTCTCCTGATAAATCTTATACAGGTCAAGACACAAGACCTAGAACCAGACATGGTACCACAGACTGGTTCAAAATTTGGAAAGGAGTATGTCAAGGCTGTATATGGTCACCTTGGTTATTTTAATTATGTGCAGAATACATGATATGAAATGCTTGGCTGGATGAAGCACATGCTGGAATCAAGATTGCTGGGACAAATATCAATAACCTCAGGTATGCAGGTGACACCATCCTTATGACAGAAAGTGAAGAGGAACCAAAGAATCTCTTGATGAAACTGAAAGAGGAGAGAGAAAAAGCTGGCTTAAAACTCAATATTCAAAAAATGAAGATCATGGAATCCAGTCCCATCACTTCATGGAAAATAGATGGAGAAACAATGGAAGCAGTGACAGGCTGTATTTTGTTGGGCTCCAAAATCACTGTGGATGGTGATGGAAGTCATAAAATTAAAAGACGCTTGGTCCTTGCAAGAAAAGCTATGACAAACCTAGACAATATATTCAAAATCAGACACATTACTTTGCTGACAGAGGTTTGTCTAGTCAAAGCTATGGTTTTTCCAATTGTCAGGTATGGATGAGATAGGCGGACCATAAAGAAAGCTGAGCACTGAAGAATTGATGCTTTTGAACTGTGGTGTTCGAAAAGACTCTTGAAAGTCCCTTGGACTGCAAGGAGATAAAACCACTCAATCTAAAGGAAATCAGTCCTGAATATTCATTGGAAGGACTGATGATGAAGTTCCAACACTTTGGTCACCTGATGTAATGAACTGACTCATTGGAAAGACCCTGATGTTGGGAAAGTTAAGGCATGAGGACAAGGAGAGTTCAGAAGATGATATGGTTGGATGGCAGCACTGACTCGATGGACATGAGCTGAGAAAGCTCTGGGTGTTAGTAATGGACAGGGAGGCCTGGGGTGCTGCAGTCCATGGGGTCGCAAAGAGTCTGACATGACTGAATGACTGAACTGAACTGATATGTATATACATAAGGGCTTCTCCAGTGGCTCAGTGGTAAAAAAAAAAAAAAAAAAATACACCTGCCACGCAGGAGCTGCAGGAGATGCGGGTTCACATTCTGGGTCAAGAAGATCCCCTGGTGAAAGGCATGGCAACCAACTCCAGTATACTTGCCTGGAGAATCCCATGGATATAGGAACCTGGCTGGCTACAGTTCATGGGGTCACAAAGAGTCAGACACTCCTGAAGCATCTTAGCACACACATCTACATATATGCATATATATAATAGGAAGCTATTTCATTATGACTGTCTTGTAACAGAGAAGAACAAACCTGATTCCTTATTGGATCTATTCCTTTAGCTCTGACCTTTGTGCTTGGTTGCACCTTTGTAGAGGAAGGCTACCTATAGCCTGAAATATACACAATAGCCCTTTCTCAAGTCTTTGTCTCCCAGACTTGACCTTTAAATATATAACAATTTTCATTCATATAGAGATAAAAAGTTGCAGAACAGAGAATAAAATTAGTCTTCTTAGAGGTTTCCAGAATATCACTATCCAGACAGGAACAAGAACAAATGATTACACATCCCCTTGGGGGTCTGGCCAGCTCCGAAAAGTTTGCACCAACCAGCCACACCCTCACCCCTTCTAGTATACAAAGGAGCCTGAATTATAACTAGAGTTAAGATGGTTCTTTGAGACACGAGTCCCCCGTCTTCTCTGTCTGCTGGTTTTCTGACTAAAATGACTACTATTCCTTGCCCCAACAGCTCATCTGTCAGTTTATGGGCCTGTCCTGAAGTGAGCAGTATGATGGACTCAGTAACATAGAACATGTATTTTTATCTTTTACATACTTTATCATGAGTAAGTACATGCATTAAGTTCATATGACCTATTCACCATGAAGAAAGAGGTAGCTTGAGTTTCACAAGGCACGTGTGAATTATCTAAGGGGTTCAAAGACATGTGGTGGGTGGAGAGAGATAAATTCATGAGATTAATATTATTGTGTTTCTCTGTAAACTGTCAGCTTTTCTGAAAGGTTTAGGGGTAAAGAAAGAAAGCTTTATCCTGCGAATGTCTGAAAGCCTGAACTCAGTGTCCTACAGACATTTCATCACCTCGCACAGCAGCAGGTCCACAGGCGAACTCCAAGTTTGTTTAATCCAGAGACTCAGTGAAATCACGGAGAGGCAAGTCTACAGTGTGCTCATGTGCTCAGTTGTGTCTGAGTCTTTTGGACCTCCTCGACCATAGCCGACCAGGCTCCTCTGCCCACGGGCTTTTTCCAGGCAAGAATACTGGAGTGGACTGCCATTTCCTCTTCTAGGGGATCTTCTTGACTGAGGGATCAAACCTGTATCTCTTGAGTCTCCTGTATTGGCAGGCAGATTCTTTATCACTGTGCCACCTGGGAAGCCCCAAATCCCTAGACTGTTTCTCTGTTTTGCTTTGTCACTTTCCACAGAGGAGCACTCTCCTCAGGCTGTGGTTACCCCATATTCACAGAATAAATACCACAGCTCCAAGACATCACATTCAAACACAAGAATGTCAGATACAAGAATGTCTAGAAAAGAAGAGAAATATGTCACCATCTATTTTTTAAGACCAAGAAAAAATGTTCCTATCTCCTTCTTGTACGTAATTCCTAAATAAATGACTGGCCTCTGTGATGAGAGCCCCATGACTGGCTTAGATGAATCAGTATTGACCATGTGCTGGAGACAGCACCATCTTTCCTGTGGATACTGTCATGTCGGGATGGCAAACACAAGAACACACTGAGAGGTTTACAGATAAAGGAGAAGGGGAGAATGAATATTGAAAACGTAAACATATTTTCAATCTAATTCTACAATTATTTTTTCCCATGACATTTTAAGAAGAAAAATTTCAAATTCACCTAACTTTTAAGCTCAAACAGAAGCTATAAAAAGATGTTTGTGCATACTGATAGGTTTCCCAGGTGGCTCAGTGGTAAAGAATCTGTCTGACCATGCAGAAGATGCGAGTTCAATCCCTAGGTCAGGAAGATCTCCTGGAGAAGGAAATGGAAACCTACTCCAGCACCCTTTACTGGGAAATTCCATGGAAAGAGGAGCATGAAGTGCTACAGTCCTTGGGTTTCAAAAGTCGGACATGACTGAGCATGCGTGCGCACACACACATGCATATTTATGTTCAGTAGACACGCTCTAAGTCATTTTCCATGCTCCCCAGGAGCATTTATTGAGTCCTCTCTGATGATAGGAATACTTTGGTTGGAAAAGATAATTAAGCAGGCTCATCTTACAGATTTAGGCTCCTTACAGGCTGCTATTTGACACTACCAATGCAGACAGGGGTTAACAATGAACTGCAAATAAATAACAGCAAGTAAAGGTCTATCTCAAACCACTTGGGCATCATAACAAACTATACCATAGTCTGGGTGGCTTTATAAACAACAGAAACATATTTCCCAGAGTTCTGGAGGCTGGGAAGCCCAGGATCATGCTGTCGGCAGATTCTCTGTCTGGTGAGAACTTTCTGGTTCTTTGAAGGCCCCTTCTCACTGTGTCCTCACCTGGTGGAGCAGGAGGAGGAGCGAGCTCTTTGGGGTCTCTTTGATAAGGGCACTAATCCCATTCACGAAGGCCCCACCTTCATAAGCTCATCACATTCCAATGCCTCCCCTCACCCCCATCCCTCTCCTAACACCATCGCATTGGGCATTAGAATTTCAAAATATTAATTTGGGGGCATTTTAGGGAGGACACATAGCACAGTTATCAGATTGCAGTAATGTCCAACTCCTAAACATCCCTCACAATAGTCCTCGAAGAACACTGGAATACAAAATTGTCATCTCCCAAATCCAATTCTCCTTCCCAGATTCAAAGGCAACCCACTTGGCCAAGGGCATTAATCTCTAGTCATACTCAAATTTTTCTTTAATAAATGCAACATGCTCTTTTGTACTTTGGTAACTTTCAATTGGGTTGACCAAGAATTTCATTTGTTTTTTTCCAAAAAAATGTTGTGGAAAAACCCAAACAAACTTCTTAGCCAACCCAATAGTTTCTGACCTCTCTTCTCAGAATGACACAGTGTTTCTCTCCACCTGGAGAACTCTTGTTTATCTGTTCTATGATGGTGGTGGATGCTTGTTTTGCTCATGTCTGACACCATACTGACCCCCAATAAAGAATTATCATTTCCCTCCAGCCTCTGTTTTTTGTGCAGCAAAGAGTAAGCCCCACTCCAACTATGGAAACCTAGAGCATTAGACCCACTTGTCTGAGTGCTGGCACAAAGGAGTGGGCATGTGAAAGGTGACTTTAAAGGGTTAAAGTCTTGAGGGGAAATGCAAACAAAAATAACGGAAATGGTTAAAGGTCATTTCTCAACAGAGCTTTGTCAACTGTGGCTTTGATGTAAACTCACTACCCAGGCTCTTCCAGCTGTAAGATGGTTCATGCTCTCAACTCTCAAAAGCACTCTGGGAGTCTGGCCTCTGCCAACCCCTCAACCCCAATTTCACATCAACACTGAACAACTGTTTCTTGAATCAGGAACTCCTGACTATACAAAATGCTAAGTTAACTCTTACTAAAAAAAAAGTTAAGACCTTCTTAAAAGAAAGTTAAGACCTTCTCAAGGTCTGCACCAAAAGTAATTTTTAGCCCCTTTCCACTAT
Organism: Bos javanicus; assembly: GCF_032452875.1. Lineage (NCBI taxonomy): Eukaryota > Metazoa > Chordata > Mammalia > Artiodactyla > Bovidae > Bos > Bos javanicus. The sequence continues at coordinate 5,415,383 of NC_083894.1, forward strand.
TCCTTAAGATATCATATGTATTCTAATCACACTCAGAAGAGAATTACCATTACATCCCTGGTACAGCTACTACTGACACTGATGTCATCATAGTCATCACCGTCATTAGTGCATTACTGAAACAGCTTAGTGAGCTTGGGCTGCCATCACAAAATGCCACAGGCTGGCTGCTTTAAACAACAGAACTTATTTCTCACAGTTCTGGGAGCTGCAAGTCTGAGATTGGGGTGCTTGCATTGTTGGGTCCTGGTGAAGACCCTCTTTCTGGCTTGGAGATGACCACCTTTTCACTGTGTCCTCACAAAGGGATGAGAGAGAGAGAAACGCCGGCACAGCTGTCTGGTGTCTCTCTTTATGAGGGCACTAATCCCATCATGGGGCCCCACCCTCATGACCTCATCTAAATCTCACCTTCTCCCAAAGGCCAGTCTCCACACATCATCCACATTGGGATTGAGGGCTTCAGCATATGAAGTTTGGAGGGATACAAACATCCTGTTCATAACATGCAGCAATGTTTCCAAGAAAAGAAAGTCAAAGTCACAGCTGTGTCTGACCCTTTGCAAGCCCATGGCCTGTAGCCTACCAGGCTCTGTCCATGGAATTCTCAGGCAAGAATAATGGAGTGGGTTGCCATTTCCTTCTCCAGCAGATCTTCCCCATCCAGGGATTGAACCTAGGTCTCCTGCATTGCAAACACATTCTTTACCAGCTCAGCCACCAGGGAAGTCAAGGCTAAAAGTCTAGCTAGTCAGACAGAACCAATAGTCAAGATCCTGAAGACTAGGGGTTAAGAGTCCCGCTAAGACACCCTGGGGACACCCCACTAAGAGCCCAGAGGAGTGGGCATATGCTGTAGACTCAGACAACCAGCCAAATCAATAACAAAGGCATCTTGGGCTAAGAAATCCTGAACATTTCCCACTAGACCACTCTTCCCTAACACCCCTTCACATATGTCTTGCATGTAACTCTTAGTTATAGGATCACTTGAACTTCAAGGGCACAGGGCACTTAGGAACCACAGAGGAAGAGGAATCCCCACCTGGTCTCTGTGTCTGCTATGTCAGCTCTCCTCTCTGACCCCACAGACCACCTTACTACCTTTAAGGAGAACACCAAAATCATTTAGCAATAAATTTCCTCCCTACCTCTGCACATTTTCTCATTATGGGTACTAGCTTCCATCCTCTTCTTTCTGACTGCCTCAGGGCACGACGGAGCTTGTACGGATTCCGAATTTGACCACACATCCTAAGCCTCGCTACAAAGGGTGCAAATGTTTTGATGGTGGTTAAGAATTTGTCAAAGTCCCAGCCTATTATACTCGGGGGGAGCAGGGAAGCCCACCAGTTGGCAGGAAGAGAGATTTTTTTTTCATGCTGGCACCACAATCCAAAAAGAATATCTCCAGGCCACATTCTGTGAGACTCCAGAACTTCTAGTAAATGATCAAAGACACAGACTATTGGCTTAGAATGGGTGCTGCAGCTGATAAACAAGCCAACAGCAGCCTCTGCCAGCCTCATGAATCAGCAAGTGTGCTGGACTGAGACAAGCAGAGTGCTTTCCGAAATAACTTTAACCAAATAATTATTTTACTGTTTGCCTTCTTGATTCAGCCCAAGGGTGTCTTGCTCGGGAAAGGGTTATGATCATTGTTTTGATGAATGGCACTCTGTAAATAAATTTGGAATAAGATTTAGCCTCGTGGAGCTAAAAGGAGACTCAAGATGAAAAAGAATTGAAGATTAAAAAAAGATCATGAGGGAATGAAGATGCTGTGACCTGACCAAGAAGGAAAATAAGAAATCTCTGAAGCTTTTCCACGATACTTGCACAGCACAACTAGTACATTTAATCTTCTAAAGCTAAATAATCAAGTTATCTGTTCCTCAGAATCCCCTAGTGTGATATAGCTTCTAGCTACCTTAGTTTTGAGGGAATAAGCCCGGCATATAGGTATTATTCTTTTCCAAGTTGATTTTACTTTGCTCTTTATACTGTAATTCTATGCTTTGATCTTCTGCACACCCATAAAGCTCAGAGTCAAAACGCAAAATTTAAGTACAAATGATGAGCGCAAATTTCCATTTTATTATGGGTTTTTCCCTTAATTCTTCTAATAAATTTTCTTAAGCTTCTGTATTTTCAGTATCTTTCATTTATGATCAAGCTAAACATTACCCACATTAAATAAACATCTTTCTATAAACACGGAAGTAACCCAGACAAAAAGATGAATATACACACACATAAAAAGAATGATATGCTGATTTTAAGAAGTCTCTTGATTGTCTCACTCTGTATTTGAGACCAATAAATGTCAAACAGTTTAAAAACCCTGCTGCATTCCTAAAGTTACATTATAAGATTCAGAACAGTTACAGGTCATAATCTGAGTAAAACAAGGAGTGGATATTTATTAGTTCTGTATCTGCACATGAGAAGGAAGACAGATTTTAGAAGCCAATTCCCTGTGTGGACTGAAGGGTTTTGACAAAGATGGCTGCAGTAGGAGACACTTAGAAAATCATTATCCATTAGAAGTTCTGAGATCTCCTTTAAGCTTCACACAGAAAAGGAAAGAAATGCATTGCCAATAGTATAACCAATGACCCAGATAATTTCCCCTCTTTAGCTTTCCTCATTTATGTCAGTGTTTCTAATAAACAAAAATGTATCACAGAAAACAACTGCTTCCATCTTTCTGCCATCAATGAACAAATGTTAAGCATCTTTATAGAACATCAACTAGGTGATATCAACTCACAGGAAACTACTCAGTTTCTTTATCTGAGGATGTAGGGGCTCAGTCCTTAATGGTAGAAAGAAAAGTCAGCCAACAATCATAATGCAATGCAAGCACCATTAGAAGAAGGAAGGAGCTTCCTGGAAGGACAAATAATTTTGTTAGACTGATTCTGATTTTTGAATTCCCTAAAAGAACTCTGCACTCACATCTCAGCCTCATGGCAAGAGGGATTTACTTCCTACCTCTGACTCTGGGTTTGGCCATATCATTTGCAATGGCTGATGAGACATCACTGATACGAACAGACTGAAACTGTGCCTGTGAGGTTGAGCTGGCACAGTCGAGGAAATGCTTACAGTAGAACAGAAGACTCCCAGAAAATCACAGAATAGTCTCAGAGGTATGCTGAAATCAGCACAATTAAGGATAGACAGGAGCATATCTGTATTGTGGTTATTCTTACATTCATATTATTATTTATCTATCTACCTATCCATCTTCTATGTATGTATATATGTACAATACATGCAGTAAAGGTGCACATATTCACTTAAGGTGCCATCTCCTTCCCTTAGGATATTTTTCATGATACTGTAGGTGAAATATACAATACCCTCCTGTCTCTGTCTTTACTTCGTGTGTTTAAATGTACACAACATACTTGATGTTTCTGGCATGAAATGAATAAAGGAACATTCTATAATGAAAACATTTGATGTTCTGGTATATTTCTCAGTGGAAGTAATTCACCCTAACTTAATAATTGGCATGTAATCATATTTGTGTTATTGGAACAGACTGAATTTATTTTTTTTTTTATTCTTCCAATTTTATTTTATTTTTAAACTTTACATAATTGTATTAGTTTTGCCAAATATCAAAATGAATCCGCCACAGGTATACATGTGTTCCCCATCCCGAACCCTCCTCCCTCCTCCCTCCCCATACCATCCCTCTGGGCCGTCCCAGTGCACCAGCCCCAAGCATCCAGCATCATGCATCGAACCTGGACTGGCAACTCGTTTCCTACATGATATTTTACATGTTTCATTGCCATTCTCCCACATCTTCCCACCCTCTCCCTCTCCCACAGAGTCCATAAGACTGTTCTATACATCAGTGTCTCTTTTGCTGTCTCGTACACCGGGTTATTGTTACCGTCTTTCTAAATTCCATATATATGCATTAGTATACTGTATTTATGTTTTTCCTTCTGGCTTACTTCACTCTGTATAATAGGCTCCAGTTTCATCCACCTCATTAGAACTGATTCAAATGTATTCTTTTTAATGGCTGAGTAATACTCCATTGTGTATATGTACCACAGCTTTCTTATCCATTCATCTGCTGATGGACATCTAGGTTGCTTCCACGTCTTGGCTATTATAAACAGTGCTGCGATGAACATTGGGGTACACGTGTCTCTTTCCCTTCTGGTTTCCTCAGTGTGTATGCCCAGCAGTGGGGTTGCTGGATCATAAGGCAGTTCTATTTCCAGTTTTTTAAGGAATCTCCACACTGTTCTCCATAGTGGCTGTACTAGTTTGCATTCCCACCAACAGTGTAAGAGGGTTCCCTTTTCTCCACACCCTCTCCAGCATTTATTATTTGTAGACTTTTGGATCGCAGCCATTCTGACTGGTGTGAAATGGTACCTCATAGTGGTTTTGATTTGCATTTCTCTGATAATGAGTGATGTTGAGCATCTTTTCATGTGTTTGTTAGCCATCTGTATGTCTTTTTTGGAGAAATGTCTATTTAGTTCTTTGGCCCATTTTTTGATTGGGTCGTTTATTTTTCTGGAGTTGAGCTGTAGGAGTTGCTTGTATATTTTTGAGATTAGTTGTTTGTCGGTTGCTTCATTTGCTATTATTTTTTCCCATTCTGAAGGCTGTCTTTTCACCTTGCTAATAGTTTCCTTTGATGTGCAGAAGCTTTTAAGGTTAATTAGGTCCCATTTGTTTATTTTTGCTTTTATTTCCAATATTCTGGGAGGTGGGTCATAGAGGATCCTGCTGTGATGTATGTCGGAGAGTGTTTTGCCTATGTTCTCCTCTAGGAGTTTTATAGTTTCTGGTCTTACGTTTAGATCTTTAATCCATTTTGAGTTTATTGGAACAGACTGAATTTAAATCTATTTATTAATTTTACTTGAGCTGAGAACCAAAGCATTCTTCCTCAGTTCCTCTTTTTATGGCAGGTGAACACTTGCATATTTTTAAACTATTAACTACTAAATGGGGCTTCCCTGGTGGCTCAGATGTTAAAGAATATGCCTGCAATGGAGGACCCAGGTTCGATCCCTAGGTTCAAAAGATGTCATGAAGAAGGGAATGGCAACCCAGTCCAGTATTCTTACCTGGATAATTTCATGGACAGAGGAGCCTGGTGGGCTACAGTCCCTGGGGCTGCAAAGAGTTAGACACAGCTGAGCGACTAACACTTCACTCTAAATGGCATGGAAATATGGACTGTAAGTTAGAACCTCTAAATAATTTTAAGTGGACCAGTAGAATCTATGAATTCAGAGGCCGGCTCTGTAGGTATCAAGTTCACAGAGCTTCAAAGAGACTAATGGAGAAAATTAGTGTTAATAACTCACAGAGGCAATTATCTGCCTATAAGTTTTTAAAGGCCTATTTCATTCAAAATTTAAAATAATTAAGGTTCAAGAGATTACAATGACTTAATGCTCTTAGACAAAAAATAATGAGTATATAAAGGCAAATATATGAATCCCTTTGGCATGTTTATCCCTGCTAAATGATAAGAATTTGCCAAATATAGTCATTTAGAAATGAGTTAGTTTGACCTTCACCTGATAAATGTTTCATGTGAAGTACAGATTGTCAATAAAAGTAAAGAAATTATAGTAATCTCAGAACTGGGAAAGATGATTGCCATTCTACTAAAATAATATAATCCACCTGAAAAGATACTTAGTGCCCATCATAAAGGTCTCACACAAGTCACAGAAAACATGACCCGGGACTCTTAGACTAGCTAACTTGTACACATTCAGAGTCGGTGCTACATCACGTAGGTTAAGGGGGCATTTGTCTTGATGTCATCATAAGAAAACTCATTTTGGCTGCCTGTGGCTAACACCTAAGAAAAGGGAAGGGAGGTTGAAATTGTTTTGCATATTTGAAGAGAGTCTCAGAATGCTTCAATTTGAACCTCTGAAGGAAGAGTTTGGTTGATGTGCCAAACTTTATTTGGTTAACTTTTAAATGAGATTTTAAAAAAATAAAAAGATTTTAAACTTCTCATGTATCAACTAAAACCATACAAAGATATCTCACAAATTCCAAACCAGTGTTTTTTAATAATGAAAGTGGAAGTGAAAGTAAAATTAGCCCAGTTGTGTCTGACTCTTTCCAATCCCATAGCCTATACAGTCCATAGAATTCCCCAGGCCAGAATACTGGAGTAGGTAGCCTTTCCCTTCTCCAGGGGATCTTCCCAACCCAGGGATCAACCCCAGTTCCCCGCATTGCAAGTGGATTCTTTACCAGCTGAGCCACAAGGGAAACCCAAGAATACTGGAGTCAGTAGCCTATCCCTTCTCCAGCAGATCTTCCTGACCCAGGAATCGAACCAGCAGGTGGATTCATTACCAACTGAGCTGTTATCTAAAACAATACATTTTAAATCATCTGTTATTAACTTTTTAAAAATCCTATAATATGGTGTATATGTTGATACATTGTTAGCGTTCCCAGAGACTGAAATATTGTTATAATCAAATCAGCTTCTTTAGAGAATACACAGACACACATACATACAACTTTGTTTTAGAAGCTAAATTACCCATCAGTCAATTCATCCATTTCAGAAACAGAAAATAGAGAAACTGAAGATTATTTTTAGTGTTAACTTTTGTTTCTTACTTCTTTTCTGTTGCCTACTAATTTTTGTTCCAGTTTGTTTTAGTATTTTCCATTCATGTTAAAAAAAAAATACTACTCTGCTGGAGATTTTCTCAGACAATGAAACAAAACTAAAAACTATTTATTTCTATGTCTTAATAGAATACCTAGAGTTAAATTACAAATTCAGGGAACTGTTCAAAAAACTATATAATATATATTTTTATTATTATTTTAGAGTAAATTTTCATTTATTTATGATGTTTATGGCATCATAATTTTCCATAAAAGGTTTTTAAATCCAAATAGTCAATACAAGGAATGTGATTTTTTCTTAACTGTTGAACATTTCTCATCTTCCATGCTGAATATAATTGTACCAAATAGCTGGCTGAAAAAAAACAATGGATATTTTAAGTAAAACATATTTAATACAGAGAGGTGCTAAGGAATTTGAGGTACACTGACAGGGTAAAAGGGGAAGCTCAGGTAATCCAGAGATCAGTGACTCGGGGAAGATGCACCAATCCTCGGGTTACCACATTACCCACTTGTGGGTGTTTATCCAAAGGAATTAAAAGCAGGACCTCAATGAGACACCTGCACTCACATGTTCATGACAGCATTACTCCTATAGTCAAGATATGGATACAGCCTAAATGTCCATGGCTGGATGAATGAATGAAGAATATATGGTCTATATATACAATGGAATATTATTCAGCCTTAAAGAAGAAAAATCCTGCCGTTTTGCAACAACATGGGTGGACTTAAATGGCTTTATTATGCTAAGTGAAATAAACCTGATACAGAAAGACAAATATTGCATAACCTCATTTATACACGGAATCTAAAAAGGTCAAACTCATGGAAACAGAGTGGAATGCTGGTGCCCAGGGTTTAGGGATAGGGGAGATGGGAATTTAAAGTCAAAGGATATAAAATTTCAATTATGCAAGGTGGATACATTCTGGAAATCAATACACATCAGAGTGGTTGTAGCAAATAATACTGTATTGGACACTTTACATTTTGTTCTTATTTAAAAATAAGAAGAAGAACCAATAGGGTGGGAAGAAACTTTCAGAGTTGATGGACCTGCCTACTGCCTTGATGGTGGTGGTGGTCTCACAGAACTATGCTGCTGCTGCTGCTAAGTCGCTTCAGTCGTGTCCGACTCTGCGCAACCCCAGAGACGGCAGCCCACCAGGCTCCCCTGTCCCTGGGATTCTCCAGGCAAGAACACTGGAGTGGGTTGCCATTTCCTTCTCCAATGCATGAAAGTGAAAAGGGAAAGTGAAGTTGCTCTGTCATGCCCGACTCTTAGCGACCCCATGGACTGCAGCCTACCAGGCTCCACCGTCCATGGGATTTTCCAGGCAAAAGTACGGGAGTGGGGTGCCATTGCCTTCACTTCACAGAACTATAATGATCCCCAAATTTAGAGAAGTGTATGTATTAAATAAGTGTACTTTTCACATGTCAGTCAACCTCAATAAAGTGATTTTTTTTTAAAAAGAAAATTATGAAAGAAACTCAAATATTAAAGCCAAGGAGAAAAACAATAGTTGATATATTAATTAAAAGTATTATGGCATCTTATTCTCAAATAAATAATTTTATAATTCCTATTGAGTATGATTGAAGACCATAGGAAAAAAGGAGGAGGAAAGGAAGGGACTAGTACTCATGGGTATCAGTCAGGAGCCAACATGGGCTTGTATTTAACATAAAAACTATGTGCTAGTTTTGTTCATGAAACAACTGTGGCTCCACAAAGCTACATAACTTGTCCAAAGTCACTCAGATTTCACAACTGAGAGAAATCCACATCCCTCTGAACCCAAATATTTGCATTTAACCCTAGTTCTGCTCCTAACAGTTATAACCCCTCTCTGTGCACTGGTTTAGCAGTTTACAAGAAGAACTTCGGGTAATTATTGGATAAACAATGCATTTTTGTTTAAATAAATGAGTTTTCTCCAATTGTAAAACTCTAGTATTCATAGAAGATCATTTGAATGCCAAGTTGATAGCTTCAACCCTTCAGAAGCACTGGAAAAGAGATATTTTTAATGAAGAAAGCATGAAAATATATATTACATTTTAATTTTGTTAAAATATACTGATACATATTTATTTGTTCAATTTAATAATTAAACAAAACCATTTTATGGTTCTGAATATTACTGAATGTGATTAACTTCAAAAATTTGTTTAACTCTTTATAAGATGGCAATTTGGAGATCTGGATCTAAGTTCAGATTGTTTCAATGTTTGCATGGCTATCATAACTAGGAAACTCTGTGACTTCAAAAATGGAAGGCGGGGATCATGGCCTACATTTACTATCTCATCCATCAAATACACCTAAGTTTCGTAAATTATTGTTTCCCCTTGTGTATATCAGTTTTCTAACAAATCAGTTGGAAGGTGTTGTATTTTATGTCTGAAACCAATGTATTTGAGATATAGTAACTACTCTTTCAGGTGACCAAAGTTAATATTTACAAGTAAGATCGTGTTCTTGGTAATACCCTTGACATGATGTGGTGAACATGGCACTTTACCTCTATGATATTCCTCCACAAAATCCATAACCATAACTAATCACGAAGAAAGGACACCAGACTAATCTCGATTGAAGGGCATTCTGTAAAATGCCTGGGTTTCCCTAATGGCTCAGTGGTAAAGAATTCACTTGCCAATGTAGGAGACGTGCATTCAATCCCTGGGTCGGAAAGATCCCCTGAAGGAGTAAATGGCAACACACTCCAGTATTCTTGCCTGGAAAACCCCATGGACAGAGGAGCCTGGCTATGAAAGGGTCACAAAGAGAAGACAACTGAGCAACTAAGCATGCACACATGCTATAAAATGCCTCAATGGCATGCCTGAAACCTCTCAAGCTTATTAAGACAAAAGAAAATCAAGAAACTGTCATAGCCAAACAGATCCTAAATGCACTGTGGTATTTTTAGATGAAACCTTGGAGCAGAAAAAACAACATTAGGTAAAAACCAGGGAAACATGACAAAAATTAAAAGCTTTAATTAATAGTAATGTGTTAATACTGATTCATTAATGGTAACAAATGTACTATATTAAATAGGTTACCAAGAGAAGAAATTAGGTACAGGATATGCAAATTCTTTGTACTACCTTACCAATTTTTCTGTAAATCTAAAATTGTTCTAACATAAAAAATATTTCATACCACTCTCATTTCAAGGATTTTAAATTTTATTTGGAAGGCTGTTTCTTTCAGTGTGTAAATATGAAGTTTTTAGAGCAGACAACTCTCATTTTCTGAGATAGAAATCATGAAGAAAAACATAAAAATTTTCAAAAAAGTTTTTTTCCAAACTAAGACTCTCCGTAGCATAAGCTTTCCTACCTCAAGACAGTACTTCCTTTAGGATGCATTAGAAAATAACTATCTTGAGGACTGAATGAAGTCTGATTTAGGACAAGTCTCTGCTCTTTTCTTACTGTGTTGCCTCACTGGTATTATTTTCATTCTACAGATTTCCTATGGGAATATTTTTTTCACTTCTTTTTGTCCTTTTGTGAGTTTTAGTTTGGTAAAAACCGGATACCTTACAAATCTACATTATTAGTGTTCATTTGCTCAATCGTGTTTGACTCTTTGCGACCCCATGGAATGCATCCCGCTAGGCTCCTCTGTCCATGGAATTTCCCAGGCAGGAATAGTACTCCAGGGGATCTTGCAGACCCAGGGATCAAACCTGAGTTTCCAGTGTTTCCTGCATTAGCAGGTGGAGTCTTGACTGCTGTGCCACCCGAGAAGCACATTATTAGACAAAGGTCAATTAAAATATGCTATAAAACTTGTGAACCCAACGATGGAGATGGCCCCATCCACCTCTTCCCATCATGGAAACCCCACTCTTCCATCAGGGCACCTCACTCCCAACTCTAGATGTTCTAACTCATACTAACACATAACCAAGCAAGAGTCCCTATGACCAATGAAAAATAGTAAAAACTCTCTATTTAGAAAAAATATAGAAAATAACTGCTAAAATTTTCTTTTTGAATCCAACATATATTCTCGTAAAATTTATTTTGGGATCAGCCTTTATACCCTTCCCTCTCACTATATATTATGATAACTAATAAAATTCAAATACTTTCTATTTTTTTAATTTTTGCCTTTTTAAAATTTTTATTTTATATAGTATAGTTGATAGAGCTAAGATGGACATCTGGACAGTCATTAGTTAAATAAAAATTATTTTAAAGTCAAATCTAGATATTGATACAAACCCTACACACATATCTACTGTTCTAGGGAATAAGTTTTATATACAGTGTATCTTGGGAATGTAATCATTTTAGGATGAAGAAGCGTGTCCTAATAAATAGCTTCCAAGCAACAAATGATAAAGATGCAGGGCTAGATACCTGAGATCTGCCAGATCCTCCTGTTTTCACAACCATCTGACCTCAAAGAACCATGGATCTGCCCCTCGGGAAAACCCAAGTGGAATATGGCTCTTAAGCTAGGGAGGAAAAGCCTTGGCGTATTTCAACTCTGTGCTTTCATTTTGTTTAATTATATCCTTGTGGGAAGAAGTTATTTTATATTGCCATCCTAGAATGACCAAGATACCTCTGATATTGGGTCCTCTGACAAAATAGACTTCCCTGGTGGCTCAGACGGTAAAGTGTCTGTCTATAATGAGGGAGAGCTGGGTTCTATCCCTGGGTCGGGAAGTTCCCTGGAGAAGGAAAAGGCAACCTACTCCAGTACTCTTGCCTAGAAAATCCCATGGATGGAGAAGCCTGGTGTCCATGGGGTCACAAAGAGTTGGACACGACTGAGCGACTTCACTTTCACTTTCTTTCACTTTGACAAAATATGAAGTGACCATAAGTAGCCAGGTAGAATTTGATTGACTGACTTACAGAAAAATGACAGAATGCTCGTACAGCTCACAGGGAATTATCTCATAAAGGCAGAAAAGAATGTATCAATAATAATGTAATGTGAATCTAAAATCTTAAAACAAAAATTACTAAAAATAACATTTGATAATTGGTTTAAAATCTAAAATATTATTAATACAACTTTTAACATATTTTAATACACATCTATGTGTTCTTTTGATGTGTGGATCACAACAAACTGGAAAATTCTTAAAGAGATGGGAATACCAGACCACCTGACCTGCCTCCTGAGAAATCTGTATGCAGGTCAGGAAGCAACAGTTAGAACTGGATATGGAACAACAGACTGGTTCCAAATAGGAAAAGGAGTACACCAAGGCTGTATATTGTCACCCTGCTTATTTAACTTATATGCAAAGTACATCATGAGAAATGCTGGACTGGATGAAGCAGAAGCTGGAATCAAGACTGCTGGGAGAAATTTCAATAACCTCAGATATGCATATGACACCAAACTTATGGCACAAAGGGAAGAACTAAAGAGCCTCTTGATGAAAGTGAAACAGGAGAGTGAAAAAGTTGGCTTAAAACTCAACATTCAGAAAACTAAGATCATGGCATCTTGTCCCATCAATTCATGGCAAATAGATGGGGAAACAATGGAAACAGACTTTATTTTCTTGGACTCCAAAATCACTGCAGATGGTGACTGCAGCCATGAAATTAAAAGACACTTACTCCTTGGAAGGAAGGTTATGACCAACCTAGACAGCATATTGAAAAGCTGAGACATTACTTTCCAACAAAGGTCCATCTTAGTCAAAGCTATGGTTTTCCCAGGAGTCATGTATGGATGTGAGAGTTGGACTGTGAAGAAGGCTGAGTGCCGAAGAATTGATGCTTTTGAACTGTGGTGTTGGAGAAGACTCTTGGGAGTCCCTTGGACTGCAAGGAGATCCAACGAGTCCATCCTAAAGGAAATCAGTCCTGAATATTCTTTGGAAGGACTGATGCTAAAACTGAAACTCCAATACTTTGGCCCCCTGATGCAAAGAACTGACTCACTAGAAAAGACCCTGATGCTGGGAAAGACTGAAGGCAGAAGGAGAAAGGGACAACAGAGGATGAGATGGTTGGATTGCTTCACCAACTCAATGGACATGCATTTGAGTAAACTCCAGGAGTTTGTGATGGACAGGGAGGCCTGGCATGCTGCAGTCCGTGGAGTCACAAAGAGCAGGACACAACTGAGTGACTGAACTGAATACACATCTAGGATATATTTTTCATGCTGCAAATTATTATATACTCTAATAAGAAATCTTGTTTTGTATAACTAATTCCTTATTATTGAGCATTTATTTTTAAAGTATATTTTATTTTCAAAATTATCCTAAAACAAAATTGATTTTTTTCCTCTTGGTATACATTTTTATGGATTTTTAACAATTGCATATATTTGTACAACCCCCACCATAATCAGATGGAGAAATGTTTCATTTTCTATAAACTCCCTTATGCTGTCCTCTTTATAGTCATATCCTTATCCTGCTGCTGCTGCTAAGTTGCTTCAGTCATGTCCGACTCTGTACGACCCCATAGACAGCAGCCCACCAGGCTCCCCTGTCCCTGGGATTCTACAGGCAAGAACACTGGAGTGGGTATTCATATCCCCTAACAATCACTAATTTTTTTTCATCACTATAGTTTTTGCCTCTTCATGAATATTAAATACGTGAAATCATCTGGTCCGTAGCCTTTTGACACTGTCTTCTCTCACTCAGCATAATGCCTTTGCAATTCATCAAAGTCGCTGCATGTATCACTACTTTTCACTACTCAGTAGTATGCCATGGTATGGATGTACCACAGTCGCATTAAGCATTTACCCACTGAAAGATATGTGGGCTATTTGAAGTTTCTGACTATTATAATAATTCTGCTACGAAAATTTATGTACAAGTTCTTCTGTGAACATGTCTGTATCTTTTGGATATATACCCAACAGAATCACTGACTCATATTGTAATGATGTTTAACCTTTTGAGGAACTGCCACAGTATTTTCCAAAGCAGTTGCATTATTTTATCTTCCCATTAGTAGTGTATCAGAGTTCTAATTTCTCTACATCTTTGTCAACACTTATTATTTTCATCAACATTTAGTATTTTTTTTTTAGTATAGCTCTTCTAGTATGCATGAAGCCATATGTCATTATGATCTTGATTTGTATTTTCCTGGAGAAGGCAATGGCACCCCACTCCAGTACTCTTGCCTGGAAAATCCCATGGATGGAGGAGCTTGGAAGGCTGCAGTCCATGGGGTTGCTGAGGGTCGAACACGACTGAGCGACTTCACTTTCACTTTCAGGCATTGGAGAAGGAAATGGCAACCCACTCCAGTGTTCTTGCCTGGAGAGTCCCAGGGACGGGGAGCCTGTTGGGCTGCCGTCTATGGGGTCGCACAGAGTCGGACACGACTGAAGCAACTTAGCAGCAGTAGCAGCAGTGACTAATGATGGTAACCACCTTTTTATATGCTTATTGACCTTTTGTATATCTTATTTGGAGGAATGTCTGTGAGTTTCTTTATAAATTTTTCCTGAGGCTAATGTATGACACATAAAAGGGCTGGAAGGAAGGAAACTAATACTTAAATTTGCTTTTTCTTTTCTAAGTAGTCTATATGCTTCACACTTCTTTTCTATATCTTATCTGTATTTTTAAATAATGTATTGCTTTTATAATTTAAAATGCAATTTTAATATTCTAAGTTGTTAATCAAGGCCTCTAAACATCTCTATCAAATGTAACATTACCTTCCTACTCTGGTCCCCCATCTAATCTACTTTCACTGAAAATTCACCTCATCTAGCAATCCCACTTCTAGGAATATATCCAAAGGAAGTGAAATCACTATTTTAAAGATGTATCAATATTTCCACTGAGAATTCACCTCATCTAGCAATCTCAAGGACAGGGGAGCCTGGTGGGCTGCTGTCTATGGGGTCGCACAGAGTCGGACACAACTTAAGTGACTTAGCAGCAGCAGCAACAATCCCACCTCTAGGAATATATCCAAAGGAAGTGAAATCACTATTTTAAAGATGTATCAATATTTCCACTGAGAATCCACCTCATCTAGCAATCTCAAGGACGGGGGAGCCTGGTGGGCTGCCGTCTATGGGGTCACACAGAGTCGGACACGACTGAAGCAACTTAGCAGCAGCAGCAGCAGCTGCTCCCAGGGACGGCAGAGCCTGGTGGGCTGCCATCTATAGGGTCGCCCAGAGTCGGACACAACTGAAGTGACTTAGCAGCAGCAGCAACAACCCCACCTCTAGGAATATATCCAAAGGAAGTGAAATCACTATTTTAAAGATGTATCAATACTCTCATGTTTGTTGCAGCATTATTCACAATAGTCAAGACGTGCAAACTATCTATAGACAGATAAATGGATAAAGAAAATGTGGTATATATACATGCTGCTGCTGCTGCATCACTTCAGTCGTGTCCAACTCTGTGTGACCCCATAGACGGCAGCCCACCAGGCCGCACCGTCCTGGGATTCTCCAGGCAAGAACACTGGAGTGGGTTGCCATTTCCTCCTCCAATGCATGAGAGTGAAAAGTGAAAGTGAAGTCACTCAGTCGTGTCTGACTCTTAGTGACCCCATGGACTGCAGCCTACCAGGCTCCTCTGTCCATGGGATTTTCCAGGCAAGAGTACTGGAGTGGGGTGCCATTGCCTTCTCGTATGGAAGACTATTCAGCCTTTAAAAAGAAGTCCTGCCACTTGTGACAAGATGGGAATCTTGAGGGCATTATATGAAGTGATATAAGTCAGACAGAACACACACAGTCTGATCCCACTTATATGTGGAATCTAAAAAAGCTAAACTCACAGAAACAGAGAGTAAATTACTAGTTGCCAGGGCTTGAGGGTAGGAGAAATGGGGAAACGTTGATCAAAGAGTACAAACTTCCAGCTACAAGAGGAATAAATTCTGGGAAACTAATGTACATCTCGGTGACTATAATTAATAATAGGTATCGTATAATTGAAAGTTGCTATGAGAGTAGATCTTGAATGCTCTCAACACACACACACACACACACACACACACGAAGGCTAACTATGTGAAATGTTTAGTGGGTTAACTAACCTTTTTGTGGTAATCATTTCAGAATATATATGCATATCAAATCACTATGGTATACAATTTAGTATTATATATCAACTATAACTCAATAAAGCTGGAAAAATACTTTCTGAATGTCAATATAGAAAATTTTAATTTTTTTCTATTTTAAAAATTCAAAAATAAATAAAATCTTAAGACAATTTGCTCTTAACTTTCCTTTGTTAACTATTTTTCCTTATCCTCTTAAGAATCAGTAGAAAAAATATGTATGTAGAGGCATACCCCATGTGCATGTTTCTGAAAATGGTACATGGCAATGTTATTTGGTAAATTATATTTCAGATACAAAGGGAAGGTCTGAAATTTGAGTATGCAATATAAATTACTCTTGCTTCCTGTGCATTATACTGGTTTTCCTAACTAAAATACCCATGACAATACGGAAGAAGAAACTAAACTTTGTCCAAGGTGTGAAAACAGTACATTATGGGCACTAGTTTTTTTAGATCTGTTGATTGTATGTTCGAGATGGTTGGCCCTGATTACAGCTATAAGTACAAGGCTCCCCTGTGAGAAAAGTAAGACTTGTGAAATGTAAACAGACTGGTAGAAATGCAAACACATTTTCATTTACTAATTGCTGTAATCAAAGCAGAGCTTGTAAATCATTAGCTTTGGAAAGGTATAAACAGAAGTAATAAATTGATTAATCATGTTCTACAAAGGCATTAAAAAATGCATTTTAACTCTATTAACTTTTCAGATAGGAACACTGGGATCAGAGATAAAAATTAATTTGTGGAATCTTGCATTCTGGAAGGCGAGGCCATCTGACTCCAAACCTCATTCTTTAATCTCCATGCAAACCTTTCCCAAAACATCAAAATGCCTTCTGTTCTCTCTTATTCTGTTTTATTTTTATTTAAATGCTAAAAAGAGACCCACTAAACTAATTTCATGACCCACTCATTTGATTTGCTGTTTGAAGAATTCTGCCCCAAGCAATAGGCTTAATTACAAAGCCATTGAGACTTTAGGAAATGCTTTTATATATCGAGATCATCTTATTCACAGAACATTGCTTTGAAGAAGATCGAGTAGTTAGGGAAACTATCAATGCCATAGTCAGGCTCGCCCAGCTAGTTTATCACAGAATTAGGACTTAAACCCACAGCTCTGACTCAAAATCCTCCCCTCTCCTCGGCCCTTCCATCTGTCCTGCACTGACCCCAGCCACAGTCCTCACTTGCCTGGGCCCCTACAGTCATGGCCAGTGGGCCTCTGGCCTGTCCCCTTCCCTCTGAAAGGCCGTTCTGCCCAGAACAGCCTCCGTGATCCTTGCAAAACTAAGTTAAGTTCTAGCTCTACTCTGCTCAAAGCCCTCACACTGGTGCAGACAAAGCGTACTCTAGAAGTCCCCCATGACCTGGCTCACAGCCTCTCCCCACCACACACAGACACAGTCACATATACACATGCATGTATACACACAATACACATAAAACATACAATATATGTCCATAGGCACACATGCAAATATGGGCACACACGTGTGCACACCTACACACAAAATACAAATACACACTTGCACACAGAAACATGCATGTACACACATGTTCACATGCCAACACACCCAAACATAATGCATGTATGTGGACATATACATGTAAACACATAAATAAACACACACAAGCATGCATTCTGCCCTTTCATTTGGTTGATATGTTTCTGGCTTGTTTATCTTCAGTGGGAAAGAATAATCTTTTAAATTATCCTGTTGCTCAAATGTGTCTAAAACCCACACTGGGGAGGGGATATCAGGAAGCAGTTTAGCCTGAGACAGAGTTTGGAAATAAGGTCCAGATTGGTTTAAAAAGCAATATTTGAATTTTATTAGTTACTATAACACACAATGCAAGTGAGAGTTATGGAGTTGTTGTTCAGTCGCTAAGCTGCTTTCGACCCAAGGACTGCAGCACGACAGGCTTCCTTGTCCTTCATTATTCACTATTTCCCCGAGTTTACAGCATACAGTAACACTCATTGGAGGTGGAACATTTTAGAGCTTTCTTTCTATATTTATTTTTTCCAAAGGGAAGAATTTTCACTGTTTTCCACAGACGGTGCTTGGTGCCCCTGCCTGGTCGCACAGCAGGCTGCCGTGTGTCTACTACTGAGGAGGCTGTTCTAGAACAGGAGAGGGTGAGCAGGCAGCCCGGGCACCAGGCTCACGCGTGTGTTCCGTAGTGTGTGTGCATCATCACAGTGTCCTGCTCTTGCTGCCGGGGCCCCTGCACAGCCGGCTCACGCCTGTCTCAGCACCTGCAGACTCACTCTCCTCTCCCCAACGTCCTTCCCTCGGTCCCAGCTCAGCCCCTCGCTCGGCTCTTTCAGACTCTGCAAACCCGGCATCACGCTCCCATCATCGTGTGTGAAACGCTCCGATCTCCCTCCTCCATTTGTCTGTTTCTCCCACTTACAGGACTAAGACATAGTCTCTTTCAGTCACTGAACTATACCCTGTGCCCAGCTCCTAACAGTTCTCAGCATGCTGCTTTTGCAAGAATGAATGAAGTGTTACACATTGCAAACTGCTTTTTACCAATTCACAATGAATAAGATAAACTTGAAAATTCAATTTCTTATGCCTTGCCTTGATTAGTGGCTAAGTTTTAGATTTTTTTATACACACACACACACACATATATATATAAATTTTCAAGATAAAGATAAAAGAAATCTTTTCTGGGCTTCATTCAAATTTCAGTGTACCCCTGCTGTTACATCTCTAAGATGAAGGTTCCCGACTCCTAAATCAACATATTCCCTTTAAAATGCCAACAGCATCGTGTGAAATACAGATTTGCTTTCCACAGCAGGCTTGCTTTCTCCAAATGTTTCCTTGCAAAAGCCTCCTTTTACTCTGCAATCTGCTTTTCCTTCCCAATCGCTAGCCACCCAGATGCCTGTATGCTTGCTTCCTCTTAGCAGGAAGAACAATTCACCTTTCACACTGAGAACAGAAACTGGATGAAAAAACACGCAGAACCAAATCTCCTACACTAGAATTCCAGTGCTGGGGCGGAAACGCAGTACTGCAACAGCAAATTGGAACTGGCAATTTCACACCTGGCCCATTCACATATTCATTCATTCGTTTCTTCAAATGTGTTCACCCAGGTGGGCGAGCTCGAGGGCTGTCAGAGTGGACGGTACTATGCAGTTCCTGTCATCAGGAAGTCACAGTCTTGCTACCAAGAAAAACCCAGTATTTATCACAAGGATGCTGGAAAACCTTGAAATGCCCAACTCATGCGATCAAAGGGCCCTAAGGTCCTCTCATGCAACCTTTCAGATATACAGGTAATATATTAATAATATATTAAAAATTTCAGAAATGGGTAGTACAGCATTCACAGCTATTTAGAGATTCATACTTCAGTTTTAGAGCTAATGACAGTAAATTTTCAATGTTTATTTAGTTGCTACGTCATGTCTGACACTTTGTAACCCTATGGACTATAGCCTGCCAGGATCCTCCTGCCAGTTGATTTCTAAGGGATATTTCCCAGGCATTTGCTCTAGTGACATATCGATTTCTTGTTTTCATTTCTATGAGAAAAAGGAGAGCTACTGCCTTAAAACAGCATGTGGGGTTCGTGAGTAACAACACAAAGAATCCAGCAAGGGGAAGCAGTGCCAAAGTCAGGGTGCCAGGCAGGGCCCAGGCAAGGGGAACAGTGCTGTATGTTACGCTCAAGGCAAGAGCTGCTGATGTTCTCACACTGACCACTCTTGGAACTGAACTAGCCTCATAAACCACTCGTCACTTACAAACATATTTTGCTAAAGATTGCTAAAGACACCAGAATCCAAGAGATTCACTAGAGAGATCTCAGGATGTCTGAATTTGTGGAAGTAAACTTACAAAGTCTAAG
This sequence comes from Bos javanicus, assembly GCF_032452875.1. Classification (NCBI taxonomy): domain Eukaryota; kingdom Metazoa; phylum Chordata; class Mammalia; order Artiodactyla; family Bovidae; genus Bos; species Bos javanicus. The sequence goes on from NC_083894.1 coordinate 5,435,008, forward strand.
AAGGCACTGATGCTTTTCCTGAACTGCCTGGAGCATTCACAGCTATCTGGGGATTCATACTTCATTTTTAGAACCAATGACAGTAAATATTCAATGTTTATTTAGTTGCTAAGTCATGTCCGACACTTTGCAACCCTTTGGACTATAGGCCGTCAGACTCCTCTGTCCATGGGATTCTCCAGACAAGAATACTGGAGCGGGTTGCCATTTCCTTCACCAGGGGATCTGCCCAACCCAGTGATGGAATCTGGCTCACCTGTACTGGCAGGCAGATTCTTTACCACTGAGCCATCAGGAATTCCACTGGGAGAAGGCAACAGCACCCCACTCCAGTACTCTTGCCTGGGAAATCCCATGGACAGAGGAGCCTGGTAGGTTACAGTCCATGGGGTCGTGAAAAGTTGGACACGACTGAGCAACTTCACTTTCACTTTTCACTTTCATGCACTGGAGAAGGAAATGGCAACCCACTCCAGTGTTCTTGCCTGGAGAATACCAGGGACAGGGGAGCCTGGTGGGCTGCCATCTATGGGGTCGCACAGAGTCCAACAAGACTGATGTGACTTAGCAGCAGCAGCAGCAGCACCAGGAAGCTGCCTACCATTTCTTATCATTGTTCAGTCGCTCAGTCCCATCCAACTCTTTGCGACCCCATGGACTGCAGCACGGCAGGCCTCACTGTCCTTCGCCATCTCCTGAAGCTTGCTCAAACTCATGTCCATTGAGTCAGTGATGCCATCCAACCATCTCATCCTTTGTCATCCCCTTCTCCTCCTGCCTTCAATCTTTCAAAGCATCAGGGTCTTTTCAAATGCGTCAGCTCTTCCCATCAGGTGGCCAAAATATTGGAGTTTCAGCTTCAACATCAGCCCTTCCAATGACTGATTTCCATTATGATGGATTGGTTGGATCTCCTTGCTGTCCAAGGGACTCTCAAGAGTCTTCTCCAACACCACAGTTCAAAAGCATCAATTCTTGGGTGCTCAGATTTCTTTATGGTCCAACTCTCACATCCATACATGACTACTGGAAAAAGCACAGGTTTGACTAAGATGGACCTTTGTTGGCAAAGTAATGTCTCTGCTTTTTAATATGCTGTCTAGGTTGGTCATAACTTTTCTTCTAAGGATCAAGCATCTTTTAATTTTATGGCTGCAGTCACCATCTCCAGTGATTTTGGAGCCCAAGACAATAAAGTCTGTCACTGTTTCCCCATCAATTTGCCATGAAGTGATGGGACCAGATGCCATGATCTTCATTTTTTAAATGTTGAGTTTTAAGCCAGCTTTTTCACCCTCCTCTTTCATCTTCATCAAGATGTTCTTTAGCTCCTCTTTGCTTTCTGCCATAAGCATGGTATCTTCTGTGTATCTGAGGTTATTGATATTTCTCCAGAAAGTCTTGATTCCAGTTTCTGCTTCATCCTGCCTGGCATTTCACATGATGTACTCTGCATATAAGTTAAATATGCAGGGTGACAAAATACAGCCTTGACGTACTCCTTTCCCAATTTGGAACCAGTCTGTTGTTCCATGTCTGGGTTCTAACTGTTGCTTCTTGACCTGCATACAGGTTTCTTAGGAGGCAGGTAAGGTGGTCTGGTATTCCCATCTCATTAAGAATTTTCCACAATTAGTTGTGATCCACACAGTCAAAGGCTTCAGCATACCATTAGCCGGCAGAAATTACATCTTAATATTTGACTTATTTTCTCAGAAGTTAGTTTTTCCTTTTTATAAGCATGTTAAAGAAGAAATATTCAACTATCTACCAGTTACAGACACACAAAAGACTTTATTACTTTTAATCAAAAGGCATATTTAAAAAAAATCTTATACATAGTCCTGGGCGTTCACTGGAAGGGCTGATGTTGAAGCTGAAACTCCAATACTTTGGCCACCTGACGCGAAGAGCTGACTCATTTGAAAAGACCCTGATGCTGGGAAAGATTGAGGGCAGGAGGAGAAGGGGATGACAGAGGTTAAGATGATGGGATGGCATCACTGACTCAATGGACATGAGTTTGGGTGAACTCTGGAAGTTGCTGATGGACAGGGAGGCCTGGAGCACTGTGGTTCATGGGGTCGCAAAGAGTCAGATATGACTGAGCGACTGAACTGAACTATACATAAATTAATGATGAGTCTCAGTTTGTTAGTTTTCTGCATTTCTGTGTGTGTGTGTGTGATTGGAAGTTGCTGTTCAGTCACTTCTAAGTAATTCTCTTAATAGTACTTCTGTTTTCTTATGGTAACCTGATTTGGGGTTCAATATCACATGTGTACATGTGTGTGTGCAAATGTATGCATATGAATATGTACACAGGTATAAGATTAATAGCATATATTATACATTTAATGTAAAAACATTTTAATAATAATACCAACTATAAAAATAATTCATCATGTTAGAAAACAGGTTTTAGGTTGTTGTGTTTTCGTTTTCATTCATTTCTATGCAAATTTTGATTTATTTTTTGATTTCTTCTGTGATTTGTTGGTTATTCAGCAGCGTGTTGTTCAGCCTCCATATGTTGGGATTTTTAATAGTTTTTCTTCTGCAACTGAGATCTAATCTTACTGCATTGTGGTCAGAAAAGATGCTTGGAATGATTTCTATTTTTTTGAATTTACCAAGGCTAGATTTATGGCCCAAGATGTGATCTATCCTGGAGAATGTTCCATGTGCACCTGAGAAAAAGGTGAAATTCATTGTTTTGGGATGAAATGTCCTATAGATATCAATTAGGTCTAACTGGTCTATTGTATCGTTTAAAGTTTGTGTTTCCTTGTTAATTTTCTGTTTAGTTGATCTATCCATAGGTGTGAGTGGGGTATTAAAGTCTCCCACTATTATTGTGTTATTGTTAATTTCTCCTTTCATACTTGTTAGCATTTGTCTTACATATTGCGGTGCTCCCGTGTTGGGTGCATATATATTTATAATTGTTAAATCTTCTTCTTGGATTGATCCTTTGATCATTATGTAGTGACCATCTTTGTCTCTTTTCACAGCCTTTGTTTTAAAGTCTATTTTATCTGATATGAGTATTGCTACTCCTGCTTTCTTTTGGTCCCTATTTGCATGGAAAATCTTTTCCCAGCCCTTCACTTTCAGTCTGTATGTGTCCCCTGTTTTGAGGTGGGTCTCTTGTAGACAGCATATGTAGGGGTCTTGTTTTTGTATCCATTCAGTCAGTCTTTGTCTTTTGGTTGGGGCATTCAACCCATTTACGTTTAAGGTAATTACTGATAAGTATGATCCCGTTGCCATTTACTTTATTGTTTTGGGTTCAAATTTATACACCGTTTTTGTGTTTCCTGTCTAGAGAATATCCTTTAGTATTTGTTGGAGAGCTGGTTTGGTGGTGCAGAATTCTCTCAGCTTTTGCTTGTCTGAAAAGCTTTTGATTTCTCCTTCATACTTGAATGAGATCCTTGCTGGGTACAGTAATCTGGGCTGTAGGTTATTTTCTTTCATCATTTTAAGTATGTCTTGCCATTCCCTCCTGGCTTGAAGAGTTTCTATTGAAAGATCAGCTGTTATCCTTATGGGAATTCCCTTGTGTGTTATTTGTTGTTTTTCCCTTGATGCTTTTAATATTTGTTCTTTGTGTTTGATCTTTGTTAATTTGATTAATATGTATCTTGGAGTGTTTCACCTTGGGTTTATCCTGTTTGGGACTCTCTGGGTTTCTTGGACTTGGGTGATTATTTCCTTCCCCATTTTAGGGAAGTTTTCAACTATTATCTCCTCAAGTATTTTCTCATGGTCTTTCTTTTTGTCTTCTTCTTCTGGGACCCCTATGATTCGAATGTTGTAGCGTTTAATATTGTCCTGGAGGTCTCTGAGATTGTCCTCATTTCTTTGAATTTGTTTTTCTTTTATCCTCTCTGATTCATTTATTTCTGCCATTCTATCTTATAATTCACTAATCCTATCTTCTGCCTCTGTTATTCTACTATTTGTTGCCTCCAGAGTGTTTTTAATTTCATTTATTGCATTATTCATTATATATTGACTCTTTTTTATTTCTTCTAGGTCCTTGTTAAACCTTTCTTGCATCTTCTCAATCCTTGTCTCCAGGCTCTTTATCTGTGATTCCATTTTGATTTCAAGATTTTGGATCATTTTCACTATCATTATTCGGAATTCTTTATCAGGTAGATTCCCTATCTCTTCCTCTTTTGTTTGGTTTGTGGGCATTTATCCCGTTCCTTTATCTGCTGGGTATTCCTCTGTCTCTTCATCTTGTTTAAATTGCTGATTTTAGGGTGTCCTTTCTGTATTCTGGCAGTCTGTGGAGTTCTCTTTATTGTGGCGTTTCCTCACTGTGTGTGGGTTTGTACAGGTGGCTTGTCAAGGTTTCCTGGTTAGGGAAGCTTGTGTTGGTGTTCTGGTGGGTGGAGCTGTATTTCTTCTCTCTGGAGTGCAATGAAGTGTCCAGTAATGAGTTATGAGATGTCTATGGTTTGGGGGTGACTTTGGGCAGCCTGTATCTTGAAGCTCAGGGCTGTGTTCCTTTGTTGCTGGAGAATTTGCTTGATATGTCTTGCCCTGGAACTTGTTGGCTCTTGTGTGGTGCTTGGTTTCAGTGTCGGTATGGAGGCGTTTGATGAGCTCCTGTCAATTAATGTTCCTTGGAGTCAGGAGTTCCCTGGAGTCAGGGTTTGGATTTAAGCCTCCTGCTTCCAGTTATTGGTCTTATTTTTACAGTAGTTTCAAAACTTCTCCTTCTATACAGCACCAGTGATAAAACATCTATGTTAAAGATGAAAAGTTTCTCTACCGTGAGGGTCACCCAGAGAGGTTCACAGCGTTACATGGAGAAGAGAAGAGGGAGGAGGGAGTTAGAGGTGACCTGAATGAGATGACGTGGAATCAGTAGTGGAGACAGTGGACTAGTCAACAATCACTTCCTTATGTGCACTCCACAACTGGACCACTCAGAGATGTTCACGAAGTTATACAGAGAAGAGAAGAAGGTGACAGAGGTGGCCAGAAGGATAAAAGGGGGAATGAAAAGGAGCGAGACAGATCCAGCCAGTAATCAGTTCCCTAAGTGTTCTCCACCATCTGGAACACACAGAAATTCACAGAGTTGGGTAGAGTAGAGAGGGGTTAGGGAGGAGACACAGGCGACCTGGTGGAGAAAAAGGAGAGTCCAACGGGAGAGAGAGCAGTTAAGCCAGTAATCTCGTTCCCTAGTGAAAAATGGGTACTAAAGATTGGGTTCTTAAAGGTAAAAAATTGGTAACAAATACATAAAAGCAAAAATTAAAAATCTAGAGTAGAATTTGGCATTTTAAAAATACGATGTTAAAGAAAAGAAAGAGAGAGAAAATGAACAAACAAAAACAAACAAGGTCGCGAAAATTATAAAGAAAATATAGGTACAAAATTGATAACTAATACCAAAAAGCAAAAGTTAAAAATCTTGAGTAAAGTTTGGAATTTCAAAAATACAATGTTAAAAAAAGAAGAAGAAGAAGAGAGAAAAAGAAAAAAAAAACAAACAAACAATGTCGCAAAAATTATAAAGAAAATACAGGTACAAAATTGATATCAAAAAGCATAAATTAAAAATCTAGAGTAGAGTTTGGAATTTCAGACATACAATGTTATATAAAAGAAGAAGAGAAAGAAACAGAGGGGGAAAAAAAAGTCACAGAAATTATAAAAAACTATAGGTACAAAATTGATAACAAATACCAAAAAGCTAAAATTAAAAATCTAGAGTAGAGTTTGGAATTTCAAAAATACAGTGTTAAAGAAAAAAAAAAACAAGGTCAAAAAATTATAAAATATATATATATGAAGTTTGCTGAAAAAAAAATAGGGTCTTTTTTTTTTTTGCAAAGTAATAGGTTATAAAAGTGAAAATTAAAGGAATAATAGAGGACTTAAAATTTTTTAAAAAAATTAAAAAAAAAAAAAGAAAGAATGATCGTAAAAATAGTAAAAATATATTGAGGACTTTCTCTGGTTTTGTTGTGAGTATTGTGGGTTCAGCTCATTTTTGGCTAGTTCCTTGGTCCGACTTTTATTTCTCAAGATCTATAGGCCTCTTCCTATGTAGTCGGTTAACGACAGGGTTTTAATCTATTGCCTGTAGCTTCCAAGGCGGTTCCCTCTGCTATAGCTTCTTCTGTTTGCTGGACTCTTCAGGGTCTGGTTTCTGCCCTGACACAAAGTGGATGGTGGAGGATACTTTTTTTTTTTTTTTTTTAGGCTCACTTGTTCAGTCGCGCTGTGGGGAGGGAGGGAGGGACGCTGCAAACAAGTAACACTGGCATGTGCTCACAGTGCCTCAGCCACACTGGGCCTGCCCCCGCTCACGGTAGGTGTAGCCTGCCTGCCCACACTGCTCGGGCTCTAGGTTGCTCCGCCGGGAACCATCTGTGGCCGGCCCTGGGCTGCCTGCACCTCCCAGGTCCAAGCCACTCAGGTTCAGGCATTCGGGTAGTCCTCAGACGCGCAGACTCGGTTGGGCCTGCGTTTTGTGCCCTTACCAGGTCCGAGCAGCTCAGGTGATGAGGTGTTTAGCGAGCACAATTGCTGCGACTTATCACCTCCCCGCTGCTCAATTATCTAGGTGTACAACCAGCACACCTTCTCAGGAGATGTTGACCATCCAGACCCCCAAGAAGTTTTAGTTAGCAAAGAAGCCTGCTTACAGTTTTATAGATAATGTCTCTCTGGGGCTGCGATTGCCCCCTTCCGGCTCTGGCTGCCTGTCACCGGAGGTGGAAGGTCTGTAGCCGGCTATCTCTGGTCAGTCTTTTGTTCCGTGCGCAGGCCTGGCGGTGTCTTAGGTTAGGGCTGGCTTTTCACGTGATAGATATCCCACAGTCTGGTTTACTAGCCCAGTTTATTTCACTCAGATAGCGCTCAGGGTATTCAGGCCAGGTCCTTATCTAAGCGATGCAGCCCAGGCTGCGCCTCCCTGCCCAGCCCCCGCTTGCTAATGGCGTGTGCAGGCATCTGCGCTGCTTCTCCGCTGGGAGAGGTACCATAGGGCTCGCAATCTGCAAGTTTTAATTGTTTATTTATTTTTTCTCCCTGTTATGTTGCCCTCTGTGCTTCCAAAGATCAGCACAGATTCAGCAGTGAGAAGGTTTCCTGATGTTTGGAAACTTCTCTCTTTTTAAGACTCCCTTCCTGGGACGTAACTCCGTCCCTCCCTCTTTTGTCTCTTTTTTTGTCTTTTATATTTTTTCCTACCTCCTTTCGAAGACTTGGGTTGCTTTTCTGGGTGCCTGATGTCCTCTGCCGGCATTTAGAAGTTGTTTTGTGGAATTTACTCAGCTTTTAAATGCTCTTTTGATGAATTTGTGGGGGAGAAAGTGTTCTCTCCATCCTACTCCTCTGCCATCTTGGCTCCTCCGCCTGAAAAACATAAATTTAAATTTACCTAACAGAGAAGAGAAATACAATTTGTTTTACAATATTGTATATAACTGTCACCTATGTTTTCCTAGGCTTCATAAAGTATGAATAGTATTAGTAATTTTAAATTGCACATCCCTGAGAATTTCCATCCACTGTTGCAGAACTCTTCGGAACTGCAGCATCATTTTGAGAGTTGGTCCTAGGGAGAGTCTGTATGTGTTCACAGATGCTCTCCTATGTCAGGAGGTGTCCCTCAGGATAGCCCTCATCTTATTCTCCCATAGAGAATTCAGCCTAGTCTCCTAAGAGAATGCAGCACAGTGACCATTTTATAGGATACACTTGTTTAAAGTTTGTAAACTCAGAGCTTGAGAATGGCCATGGGGCTACAAATACCAAAAAAAAAGAAAGAAAGAAAGAAAGAAAAGATATACTAGCATGAAAAATAAAAGAATTTACAAAGTTTGCACTGACTGTCTCTAATAAACCAGGAAAATTACAGTAAGATGCTATTTAGCCTTGACTCCAAGGACTTAAGTGTTAAATATTCTGTTGAACAGACAGCTGCTCTTGATCGAGACCCACTAGAAACAATTCTGTGAATTCACTGGCAGTGACTGCAGTCTTAGAGAGAAAGAAAGAAATTCTGTGCAGAGGCTAACCTGGCCTACTCTCCAATTTAGACAAAGCAAACACGCTCCTCATCTTTACCTGAGTTCAACCCAAAGCAAAAACCCAGAGCAAAATGTTATTTAGCAGTAAGAACGTACACACCAAAGCAGATAAGAAGAAAAGACTGGGAAGACAGACCTTTTGATGCACCTCAAGTATTTATACATTTAATCAAGAAAGGAAACAACTTACCACAGAGTTCAACTGTGTTTTTCTTTCAAACTAACTGGAAGGTTTAATAAACAAGATGAGATCTTGGGGACACAGTCTTATGAAGGATTCTACTGAGACTGAGAGAAAGCTAAACTGAGAAATAACAAAAAATGAACAGGGATTATACAATTTTTTCCTAGTTCAAGACAGGAAGAACATAGTCTTGGGAAAGAGTGTCATGTCAGCATCTACAGAGACACAGGATTTTAGGAGGACCGCTGGTGAGCGAGGTCTCTGGAAAAAAGAGCTTGAGGCAAAACTCAAAATCAAATATTTCATTGGGAGGTACAGTCTCAGCAAAAGTGTGTGAGAATGGTAAGTGAGGCAGGAAATCTTGGATGGGAAGCAAATAACTTGGCATGCAACTGAACCATTCATTTATTTATTATATAAAAACTTACTGTATTCAAATCTAGTTGATTTACAGTGTTGTGTTAGCTGCTATACAGCCAAGTGATTCAGTTAAACATATATATTATTTTCCATATTCATTTCCATTATGGTTTATCACAGGATACTGAATCTGGTTCCCTGCGCTATACAATAGGACCTTGGTGTTCACCCATCGTATATATAATATGAACCATTTATTTATGATATTCACTTATGAAAAAGAGAAATAAATCTGACAGGTGTTCAGCACTACAATACACCTTTGGACATACTGGGTTAAGCCAGAGAGTTCATTTGGGTTTTCTTAGCATCTTTCTCAGATGCAGTGGACAAACCCAAACAAACTTTTCGACTAACCCAATAATTTCATGAATAGCTTGCCACCAAACCATTCATTAAAGAGAGAGATGGAAGGAAATGTAACTGCGGGCCCCATCCTTTCTTCAACTGCTTATTTGTAGGGTTTCTGTATTATTTTATTAGATGGTCAGCCAGGTATGGACTCTAAAGGGGGCAGAGGAGAGATTCAGGTTAAAAAAAAAAAAAAAAAGTCTCATACTTACAGGTCCTAGAGATGGGAGGCACTGGGATGGTCAGAAGGTGAAGAGAGTACTCAGGCCATAGTCTTTATTGGGGTTCCATGGAAAAAGCAGGGTGAACAGTTAGAATTGACTTGTCTGAAGAACTGACCAGACTCGGGGCTATACAGACAGTCCCTGTTTGTCTGCTACCTGGCTGCAGGGATGATTGAAGCAGGAGAACATTGCCTCCTGGGCTGCACAGGCCAGAGAGTGGAGTAAGCTCTGGATGAGTTAGTTTTGCAAGAGACATGCTCCTGGCCAAGCCCTTGTTATCTCTAAGAATCAGCCAATAGGGAGAGGCAGCCATAAAGGTTTTGAAAGAGGTCAAGGCATAATAATATATACAAAATACAACATTATGCACAATACAAGTTCAACCTCCTACCCTTCCAGCCTGAGAACTTCAGCAGCCCCAGGAAGCATCAGATTCTACACCCTTAACTCTGGTACTTCCTCAAGGAAATGCTCAAAATTCCTGAGGTGCCAGCCAGAAATGCCACTTCCTTTCATGCCTGCTTTTTCAGTGGAATCAGAAGCTCAAATCGATCAGCAGTTTGTCAAAAACTGCTATCTCTTGTAGAAGAAATGTTTCTCCTTTGAGAATCAAGCCCCCATAACTTATAAAAGTCCAAGTTTAACCTGTAAGAGAGTCAGAAGGGACTTACCAACTGAAAAACAACAACCTGTGAATGACTATAAGAAAAAAGAGACTAACACACTCCTTCCAAAGGTTACCTCTTCCTGGAGATGTTTTGCAAGACTGAAGACCACTTCACTTTACTTCCCCACTGCCTCTTCCTCCCTTTCTGCCTTTTGACTTTAGTTCCTCATAGCCCCTCTCTCTGGTTCTGTAAAAGAACCTGACTTCCAGACCCCAACAAAATGGTTACTCTCAGACTTTAGTTTGCCATCTTCTTCTCGGTTAACTGACTTTTTCAATAAAGTATCCTTTGCCTCAAAACCTCATCGTTCAGTTTCATTAGCCTCTCATGCAGCAAGCAAAGCAAGCTTGGACAGGGTAACAGCAATAGCACCTCCTTCCCTGCAAGACTGCATTCAGTTTCAGTTCAGTTCAGTCGCTCAGTTGTGTCCGACTCTTTGCAACCCCATGAATCGCAGCACGCCAGGCCTCCCTCTCCATCACCCACTCCCGGAGTTCACCCAGACTCACGCCCATCGAGTCAGTGATGCCATCCAGCCATCTCATCCTCTGTCGTCCCCTTCTCCTCCTACCCCCAATCCCTCCCAGCATCAGAGTCTTTTCCAATGAGTCAACTCTTCGCATGAGGTGGCCAAAGTACTGGAGTTTCAGCTTTAGCATCATTCCTTCCAAAGAAATCCTAGGGCTGATCTCCTTCAGAATGGACTGGTTGGATCTCCTTGCAGTCCAAGGGACTCTCAAGAGTCTTCTCCAACACCATAGTTCAAAAGCATCAATTCTTCAGTGCTCAGACTTCTTCACAGTCCAACTTTCACATCCATACATCACCAAAGGAAAAACCATAGCCTTGACTAGACAGACCTTTGTTGGCAAAGTAATGTCTCTGCTTTTGAATAGGCTATCTAGGTTGGTCATAACTTTCCTTCCAAGGAGTAAGCGTCTTTTAATTTCATGGCTGCACTCACCATCTGCAGTGATTTTGGAGCCAAAAAAAAATAAAGTCTGACACTGTTTCCACTGTTTCCCCATCTATTTCCCATGAAGTGATGGGACCGGATGCCATGATCTTAGTTTTCTGAATGTTGAGCTTTAAGCCAACGTTTTCACTCTCCACTTTCACCTTCATCAAGAGGCTTTTTAGTTCCTCTTCACTTTCTTCCATAAGGGTGGTGTCATCTGCATATCTGAGGTTCTTGATATTTCTCCCAGCAATCTTGATTCCAGCTTATGCTTCTTTCAGCCCAGCGTTTCTCATGATGTACTCTGCATAGAAGTTAAATAAGCAGGGTGACAATATACAGCCTTGACAAACTCCTTTTCCTATTTGGAACCAGTCTGTTGTTCCATGTCCAGTTCTAACTGTTGCTTCCTGATCTGCATACAGATTTCTCAAGAGGCAGATCAGGTGGTCTGGTATTCCCATCTCTTTCAGAATTTTCCACACTTCATTGTGATCCACACAGTCAAAGGCTTTGGCATAGTCAATAAAGCAGAAATATATGTTTTTCCGGAACTCTCTTGCTTTTTCCATGATCCAGTGGATGTTGGCAATTTGATCTCTGGTTCCTCTGCCTTTTCTAAAACCAGCTTGAACATCAGGAAGTTCATGGTTCACATATTGCTGAAGCCTGGCTTGGAGAATTTTGAGCATTACTTTACTAGCGTGTAAGATGACTGCAACTGTGTGGTAGTTTGAGCATTCTTTGGCATTGCCTTTCTTTGGGATTGGAATGAAAACTGACCTTTTCCAGTCCTGTGGCCACTGCTGATTTTTCCAAATGTGCTGGCAAATTGAGTGCAGCACCTTCACAGCAACATTTTTCAGGATTTGAAATAGTTCAACTGGAATTCTATCACCTCCACTAGCTTTGTTCATAGCGATGCTTTCTAAGGCCCACTTGACTTCATATTCCAGGATGTCTGGCTCTAGGTCAGTGATCACACCATCGTGATTATCTGGGTCGTGAAGATCTTTTTTGTACAGTTCTTCTGTGTATTCTTGCCATCTCTTCTTAATATCTTCTGCTTCTGCTAGGTCCATACCATTTCTGTCCTTTATCGAGCCCATCTTTGCATGACATGTTCCCCTGGTAGCTCTAATTTTCTTGAAGAGATCTCTAGTCTTTCACATTCTGTTGTTTTCCTCTATATCTTTGCAATGATTGCTGAAGAAGGCTTTCTTATCTCTTCTTGCTATTCTTTGGAACTCTGCATTCAGATGCTTGTATCTTTCCTTTTCTCCTTTGCTTGTCACTTCTCTTCTTTTCACAGCTATTTGTAAGGCCTCCCCAGATAGCCATTTTGCTTTTTTGCATTTCTTTTCCATGGGGATGGTCTTGATCCCTGTCTCCTATACAATGTCACGAACCTCATTCCATAGTTCATCAGGCACTCTATCAGATCTAGGCCCTTAAATCTATTTCTCACTTCTACTGTATAATCATAAGGGATTTGATTTAGGCCATACCTGAATGGTCTAGTGGTTTTCCCTACTTTCTTCATTTTAAGTCTGAATTTGGCAATAAGGAGTTCATGATCTGAGCCACAGTCAGCTCCTGGTCTTGTTTTTGCTGGCTGTATAGAACTTCTCCATCTTTGGCTGCAAAGAATATAATCAATCTGATTTCAGTGTTGACCATCTGGTAATGTCCATGTATAGAGTCTGCACAGGTATCCAGTTTTGAATTCAGTTCAGTTCAGTCACTCAGTTGTGTCTGACTCTTTGTGACCCCATGCACTGCAGCAGGCCAGACTTCCCTGTCCATCACCAACTCCCGGAGTCCACCCAAACCCATGTCCATCGAGTTGGTGATGCCATTCAACCATCTCATTTTTTGTTGTCCCCTTCTCTTGGGCTTCCCTGGTTGCTCAGAGGTTAAAGCATCCACCTGGAATGCAGGAGACCCAGGTTCAATCCCTGGGTCGGGAAGATCCCCTGGAGGAGGAAATGGCAACCCACTCCAGGACTCTTGCCTGGAGAATCCCATGGAGGGAGGAACCTGGTAGGCTACAGTCCACTGGGTCTCAAAGAGTCGGACTCCACTGAGCGACTTCACTTTCACTTTCTCTTCCCACCTTCACTCTTTCCAGCATCAGGGTCTTTTCTAGTGAGTCAGTTCTTTGCATCAGATGGCCAAAGTACTGGAGTTTCAGCTTCAGCATCAGTCCTTCCAATGAATATTCAGGACTGATTTTCTTTAGGATAGACTGGTTGGATCTCCTTGCAGTTTTGAATTAACTGGTTCTTTTTCAAGAACAGATCGTTAGCTTATCAGTTGCATCAGTATTATTTGCATGGAATTTAATTTGTTCTCTGCAAGCACTATAGATATTTTAAGAACAAATTTGATCAAAGTTAAATCTAGGATAAAGACAACACATATAATCATTTGCAATATTTCCTATATTGAAGTTGCTGAAGGTCTATATAAGAAGAAACAATTGCAATGAATATCATGAATAAGCTGATCTCCTTTCTGATAAAAGCCTATATAATTTCAAGGGGGAAAAGACTTCAAAGCTTTTTGAGTTGCAATTAAGGTAAATGTGCTTTGAGATAGGAAGTCCGGCTTTTTTCAGAGCCCAAGCTGGATATTGATGACTTTCATTTGTATTCAATCTTCTAATTAATGCAAAGAAGTTTCTCAGTGCTTAACATCATTCCCCAGCACATTTGGCTTAGATATTTAAATACCTGAAATGTTCAAGAGCATTCTGGGTTCTTTAATTACTTCTTCTTGCATTATGGCCAGTTCTAATCAGGCAGAATGGTGTGGCCAAAGCGTGGCCAAAGCATAACTAGCTCTTCACAAGGCTTCTGCTCAGTGGCTACTGTGTAATTGCCAAGGCAGTCTTCTTGCGTTCTTTGTCTAAATTCTTGGCCAAAGTTTCACAATTTTCATTAACCTTCCTGACTTTTATACTTACTATTCCTCCTTTTATTATGTGGATTGAGCTGACTTTGGATTTTTGTGGGACCTTAGTTCTCCGACAGGGATTGAACCCATGCCCCCTGCATAGGAAGTGCAGAGTCTTAACCACTGGACCACCAGAGAAGTCCCTATCCTTTGCTGTCTTAAAGCACCCGTTTTTACTACTTTATTTCAAACAGTGAAAGTGTTGTGATATGTAGATTTTCCTAGTCACTAAATGTAGCTCAGGCTTTTATCCATCTGCTTTTTATTTGTGAAAAACTAATTTTGAGTCAGATGAAGATACTTGTAACCACGGATCTGCTGAACATCAGAGTCAGGGCTGGAATGTTAGTCTCCCCGTGCCAATGCTAGTGATTTTGACAGCACATTTACACCTTCCTTTTAAAGCATGTTAGACCAAGAGTAAAATGATTTTAGGTCAATGTGGCCTTAACGTGCACCTCTTTTTTTTTTTTTTTTAACCTGGAAACTAATACCAATTTTGGAACAATACCTCATGTAAGTTTCAATCTGTTGCAGGTTCTACTAGGACTGTTCTTGATTTTTTTCTACCCTAAAGAAAGTCTGTACAAAGCTATAGCTATTGGGTTCTAGGGTGATAAAAGTATAAATATTTATGGAAGTGGAAAAAAAAAAAAAGCAACCATATATTTTAAGGTCAAGAGCCTGGAACCTTCTTAGTTCCACGACCAGGGATCAGATCCATACCACCTGCACTGGAAAGTGATGTCTTAACCACTGGACCACCAGGGAAGTCCCTCAACCGACTCTTAAAATTATGGCGCTGTAACTGTCACACCCTCACCACTCACTCAAGTGGTCAGATTTTCTCCTCCAAGTAGAACTTACTGTCTTACCTATTTGCAAATGGACACTTCTCTGAAAACAAGCAATTACATTTACCTAATGGCCATGAAAAAGAATCTTAAGTTGTGTCTTGGACATAACAAAGTTATAATTATGTTTCATAAGCCTTTAATCTCTGTGAAAAGCAATAAAGAGGAATGCTACAGAATAATTAGAAAATAGGACAGTAATATGTATTTCCCTACTTGATACTGAAATCTGAATTCACCTATTAAATTTAATAGCTCACCATCATCACTCAGAGCCTTATAATATTTATAGCAATCTAGAACTTATCAAGGAGAAGGAAATGGCAACCCACTCCAGTACTCTTGCCTGGAAAATCCCATGGACAGAAGAGCCTGCCAGGCTACTGTTCATGGAGTTGCAAGAGTCAGACACAACTTAGCGACTAAACTACCACCACCATCAGAACCTATCAAAGTTTCAATTCACTAATGTATTTGCTATAGAACAATTTAAAAATATTAGCAAAATAAAATATGTATGTAATGTCCCTTAATTAAATGTTCAATATTCACCTCTATATGGATCACAACAAAGAACAAAGAAAATTAATAAAGAAAAACTTCTGATTATAATTGGTACCACAAAAATATATGTACTAAAATTCATATAGTAATACTTTACTGAGAAATTCTTCATTTAGACTCTTATCTGATATCCTAACAGGCATAATATTCAAAAGACAAGACCTAAATCTGTATCTTTGTCACATGAATTTGAGTTAGTTGGTTTCAAGCAGTTTTATCAGGCACCATTACCCCTAATCTTTTCTTCATAATAATATCTGAAATTTATGCATACCATGATGACAATTTAACAAACAGGTTCACACAGATAAGCCTACATTATACAACACCTGTACAGAAAAACATAGTTTTATTTGAGTCTCAAAGTGATATGCCATCAAGTAGCCAACAGAAACAAGCCTTTTTATTGGGAAATTCACTTAAAAATCAAGTGACAAGAAATTCTACAATGAAGCAGGGAGTTCCCAACAAAATGACCAGCCTGAGACAGCAACTATGAACTCTGGGCAAGATTAAAAACAAACAAACAAACAACAAATGCCTTTCTGAGCACTCTGGAGCCTGCACAAAGTTGGCAGATTTTTAGGGGAGTTGAAACTTAAAGGAAGCAGTCAGCTACAAATGAGGTCCCCATCTTTTCAGCTTTTCCCCAACTACTGGACCAGTCATGAAGGCTGCACGATGGGGGAGATTCTGCTATAAATTCTGTTCCATTTCTTGTTGAAGGAACTGGCAAACATGCCTGGGGCAACCAGGACTGCAGAAAGGAGAGAGCCATAAAGCTGAAGTTCAAATTATGTATATAAACTCTGCTTTTGTCTCCAGCTGAACCATGAACTCCTGTGTAGAGTCCAGACAGAAACAAAGCAACCCAAGGTCTGAAGAGTTACCTGCCACATATGCAACAGAAACTGCAACATGAATGTAGCCAGTTGATCGCCTTCTAAGGCAAAACTGCCATATTCTTACAAAGACTATTACACAATCCATATGTCTACAACATAATATCCACAATGTTGAGGATATATGCCATCACTACACAATATACAAAGGGCCAGAATCGTATATTCAGTATATTCTCATAGAAAAAGAAAATCATCTAAGCAAACACTTCATGTTGGAAATAGCGACCTTAAATGTGTTTAGTGGTACAAAGGGAAAAATTATATATTTATATAAATGAAAATTAGGAAATCTCAACAAAGCGATTGAATAATATATAAATATACGAGTATGCACATCCCCACCAAAGAATTGATGTTTTGAACTGTGGTGTTGGAGAAGACTGTTGAGAGTCCCTTGGACAGCAAGGAGATCCAACCAGTCCATCCTAAAGGAAATCAGTCCTGAATATTCATTGGAAGGACTAATGCTGAAACTGTGATACTTTGGCCACCTGATGCAAAGAGCTGACTCATTGGAAAAGACCCTGATGCTGGGAAAGGCTGAAGGCAAAAGGAGAAGAGAGAGGCAGAGGATGAGATGGTTAAATAGCCTCACCGATTCAATCGATATTAAGTTGAAAAAACTCTGGGAGATAGTGAAGGACAAGAAAGCCTGGCATGCTGCAGTCCATGGGGTCACAAAGACCTAGACACAGCTTAGTGACTGAACAACAGCAACAAATACACAGAAATATACATCTAGAAATAAAAAAAATAATCAATATCTGAAATGCTTAAAAAAAAAATTACTGAAATTGAGCAGTACCATCCTGGGCCTTCCAGGGGATGGAACTCTGCCACATCCCACCCCACCCCCACCGTGGGCAGAGGAGCTCTTGAACCCTGGCTGAGTTCTAACGTTCACACATAAGGAGAAGATTTCTAAAGTCTGGAAAAAACTATAAGCCAGGTTTGAGATGAACAAATTCCTAGAGTTCACCTAGAACTCCAACCACAGTGGAAAATCTTTATAATACACGGGGTAGAGTCTTCATGAGGATTCTGCCTTACTAGAGGGATAAATTCACCCTACACTGAAGGCTTATCTGGACTCACCCTAAAAAAGTCAAAAAAGAAGTCTTGAAAGGATCCTAATCACTTAAGTGCATGCTAGAACAAAATCTAACAGTGTATTAATGAAGCAAAATCCAACAACAAACAACATCAAGTCCTGCATGTCTGGCAACCAATCAAAATTTATGAGGCGTGAAAAAAATGAACAATGTTAAAATGACAGAAATGAATATCTAGTGGGAGATAAAACACAGGAATTAGAAATAGGCTCTGCATTTTCAAGAAGGCTGAGAAAACTGTGAGTGTGGTGAGGAGACAAAAGATATAAAAAAGAGCACAATAGAGCTTCTAGATACTAAAAATATGATATTAGGCATAGAAAACATACTGGCTGGGATGAATAACAGATTCTGTATTTCAGAATTTAAAAAAAACTAGTAAACTAGAAGACACAGCAATAGAAAATGATCAAATTAAGATGTATGGAGAAAGTAACACGGAAACTTACATTACCCTATGTAAAATACATAGCCAATGGGAATTTGCTGTATGTCTCAGGAAACTCAAACAGGGGCTCTGTATCAACCTAGAGGGGTGGAGTGGGGAGAGAAATGGGAAGGAGGTTCAAGAGGATATATGTATACCTATGGCTGATTCATGTTGAGGTATGACAGAAAACAATAAAATTCTGTAAAGCAATTATCCTTCAATTAAAAAACAAATAAATAAAAAAAGAAATAGAGGGAAAAAAGATAAAAGACCATAAACAGATCTTAAGTAAGTTAGAAAGTAATATGGATTCATTTTGATATTTGGCAAAACTAATACAATTATGTAAGGTTTAAAAATAAAATAAAATTAATTAAAAAAAAAGAAAGTAATAGTATGGGGTCCAATAAATATATTAATTGAGGGTAAAAAAAATATTAAAGTACTTTAAGATATAACACCAAATTTTTTCCAAATTTTATATAAACTATAAATCCAAAGATTCAAAAAACTCAAATTGCAAGGAGAATAAACATAATCAATACCCACTCTGAGGTAATCATAATCATTTTGCTGAACACCAACAATAAAGAGAAAAAATCTCAGAAGCATCTCAAGGGGCTAGGGTTGTGGGCTTACTACACAAAAGACAAAGACAAGAATGAGAGATAATTCATCAAATACCACAGGCAGCAGTCAGGGGTGAATAAGAAAGGAAACAGCAATCCAGAGTTCTTTACTGAGTGAACTCTCTTCTAAAATAAAAGGCAGAAAAGAGAGAGAGAGAGGTAATTAGCTGCCAGTAACATATCATCTTTGAAATAAAGATTAAATGAAGTTTATCACACCAGAGAAAAGTATGCCTGTTGAAAATTTGAATGCATACAAAAAATGAAAAGTGGCAAAATTATATATACAAATGTATATATACATCTATATACATCTATACATCTCACACACACTTATAATGCTGTTTATCTATACATTATGCTGTGTATATATACATAATGGTATGTTTATATTTATATGTGTGTGCCTGTGTATATATACACACCATATATCTCTATGACAGCCTTTTCATTTTCATGTCTTTAAAAGATAAAACCTCCAGTTAGACAGCATGGGAGGTTGCAGAATGCCTTTCACACACAAAAAGAAACTTTATAAAACAGACAAAAACAACATTATTAAAGGCTCAGAAATTTTTTGAAAGAGCAAAACAAATGACAAACTTTAATTCCTGAGAAGCTAATGGAACTTTGGGCGAGAAAGGTACATGTCTCTGACTTTCTTGCCCAGTGATTTCTCAAGCACCCCAAACTCAGTCAGTGACAGTGAAATCTTATTCAGGGCAGAGCTGACAACTAAAACAAGTAGTCTTGCTGCCAGAGGAGGCAAACATGACTTGAGGTGATGAATGAAAATGCATGGTGACATTATTAGTGAAAATATCAAATTCTGTTGAGAAATAAATGGGAAAATTTGCACCTCTGCTAGCCTGAGGTCTAGTCCAGTTGCAGAAGTGAAGCACAGCCATATGTGTAACATGGACATCCTGGAAATGAAAGAGCCATAGAAGCTCACCACAGACTCCAGGCTGGATAAATTTTCATATGGAGGGAAGAACTGGAGAGAGCAGCAGAAAGTAAAAATTCAGAGATTTAAGAACATTTAACATACTTCTCCTGCCCCACTGCACAAATCCATCTGTAGAGGCTGGAAAACTTATCACCTCAAGAAGACTGAACACAATTTTTTCCCCAAATCACTGGCTGACCAGTATGTTATTAAGTCTTAGGATCAACCCCTAGAAAACTAGACTGAAAAATAAGAATTCAAAAACACAGCACAAAAGTCAGACCTGCACATTCCTCAGGAAAACAGGTACTTGAAAATAGGTAGTTGAACTTGAAATGTTAGTAGCTCAGTCATGTCTAACTCTTTGTACCTCATGGACTGCAGTCTGCCAGGCTTCTCTATCCATGTGATTTCCCAGGCAAGCATGAAACATATATGCAATGATAATCCCATAGAGGAGGAGAGAGAAAGGGGTAAAAAAACATAATAACTGAAAACTTCCCAAATCAGATGATGATTATTGATGTATACATCTAAGAAACTCAAATAATAACAACTAGATTATACCTAGACATATCACAGTCAAGCTGCTACCGGCCAATGACCAAGAGATGATTATTGATGTATACATCTAAGAAACTCAAATAATAACAACTAGATTATACCTAGACATATCACAGTCAAGCTGCTAACGGCCAATGACCAAGAGAAAATCTTGAAAGCAGCAAAAGAATAGTACTCATCACATACAGAGGAACAACAGTAGGATTATTAACAGCTGACCTCTTATTAGAAATAGCATAGGTGAGAAAGGAGTGGAATGACAAAGCACTGAGAGAAAAAGCTGTCAACCAAAAAGTTCACCTCCAGCAAGACGATCCATCAAAAATGAAAATAAGACTGCCCTGCTGGCTAAGATACAATGATAAAGGAATATATTTACACTGCAACCTCAAATCAACTGACAAAAAAAGAACAAGATATGTGAAACAATGATTCACAAGACACTGAGAATCAGGTAAAAGAGAACAATGATCCTGGAGAGAATAAAAATGGTTCAGGTGAACCCAGATTTTTCCATAAGATGATACAGATGCTGGCTGAACTTCTTGGCTAACACAACACATGTTTATTCTAATATATGTGCTAAACATATGTAAGTATAAATTACATATAAAATATATACTATATGCTAAAAACTATATGGGCTTCCCTTGTGGTTCAACTGGTAAAGAATCTGCCTGCAATGTGGGAGATCTCAGTTCCATCTCTGGGTTGGGAAGATCCCCTGGAGAAGGGAATGGCTACCCACTCCAGTATTCTGGCCTGGAGAATTCCATGGACTGTATACTATAATAACAAAAGGTTCCTGCCTGGAGGTAGATTCAAGGATGTAGCAGAGACAGGATCAATCAGGCAAAGGTTCTGGTTCAGGTTCAGGCTCCAAATTTGGAAAGGAGTACGTCAAGGCTGTATATTGTATTCTTTCTTGTTCAACTTATATGCAGAGTACATCATGAGAAATGCCAGGCTGGATGAAGCACAAGCTGAAATCAGATTGCTGGGAGAAATATAAATAACCTCAGACACAGAGATGACACCACCCTCATGGCAGAAATCAAAGAAGAACTAAAGAGCCTCTTGATGGAAGTGAAAGAGGAGAGTAAAAAGTTGGCTTAAAACTCAGCATTCCAAAAATGAAGACTATGGCATCCAGTCCCATCACTTCATGGCAAATAGATGGGGAAACAGTGGAAACAATGACAGACTTTATTTTCTTGGGCTCTAAAACCACTGCAGATGGTGACTGTAGCCATGAAATTAAAAGTCGCTTGCTCCTTGGAAGAAAAGCTATGACCAACCTAGACAGCATAGTAAAAAGCAGACACGTTACTTTGCCAACAAAGGTCCGTCTAGTCAAAGCTATGGTT
The DNA here is from genome assembly GCF_032452875.1 of Bos javanicus. Classification (NCBI taxonomy): domain Eukaryota; kingdom Metazoa; phylum Chordata; class Mammalia; order Artiodactyla; family Bovidae; genus Bos; species Bos javanicus. Next base: position 5,456,211 of record NC_083894.1, read on the forward strand.
TTTCCAGTAGTCATGTAGAGATCTGAGATTTGGACCATAAACAAAGCTGAGTGCCAAAGAATTGATGCTTTTAAACTGTGGTGTTGGAGAAGACTCTTGAGAGTCCCTTGGACTATAAGGAGATCCAACTACTCCATGCTAAAGGAAATCAGTCCTGAATATTCATTGGAAGGACTGATGTTGAAGCTGAAACTTCAGTACTTTGGCCAAATGATGTGAAGAACTGATTCCTTGGAAAAGACCCTGATGCTGGGAAAGACTGAAGACAGGAGGAGAAGAGGACAACAGAGGATAAGAGGGTTGGATGGCATCACTAACTCGATGGACATGAGTTTGAGCAAGCTCCAGGTGTTGGTGACAGACAGGGAAGCCTGGCATGCTGCACTGCAAGGGGTTGCAAAGAGTCAGATATTACTGAGCAACTAAACTGAAATGAATGTGCCCAGATTGTCCAGGTAAGAACAACAGAAGGAATAATATGCATAGATGGAGAGACAGCCAGCAGTCTCAACATGGTACCCTTCCATGTTCATCTGAGGGAACTATAGGAGGTCAAGGTTAAATTGATCATGTAGAATAAAAATGATAGAAAACAGGTAGAAATCTAGATCTGTGCAAAAAAAAAAAAAAAATTAAAGAAAATTGCAAATAGTAACAACGTGGGTTATTATAGTTTTTTTCTCATGAAATAAAGCTCTCTAAAAGTTAACAAAGAATCAATGAAACAAATCAAAGATGACACAAATAAATGGAGAAATATACCATGTTCATGGACCAGAAGAATCAATACAGTGAAAATGAGTATACTACCCAAAGCAATCTATAAATTCAATGCAATCCCTATCAAGCTACCAACGGTATTTTTAAGAGAACTAGAATAATTTCACAATTTGTATGGAAACACAAAAAACCTCAAATAGCCAAAGCAATCTTGAGAAAGAAGAATGGAACTGGAGGAATCAACCTGCGTGACTTCAGACTATACTACAAAGCTACAGTAATCAAAACAGTTTGGTACTGGCACAAACACAGAAATATACATCAAGGGAACAAAATAGAAAGCCCAGAGATAAATCCATGCACCTATGAACACCTTATCTTTGACAAAGGAGGCAAGAATATACAATGCAGAGAAGACAATCTCTTTAACAAAAGGTTCTGGGAAAACTCATCAACCACTTATAAAAGAATGAAACTAGAACACTTTCTAACACCATACACAAAAATAAACCTTAAATGGATTAAAGATATAAATATAAGACCAGAAACTATAAAATTCCTAGAGGAAAACATAGGCAAAACACTCTCTGACATAAATCACAGCAGGATCCTCTATGACCCACCTCCAGGAGTAATGGAAATAAAAGCAAAAATAAACAAATGGGATCTAATTAATCTTAAAAGCTTTTGCACAATGAAGAGAACTATAAGCAAGGTGAAAAGACAGCCTTCAGAATGGAAGAAAATAATAGCAAACAAAACAACTGACAAAGAATTAATCTCAAAAATATACAAGCAGCTCCTGCAGCTCAATTCCAGAAAAATAAATGACCCAATCAAAAAAATAGGCCAAAGAACTACACAGACATTTCTACAAAGAAGACATACAGATGGCTAACAAACACATGAAAAGATGCTCAATATTCATTATCAGAGAAATGCAAATCAAAACCACGAGGTACCATTTCACTCTGGGCGGAATGGCTGCTATCAAAGTCTACAAACAATAAATGCTGGAAAAGGTGTGGACAAAAGGGAACCCTCTTACTCTGTTGGTGGGAATGCAAACTAGAACAGCCACTATGGAGAACAGTGTGGGGATTCCTTAAAAAACTGGAAATAGAACTGCCATATGACCCAGCAATCCCACTGCTGGGCATAGACACTGAGGAAACCAGAATTGAAAGAGACACGTGTACCCCAATATTCATTGCAGCACTGTTTATAATAGCCAGGACATGGAAGCAACCTAGATGTCCATCAGCAGATGAATGGATAAGAAAGCTGTGGTACATATACACAATGAAATATTATTCAGCCATTGAAAAGAATACATTTGAATCAGTTCTAATGAGGTGGATGAAACTGGAGCCTATTATACAAAGCAAAGTAAGTCAGAAAGAAAAACACCAATACAGTATACTGCTGCTGCTGCTGCTAAGTCACTTCAGTCGTGTCCGACTCTGTGCCACCCCATAGATGGAAGCCCACCAGGCTCCCCTGTCCCTGGGATTCTCCAGGCAAAAACACTGGAGTGGGTTGCCATTTCCTTCTCTAATGCACGAAAGTGAAAAGTGAAAGTGAAGTCGCTCAGTCGTATCTGATTCTTAGCGACCCCATGGACTGCAGCCTACCAGGCTTCTCCATCCATGGGATTTTCCAGGCAAGAGTACTGGAGTGGGGTGCCATAACATGTATATATGGAATTTAGAAAGATGTTAACGATGACCGTATATGTAAGACAGCAAAAGAGACAGATGTAAAGAACAGTCTCTTGGACTCTGTGGGAGAAGGTGAGAGTGGGATGATTGGAGAGAATAGCACGTGAGTGAAGTTGCTCAGTCGTGTCTGACTCTTTGCGACCCCATGGACTGTAGCCTACCAGGCTCCTCAGTCCATGGAATTTTCCAGGCAAGAGTACTGGAGTGGGTTGCCATTTCCTTGAAACATGTATATTATAATATGTGAAACAGATCGCTAGTCCAGTTTTGATGCATGAGACAGGGTGCTCAGGGCCGGTGCACTGGGATGACCCTGAGGGATGGGATGGGGAGGGAGGTGGGAGGGGGGTTCAGGATGGGGACACATGTACGCCCATGGCTGATTCATGTCAATGTATGGCAAAAACCACTACAATTTTGTAAAGTAATTAGCCTCCAACTAAAATAAATTAATTAATTTTAAAAAGTTAACAGAATTTATTACATGTATGATATAAAGATATATAACTATTATAGCATATACTGTGAATAGTATAACATTCTTAATATGTATGCTACCAATTATGTAAGAGGAAAAATATGAAACCACAGGCATACTTCATTTAATTGTGCTTCACTTTACTGAACTGTAAAAAAAGATACTCATTTTTTACAAACTGAAAATTAGTGGCAATTCAGAATGGAGCAAGTCTATTGATGGCATTGTTTCAACAGCATTTGTTTACTTTGTATCTTTGTGTTACATTTTGATAATTCTCATAATATTTCAAATGTTTTCATTATTTATTATATTTGTTATAATGATCTGTTCCCAGTGATCTTTGATGTTACTCTTATGATTTGCTGAAGTCTCAGATGATGGTTAGCATTTTTAAGCAATAAAATATTTTTTTAAGTAGGCTATGCACACTATGCTTTTAGACATGATGCTATGACACACTTAATAGACTACAGGGTAAGCATTACATTTATATGCACTGGGAAACCAAAGAATTTTGTGTGACTAGCTTTACTGTGATATATGTTTTTTTGCAGTGTTCTGGACTAAACCTGAAATATCTCCAATACATGCATGTATTCCATGTTATGTTCTAATATATTTTATGGATAGTGGTCATTATTATTTGAAGACAGGTTTCAATAAATATTTATATTTATAACATATAATAGCATATACATTGGAATATGTACTATGTAATGTAGTATATATGTATAAGTAGATTTACAATGGGTACATATATACTGTATTATGTACTACTGGATTGGCCAAAATGCTCACTTGAGCTTTTCCATAAGATGTTATAGATGTTGGCCAAAATTTCTGGCCAACCCAATACATATTTATTCTAATATATATGCTAAACTTACATATCAGTATATATAACATATAAAACATATGTAACTTACTATATGCTATAAGCTATGTATTAAAATAATACCAGAAAGATTTGTAGCTAATAATCCAACAAATTGGACAAAATTTTTTAAAACATTCAATTCAAAATAAGGCAGGAAAATAAGTACACAGGAGAAAAGAAAAATAAAACAAATAGAAATCAAATAGCAAAATGGTCAATTTAGACTCTGCAATATAAGTTATCATATGATATGTAAATGGTCTACACATCTAATTAAAGGTATAGATTGTAAGACCAAATATGATGCAAGACACACTATTGACTACAACAGGCACAGTTCAACAATGACATGTCTAGTTTAAAGTAAAAGAAAAGAAAAAGATCTCCCATAATAAAGCTTTTTTTTTTTTTAACTGGAGTGGCTATATGAGTATCAGAAAAATATATTTCAGAACAAAGGATATCAGCAGGGACAAAGAAGGTATTTCATAACAGTGAAGGGTGAATTAATTCGTCAAGAAGACATAACAACCCTAAATATTTATGCATGAAATAACAGAGTTCTTACATGAAGAAAAACAAGGAATAGTCAAAGAATTCAATACTGATAAGTGACAGAATAGTGGACAATAGGCTTTAGAATAGGTGAATGCTATGGATGGGTTTTAATATATATTTAGTGAACAGTCTAGTCAAAATCAGCAGAATTCAGTCTTTTAAAATATAAAGGAAGCATTTACCAAGACTGAACAGATCTGTGCCATAAAAAGTCATAATCAAATTAAAAGAAATAAAATCAAACAAAACAAATAAAATCAAACAAATGTTTTGTTTAAACTCAATAAAATTAAAAATCTATAATATAAAGATATCTGGAAAGGTCAAAATCAGGGTCAGTTGTAACAATATGGAAAGTTAAGTCTCCCTTGGACTGCAAGGAGATCCAACCAGTCCATTCTGAAGGAGATCAGTCCTGGGATTTCTTTAGAAGGAATGATGCTAAAGCTGAAACTCCAGTAGTTTGGCCACCTCATGCGAAGAGTTGACTCACTGGAAAAGACTGATCCTGGGAGGGATTGGGGGCAGGAGGAGAAGGGGACAATAGAGGATGAGATGGCTGGATGGCATCACTGACTCAATTGACGTAAGTCTGGGTGAACTCCGGGACTTGGTGATAGACAGGGAGGCCTGGCATGCTGTGATTCATGGGGTTGCAAAGAGTCGGATACAACTGAGCGACTGAACTGAACTGACCTTGAGTGAAAAACACTTCACGGTTCAGTATTGCTGGAGATATGCAAACATTAATTGCATCTAATAGAGAGGTTTTAATAAATAAGGAAATTACTTCTAATCTATAACATGAGGAAATATAGTCTTCCTTTCTACATGATAAGCTGATTACGGCAAAAAAAAAAAAAAAGATTATTGCTTTTTTTCTTTCCACTCCTCTTCCCATTGGGTACCCAACAGAATGCTTTACATAAAGTAATAAGTGAACTGAAAGAGAATTCAACTATAACTATTCAGAGTTTATGATCTTATTTTTTATGGGCAGATAATAGTGGATAATGGTCACTATAACCCAGAAAAGTCAATAAAATACTTTATGATTAAGCCTTCATATTCTTGAATTCAGAAGCATCAAGGAGGGAATCAAGATGATGATCCAAAGATTATCCAAGGAAATAAGAATCTTGTCATTTCCATTAGCTTGGACATATGCCAGAGCTATACAGAATCATTCAGTAATAGCGCAGGGGAAAGGGAGAGAAAAGACAGACAGACAGACTCACCTGTGGTCAGAAAGGAGCACAATCAAAATGTTAAATGCTCACAGGAAACATAAATATTAGGGCATTTTTAGGGCTGTGATTTAATTAATGTCACTAGAGTTTGTGGAACAAGATGGAAAAGACAGAAAATGAGAAAGGGAGAGAAGATTAAAAAATTAAAGAAAGCATTGCTTATTCAAAATTGCCAGCTAGAAAATAGGCATTTTCATATACTGACTATGTTATACAGGGCAGAGCAAGCCCAAGAATAGCAGAACGTGGGCTACAATGCATCAGACAGACTAAAGCTAAAATTAGCAGCAGAGAAAACTATATGCAGTTTTAAAAGGAATGAAGAAGTTTTCATGTACTAATAATCAAAAAGGGCAGAACTGTGTTTATAGGATAGCGTCTCACATATATGAGATGGGGAGATTACTCTATCTCTTGTTATATTATTTTGATTTTTAATCCTTTCCATGTATTACCTATTCAAAACAACAAATTTCACACACACGGGTTCCCAGTTAAAAGGTAAACCTCCCTGATCATTGTATTTGCTTTGTATATGCTTCATTCTTCACATTTCAACATAAATCATGAATATAAGATTCAGTTGAAGTTTTAAGTCCATAGATCTAGCAAGGCTCAGAAAATGGTAGGAAATAACAACAACAACCACAGGAAATGTTTCCTGCTTATGTCTGGGTGACATGCCTCAGTATTTATAAGCCTGTGTGTATAAACTCAGCCTTCCCAACCCCTGCTCACCCCAGAGAGTTGCCTTTGCTGCTTGGTGTGAAAAACTGGCACAAGAAATACAGAGGCAAAACCAAAGACTCTTGCAGGTCAGGTTGATTTACTTTGAGAGAGTACAGTTCCTGAAGAAAGGTATATAATTTACCCAGAAGTTGAAGAAACCACTGAGGAAGAAGGGAATTAGCATAATCAGCTGTTTGCATGGAAAGAGGGATTGTTGCCATGAATGCTTTTCTTTTCTTGCTCAGTTAACAGATTAGGGATTTAGTATTCTTTAATTTTTCTTTTTTGAACCCTAAGAAGATAGATACACACACACACACACACACACACACACACACACACACAATTATATATGTAGTACATTACAATGACAAAATGAGAAAATATTATGTGAAAGTGCTTTATAAACAAATACAGAAATATTTTACATATATACAAGTATATAAAATATATCCAGACATATACATAGAGACATAGAGATACAAAATAAACATATAGAAATAAATGTAATAAATGCAAATAAAGAAATTAATATAATATTTTCAAATTGCAGTGCTGGAGAAGACTCTTGAGAGTCCCTTGGACAGCCAGGAGACCAAACGATTCAATCCTAAAGGAAATCAACCCTGAATATTCATTGGAAGGACTGATGCTAAAGCTGAAACTCCAATATTGTGGCCATTTGATATGAAGAACCAACTCAAGGAAAAAATCCTGATGCTGGGAAAGACTGAGGTCAGGAGGAAAAGCGGGCGGGGGGAGGGGGGCGGGATTGGCGACAGAGGGTGAGATGGTTGGATGGCATCAATGACTCAACTGACATGAGTTTGAGCAAACTGGGGGAGATGGTGAAGGACAGGGAAGCCTGGTGTGCTGCAGTCTGCAGGGTCTGACACAACTTAGAGACTGAACAACAATGATATTTTTTAATTAATTTATTTTAATTGTAGGCTAATTATTTCACAATAGTGTAGTGGTTTTTGCCATATATTGACATGAATCAGCCATGGGTGTACATGTGTCCCCATCCTGAACCCCCATCCCACCTCCCTCCCCATCCCATCCCTCAGGGTCATCCCAGTGCACTGGCCCTGAGCACCCTGTCTCACGCATCATCAAACTTGGACTGGCGATCTGTTTCACATATGATAATATACATGTTTCAATGCTAGTCTCTCAAATCATCCCACCCTAGCCTTCTCCCACAGAGTCCAAAAGACTGTTCTTTACATCTGTGTCTCTTTTGCTGTCTCACATATAGGGTTGTTGTTACCATCTTTCTAAATTCCATATATATGCATTAATATACTGTATTGGTGTTTTTGTTTCTGACTTACTTTGCTCTGTATAATAGTCTCCAGTTTCAGCCACCTCATTAAAACTGATTCAAATGCATTCTTATTAATAGCTGAGTGATATTCCATTATGTATATGTACCACAGCTTTATCCATTTGTCTGCCGATGGACATCTAGGTTGCTTCCATGTCCTAGCTATTATAAACAGTGCTGCGATGAACATTGGGGTACACGTGCCTCTTTCAATTCTGGTTTCCTTGGTGTGTATACCCAGCAGTGGGATTGCTGGGTCGTATGGCAGTTCTATTTCCAGTTTTTTAATGAATCTCCACACTGTTCTCCAGAGTGGCTGTACTAGTTTGCATTTCTGCCAACAGTGTAAGAGGGTTCCCTTTTCTCCACACCTTTTCCAGCATTCATTGTTTGCAGACTTTCTGATGGCAGCCATTCTGACCAGCATGAGATGGTACCTCATTGTGGTTTCCATTTGCATTTCTCTGATAATGAGTGACGTTGAGCATCTTTTCATATGTTTGTCAGCCATCTGTATGTCTTCTTTGTAGAAATGTCTGTTTAGTTCTTTGGCCCATTTTTTGATTGGGTCATTTATTTTTCTGGAGTTGAGCTGTAGGAGTTGCTTGTATATTTTTGAGATTAGTTGTTTGTCAGTTGCTTCATTTGCTATTATTTTCTCCCATTCTGAAGGCTGTCTTTTCACCTTGCTTATAGTTTCCTTCATTGTGCAAAAACGTTTAATTAGGTGATCCTCTACAAAGAAAACCCTAAAGACTCCACCAGAAAATTACTAGAAATAATCAATGACTATAGTAAAGTTGCATGATATAAAATTAACACACAGAAATCCCTTGCATTCCTATACACTAACAATGAGAAAACAGAAAGGGAAATTAAGGAAACAATTCCATTCACCATTGCAACGAAAAGAATAAAATACTTAGGAATAAATGTACCTAAAGAAACAAAAGACCTATATGTAGAAAATTATAAAACACTGGTGAAATAAATCAAAGATGACACAAATAGATGGAGAAATATACCACATTCATGGGTTGGAAGAATCAATATAGTGAAAATGAGTATACTACCCAAAGCAATCTATAGATTCAATACAATCCCTATCAAGCTACCAATGGTATTTTTCACAGAACTAGAATAAATAATTTCACAATTTGTATGGAAATACAAAAAACCTCGAATAGCCAAAACAATCTTGAGAAAGAAGAACAGAACTGGAGGTATCAACCTGCATGACTTCAGACTATACTACAAAGCTACAGTCATCAAGACAGTATGGTACTGGCACAAAGACAGAAATATAGATCAACGAAACAAAATAGAAAGCTCAGGGATAAATCCACGCACCTATGGACACCTTATTTTTGACAAAGAAGGCAGGAATATACAATGGAGAAAAGACAATCTCTTTAACAAGTGATGCTGGGAAAACTCATCAACCACCTGTAAAAAAATGAAACTAGAACACTTTCTAACACCATACAGAAAAATAAACCTTAAATGGAGTAAAGATATAAATGTAAGACCAGAAACTATAAAACTCTTAGAGGAAAACATATGCAAACATCCTCTGAC